>NC_034009.1:30205757-30805757 GCF_000346465.2 Prunus persica | reverse complement strand
TTCAACAATGGAAGTTTGGTCTCATCAGCTCTTTGTTGGTATAGTGGAAACTCTTGTAAAATTGTGAGTTTCCATATTGTGGGCGTGTCTCGTCATCGTATGTACAGTTAGGGAAGTATCCTACAGTATATATACATACATAGAGAAATTATACTGAGAAAAATACCCAGTCAAGCAACCAGAGCTGACACAAATGTATGCCAAAATGTAGATAATACTACTCAATCCTCAATTAAGTCCCAAACTACGAGCATTCAGTATATAAAAGGTTGATAATTGCATCATTTAATGAGTCGATATGCCTAAACCGGCTACGATGTGAGTTGCTTACTTCAATTGTAATTTTAAACTACTCTAATTGCTTACTTCAATTGTAATTTTAAACTACTCTAATGGGGGCACAGGTTTGAATTCGCGAGTAAAGGGCGGGCACATTGCCTTGACCAACTGTCTAACCCACGTAAACTTACTTTACGTCCATTATTTTCAAATGAATCCATTTCTCACATCTAGAAAAGAGAAAATTAAACTTCAGTATACGTTTCTATTATTTCAGCATAAATTGACTGATGAAAAGAGAGATCCATCTTATGTGTTATGCATTCATGGAATTTCTGCTCATAATTTCGCATACTTTTAATCTTGTTCGTAACACTTCCGTTTGAATGGAGAGAGTCTCACTACGATACAGTTTAGTATACGTTTGGTGCACACATTCAAAAAGAGCTTTTGCAACAAATCATTGGCACGAAGTAACACTCATATGCGTACATTTCATCTTCATCATTTAGAAATTCGAGTATGTTGGATATAAAAGGAATTGAAGAGCAATAATGTATAGTCTATCAAGACAATGGTTTCCCCAATCTTTTGACTAGATCCATGCAGAAAACAGATAAAAACAAAGCCGCATAGGATCTAGAACGATCTCTTCCAAAATTTTAAGATTGTATAAATCTGTACAGTCCTCATTATATGTAGAAAGAAGAAAAGCTATCAAATAGAGTACAGATGAGGACCTCGGCAGGCCATCTTGTACAAGTCGGTATCTGCTTTCCTACTAGGAGCCTGACTTCCGTCTGCTGCGCACCTTATTGTCTGTGCGCAGGTTTGCCCTTGCAACAAAACTAGCTCCAGCTTCTCCTTGGCCTGAAATTTGGTGGAAGAAAAACAAATAAGAAAATCGAAAAACCTCCAGACAATCTCTCACTCTCCCTTTTTCTTTGATTTTTCTTTTTTTACCCTTTCTCCCACTGAGTTCTGGTTCTTTTATCCCTTTTTGAAAGAGTTTATCAAATGTTCTTTAAAGAGCGAAGGTGGTGGAAATACTTCCGACTCTTTTGCTGCGAACGCCAGTAGCAAGCAAGCGCTCCGAATGCACAACTAGCAACAGCAACAGCCAATGCAGCCCCCAGAGGCACCACAATCGCATTTGTTGAGGGCACCAAATCTTCAAGAACCCTGTTTGTCCCGTCATTCCCATTAATACCCTTGTCTTTGTAAAGAGAAACAAGCGTTTTCCCATAATATTCTTTCAGAAATTTGAACACCTCATCCTGGTCCCATTCAATTCCGTCATTTTTCTGGCTACGAGAGAGGTAACAAGATGGGCAGAACTGCCTAAGAGGCCAAATCATTTTTGGGAATTTGGGATCAGCAGTTCCTAAAGAGGCTTCCTCTTTAATCAATCTCTCATTGACTTTATTGTGAGCACTCCACAGCCAAAGGGCAAAGTCGCGGGACTTGTTGAAAGGAGTAGAAACACTGAAATTTAAGTTATTGAGTTAGATAAAAGAAATTTTAAACTTTAAAAATGCATTATTTCCAGTTGACGTTACCTTGAACACATATCGTAAAAATGTCGGCGACATTCTTCACAGATGAAGAAGTTATGCACAAAATCACATATTGTGGTGAACGCAAAATTGCTCTCTCCATCCTCAATTCTAACTGAAAGTGAATGTAGAAGAACCCATAATCCGCAGCTGCACCCAAAAAATAAAGGAGGGAAAAAGAAAAACAACTCAAATGCATGTCACCAACCGAATTCTGAAATGATGCTTTTGTAATATACATGTTATTGGAACGACATTAGTTTAACAAATATTTAATGAATTAACTTTAAAAGGTCAAGTATGTTTCCTGGATCATATTCACGGTCTCACAACCTAATAGTCAGATGCACAAACTGACCATAAAAAATTAAAAAATTCTAATATATTTAGGGGCATACAAAAGAACAACCTAGATATAACCACTTAACAGCTTTTTGGTAATATTGGTAATGAACCATTACCTAAAGCCCCTGGTATCATTTTTGCTGCCACGGCAAAACATCTGTGAAGAATACCCAAAGAAAGCAAAGAAAATAAGTAATCTATTCCATATCCATAAAAATAAGAACAGAATTATGAAAAAAAGAAAAAGAAAAAGAGAAAAGGAAACTATGGATAAGAAGTTACAAGAAACAAAGATTGAGAAGACAGGGTATTATTATTAACTGATCTTTTCCTGTCAAATACAGCATTTTTATGTACCTACCCAATATCCTCGAGGAACATCTCTACCACAAATCTGAAAATTCCCCAGAGCAGCCTGTGCATCTTGGTCTTCCTGTCTGTCAGCTGACCACATATCTAGTGGGCACAAGTCATCAAAATTCACTAGTACCTCTGCACTTCCCTTTCGGCACCTAATACAATTATCTAGAGTGAAATAATGAAACAAAAAATATTACAAAGGTAAAGAGGAATGAAATAATTGGACTTTTTTACCTCCTAGAAGGATGATGAGCCACCAAAAGTTGAAGAAATTTCACTAATGAAGCCCGTGTATTTGATTTGATCATCTGGAAGAACATGCATACACAAGAATAGTGAAATCTGTAAATAATAAAGTGGACAAATGACCAAAAAAATAAACAACAAATCCTCACCAGATGGGTGGAAAGAGGGGGAAAAAAGGTATACCTTGTGTCCTAAGATTATTTCAAAAGCAGTTGATGTTGCTTCCTCAACGTCATAGACAGCCCGAGCAATCTTTCACAAGTCATGCATTGCAAAAGTTAATATTTTGAATTAAAGAAATCTACTGTAATTGTTAGAACTTAGAAGTAAGACAACTTTATAGCAATGCTAACCTGCCCAGGGTCCGACACATTTGACGAAAGATGCTCATTTTCAAATTTCTGATCATCCAAGGCGAATGAGCTGAAACCTTAAGGAGTGTTAGAAACGTGAAGCTCAAATGGACACTACAACTAATGAATTGAAATGCATGGCAAATTCAATGAAGTCGCACTGATTCTAATGAAGTGCTAAATATCGAGGACGATTTCTTTGGATAAAATATGCATTACTAAACAAGAATTTCGGTCAAATTGATAATGGATGTAAATACATCATACCTGCCTGTTTGCTTGTTGATCCAACTAAGCAATCGATCAGCTGTGCGGCCATCATCAATGACACGTATATCACTTTTGGTTTGTGTAGGTTCCCAACCGGCAGATGCAAATTTAGATGGAGGTCCCCAAAAGAGCATAGGATAATGACCCACAGAAAAGTTATCACAGAGTTTGGTATTTATCTGTACTGCCAAACAAGTTAAAAAGGTAGGGTCTAAGGACCAAGCAATGTATCTTGATAATTTAATAACCAAACAGAAAAGAAGTAATATGCGAATTCAAAAGAGATGGCAAAATACCAGTCTCAAACATCAGAATAATTACACAAATGCAGACTAGAAAGTTAAATATGAATGAAGCTTTAGGTCATGCTATGGAAGATGAGCTATCTCTTTTAATGGTGTATTCACATTACTAGATGCTCTCTAAAGAACCTATTTATTTCTTTACTTCAACCTGGAACTCTTACAGATCATTCTATGAGCAAATAATTGCAATCCTATCCTCCCCAACCGCCCTACAGAAAGGCAACCCCAGCCTTCACTAAACACTGCTCAGAAAATAGGCCATCTTTTACAGCAAAAGAAATCAAGTAACCACACCACATGGGGAGAAGAACGTTGGAAAAGAAAACTTAAGAGACACAACACATGAGATATAAACCTTTGAGGCACAGTCCACCCTTGTCATTAATATGATCCCTGGATGCACAGCATCAGGCCCATTGAAAAGCCTCGCAACCTTTTCATATTGGGGCTGCAAATTGAAGTATAAACAATAAGACAAACAACATCCATCAGAAATTGTTAAACACAAAGGTGGGGTATTTTATAGCATACCTTATAGTTTCTGCAAGCCGGACACCTGTGAGGTCAAATAACAACAAAAGGATTAAACTTCTCATAACAACAGCTATAATAAGCGAGTAAAAAATAAAAATTTAGTGAAAAGAATAAGTGTCTAGTCTCTAATAGATCTAATCTCCAGTAACAGTGAAAAAATGAACACTTCAAACCAAAGAGAAAATCGAGCGTGGAAACGAATGGTTTATTGAAAATTCAGAATAGCTGACCAGTGAGCGAAGAATTCGACTACGGCAAAGGAGGCAGGGGTGTCTCTGAGGACTTCATCGAAATTCGTGGCATTCAATTCGACGGCGTAGTCGTGAACATCAGCGTTGTCTGTATTGACGGCACGGAGGATCGAGCGCGATCCCCACGAGGAAGAAGAAGCGGAGAGTGTGAAGGTCAACGAAAAGAGGCTCAGAATCAGAAGCCAAAGTGCACGAGACATGAGAAATTGGATCGACTATTAGCAGCCAAAAATGAAGAAATCAAAATAAAAACCGTTTAGAAAAAAAGAGCAAGGCTTTTGCGAGAGTTATGAGTTTTCTAGAAGAGATCTGCGGAGTGAGAAAGCGAGATTGTGTCTGTGTTAAAAAATTAGCTGAGGAGGAGGAGGAGGAGGTTCAAGGTTTAGTCATGTGCTGTGGTGGGCACTGGAAATGGGTGCGCTTTACGTATTCTTTGCTATTGCTACCACAGCTACGGGGCTCAGCGAATGCAAGTGCTCACGAGGGTTTTACTCAATTTTCAAGTTTTTGGATCATCCTGTTTCTTCCATTCCATGTTAGGTTGATTTTTAAGATTTTATTATTATTAAAAGAATTTTTTATTATTTATTTGGTAAAGATTATAAAAGAAATTTAAGGTGGCATAAATTAATATACGTTTTTTTTTTTATATTTCTTTATCAGCGAAGAGGTTAACCATATTTTGTCTTTTTATTCAGTCATTACGACCATTTCATTTCCTTTATTTGATACAAATGAGAATGAGAGTCGAACTTTGGTATTGGCCGAAATATTAAATACTAGATCAATCTTAATGAAAATTTATTTTCTAATTATATTTCAATATTATATTATCATATTTTACTTGTTACATTTTCTAACAAAGTTGGTGATGGTGTTAGTTCGTCGGAAGCCAACCTATTTGGAAGTTCCTATAAAAAATTTAAAAAAAACCTATTTGGAAGCTTTTGCTCCAATCAAAACAATAAGAACCAAAAAAAATGAAGTCCTTGGAGCTTGGAAAGGTTTAATTTGTAACATATAGGCCTTTTGGGTCCCAATAAAATTTGTAACATGGACGGTCAAGGCCATTGCCCTAGTTGACGAGATGGCCAAATGGGCCGGGCCTTCTTTTGTGGTCAATATCCGAACGATAAACACGTGGCCCTTGTCCAATAATTGACCCACACGTTGATATTGTGGTAGGCTTGACTTTGAGAGCTCTCTTTCACATTTGGGAATATTCGAATTTTGGGGCTGTCTGAAACCTCTGGATCCCGTTCTGACCCAACCCTAAATCGGCCAATTTGGATCCTTCCCCTAATTCTGGTAATTTCCTCTAAGGTGCTTCCGGTTCGTCATTTTGCTCCTCTTAATCTACTTTTTTTTTTGCTTATTTGTGGTATTTATAGCTTTATCCAATTCTCAGTAAATGCTTGCTTGTAGTTTCTGTGCTTAAGTATGCTTTTTTTTTTCCTTGTTGTTTTCATTTTCGTATTTGGATGTCTGCTTGTATGTGCTGTGAGTTCTTCGTATGTGATTGATGTATTTGTTTATTTTACAGGATCTCCAATTTTCTGTAATCATAGGGTGCCTTCGACATTCACTGAGTATGAAGTTCTTGGAATACACCCCGTTGGAACGGTAGATTTACTGTAACCCCCGCTTAATTTAGACCCATTTATTCTCTGCGTTTTTGTGAATATAATAACGTTTTGGGCTTTACGTTTGCAGATTAAATGATTTCTTTAGTCATTTGAATCTCGGAGGGCGAACCATTAATGGTTGTCTTGAAGCTTACTCTTGTAAGTACAAAATTATTCGGTTTCTTTTTTTCTTTTTCTGAAAATGTGTTTGTGGATTGTTGCAGAAGGATTTAGTTTCTGTTATGTTTTAATTACTAGGTAAACACACGGGATCGGATAAGAAATTGTCTCTCAGTTTGGAGAATGAGGTAAGATCAGGTTACATATAACAATTAATATGTTTTATTTTTCCTTTATTATCATTCTGTATACATTTGTTATTTTGTGTTTCCTTTCCTCTCAGTTTTTGCTCCAAATACAGAGACATGGATAATATGTATATGTATCATCTGTATGTTTGTGTATATCATTACGTGATCCTTGTTTTCTGCACATCTGTTTCTAAACAACAACCGAAGGTTTTCTTGTAAGACATCTTGATCTTGATTATTTTTATGTTTAAATATCAGATTCTTGATTATCTTGGGAAATCTTCGGACACTGACTCTTCCTCACCTGCTGAATTCCTGCTGACCAGATCCAGGTGACCAATGTTAACTAGATAGATCTGGAAAGTTGCAGGTTGTTTCTCATGGGTGTTTAATTTTTAATACTTTATGTTCATTCCAGCCGGAAGACATTGATTTACCTGGTTTTGACACTCTATCACTTGTATCCGGACTATGACTTCAGGTATCCCTGTATCTTGTACTGTATTAAACATCTTGTGTTTCATGGAGGCCTGAACAAGAGGATTATGGGTAATGCCACTGTCAGCTTATTGGGCGACGTGGCAACCCACTTTATAATCCTCTTCTGTTTGCATTGGGAGTGTTGTCAAGAGGTTTGACAGACAGTTTGAACTGTCGCTCTACATGGAGCTGAGAGTTCAAGTCTCTCCATTTCCCAAGTCTCAAATGTTGAACATTTATGTGGTGGATTTTGTTTTTGATTCTGCACCTTATCACTATGGATCGTATTGAACTCTGATGCATTTATGTGGATTTAAAAAAATAGTATCTTTGTATTGTGGTATTGCCTACATCTTTGCGGTTTTCCAGTGCAGTAAATGCTCACCAGTTCTTCACAGAGGAAAGCTGGGACAGTTTTAAGCAAATGTTCGATACCTATATGTTTGAAGCATCAAAGGTATTGCTGTGCTAACAATTGTGCTTACTTTGTTGTGTTAGTAATGAATGATAGAATACCATGTCACCTACTTGCATTTTCTCTTTTTGCACAAATGTAACTTTGTCTGACAGATGTGTCGATTGGTTCCTACTTGATAATAATTTGTGTTGATACTCTTTGATACCTTGACTTGTTTCGGACATTTCATGAATGCACAGTATTTCATTGTTTGTTGCATTAACTGAAGAGTTGGTTTCTAATTTCTCTCACTTTCGGTTCTATTGGTGACTAGATGCCGAGTCTTGTGCATTGTCATTTGTCATGACATTTAGTTTTTATAGAATACTGAAGGCTTTGTTATGCCGAAGACTTTGTTGATCATTTTCTCTGGTTTCTTGGGACCATTGAATTCAGGAATGGACAGAGACCAATGAGGGCAGTTCCTTGCTGGAAGCTTTGTACAAGGCTTTGGATGAGGTAAGCATATTTTCAAAAGAAGTTGGAATGCAAACTGTTCCAGGAGGCAATTGTCTGATGCATTGTACTGCAGGTCGTTAGATTAGCAGAATGTGAAGTTTACAGTTACATTCCCGACTCTGACGCTGATCCGTTTCTTGAGAGAGGAGCTGTGTGAGTTATCCTTTTGGTTGCTTGAGAAATTTACACATGCTGCACAGATCATGATGTTGATGTATCATCATCACTCTAACCTCTTACTCGTGTATGTTTCGTTGACATCGTTTCGTTTGTTTCCTTCAGATGGTCATTCAACTTCTTTTTCTATAATAGAAAACTTAAACGTGTTGTGAGTTTCCGTCTCAGTTGTGAAAGGTGGGTCAGTCATATTAAAATTTAACGGTCACAGTCATATTAAAATTTAACAATGTTCCTAAAAATTACCAATTGGCTAACGGATTTTATGTTTTATTCTTCGTTTTTGGCAGTAACTTGGTGGCTGATGGGCTGTGCTATGAGGAAGATGGAGAAATTTTTGATGGCATGGACATTTGAGCGCAATCTGCTGCTGGTCCGTTGGTTAATATGTCAAAGATACTTGACAACCTTTATGTAGTTATGTAAAAGCTCTAGGGCCCATACTCGGAGGCGTGAGAATTAGGTTTAGCTGTTTCTCGCCAACATGGATGTTGTAACTTGTATCGTATGTGCGTTAGACTAACGCTATATGTAAATCTGTGTCAAATTCAATAAATTGAATGTCAGGCTTGCGTGTACAATGCATATCAGACAACTCGTGCACACGATATTCCTTCTGTAAACCGGTTTATCTGTAATATAACTATGTTCGCTTAAATGCTCTAGTCAGAAACCAACTGCTATTTTTAAGTTGAGCAGCTCTCTAAAAGGAACAGCTTAACTTTTTTTTTTTATTTGGGATAAAAATGCGATAGAATTTTATTAGATCAATGAGAATAAAGAGCACAAAGGACACATACTATAAATGGATTCATCTCAATAACAATATGATATATATGGGTAAAACTTTTCCAACTCTGAAAAACTAAAAGAATTTGTAGATTATTATTCTCGAAAGTAACTTTTTTGTAACTTCCTTTAGTCGAAAAGAAATAGGTAACCTAAGTTGCCAGCAAAAACACTTCAGTTTTTGCAACGGGGCTGCTACTATGATGATCTCGTGGAACAACACACCATTTTGGATGAAACATAACGACAAAACATATGTTAACAAAACTCATAATCACAACATTGACAAGCTTAAGTTGCAACTAAATTTTTTTTAAAAGGGATAAGGTGGTGGATGAGAGACGAGTGGAATAGCACCAGTCTTCTTCACCTCATTTTTTATAATAAACTGGCATAGTTATCTTGTTAATCTGCTACTTTAATCACGATCTGGATTTGATATTTTGTTGACTAAAGTAAAAACTATAATGTGAAATGAAAGCAATCCATCTACGATCTGACTTTTATTTTCTCCACCAAACACGTGTAAATCTTTACAATAGTAATTATAGTAAATCGGTGATTAATTATCCACCAACCAAAGTCACATACTTAACTATATTCCATTTCCCCCAAATTACACCAAATCTATCTCTCCCGTTCACCCTTCTCTTTGGAAAAAATAACCTCAGAGCTACCACCACCATTACAGTTACAAGCCAAATTAATAAGATATTAATTCCCTGATCTAATTTTAAAAAAAGGAAAAAAGAAGAAGAAAAATCATAATTATCTTGAAGAAATCGGCTCTTCTTTGATGGTTTCCAATACAGGCTTCCTTGACCTACAGGCAGCTAACCTATACTGAAACTCTGCCACCTGCAACCCCTCAACTCCATCCAAACTCAACCTCAGTGGACCTCGATCACCTTTACCATCTTGATCTTGATCATCATGACTTTCTTCCCCGCTCTCCACTCCTACCATTTCTCCTCCTTCGCGGCCGTTTTCGGGCAAGATCCTGACCTTGCCGCCAGATATGCGCTTGGCCGCTGAGTTGGCCGCCATGAAGAACACTGCCATGTCTGCGGCCGTGACTATAGAGCTGAGCCTCCTCATCGGGAACATGAGGTAAACATTGCCAAACTCCAACTCCTCGTCGGCACCGAGAGCGGAGAATCTGCGGCCTATGTGGAGAGACTGTGAGTTTGCTAAGAAGGTGCCTGGACACTCGAGCATGAGCTCCGCCGCTTTGATCGGTTCCCGGAACTGTCGAACGGCGCTGTTTGGGAAGATCACTCTTGCTGATTTGGAGCTCTTGATCAGAGGCGTGGCCAAAGTGCATGAGATGTAGTTTCCCATTCTAGACTTGTGACGAATTAAAATTGGTTAGAAGGTTGGTTTGGTTGGTTTGGGAGGAAAAACGTTGGGAGGGGGGCTATATATAGGGAAAGAGGGAGTCAATCAAAGTCGGAATATTTCATATTATAAAATTAATAAAAATAAAAATAAAATCATGTGCTTTTAAAAATAGGAGTTGTGGAAGTTTGTGTGTGGGTGTAACTTGTTTGGTATTTTACCAAAAAAGTTCAAAATATAAAAAAGAGGAAAGAAAAATGCGCGTCTGGGAAAAGGAGGCGAAGGAGCATGTGTTTCAAACTTTGATGCCTCGTGCCTCTTCCTCCTTGTCATGCGAATTTTCGCTGTGAATGCGTGTGGGGCCCAAAAATTACCTTCCACACTTTGAGAGTTTCCAGCTGTTGGTGGTGACTCACTGCCCTCAATTGTTTACTAGAAGCTTGGAAATTTTCTAGCAATTCATTTAATTAATTATTTAATAATGTCTTTTCATGGGTTTACTTTGGGCCAGATCCAACTGGAGGTGTCAACACGCACCAAAAGTACACCTTAATCATAGGAAACATGAGGGTTTAATGGTTTGCCTACCCTTGTCCTTTGCAGTTTATTTTTTCTGATTGAAGAACTTGCGCTTTAATTTCTTCATCCCACTGTTCAAGTTTACTTCTTGCTGATGATTTTCAACCATGGATGAAATTTTTTATTCTTTTATTTTTAAATTGGTGTCTTTTGGTTCTAATTAGTTATTATTATTCTATAATCTTCAGAATTTTGTGGTGTTGACCGTTTTAAATTCGACAGTTTCACAGTTTAGATAGTTCAAGAATTTGGAGTTTGGTAGACTAGTTTTCACTCCACCATAATCTCTTGGGTTTGATTATAAAAACTGAAACGTAAACTTAAAACTTGAAATACATAGTAGTTTATACACGAACAAATTAGGTTGGAATGTCTGCCATTTCATATTGTTTGTCGGTGGGCTTTCACACAAGCCATGCCTAACAGTTGAGAATGTGTCTTTGTGATGAATGATATATCTATGTTGGATGGGATCGCACAGTATATAGGACTGCAGATGAAGACCACATATACGTTAACGAAACAAAGAATGCAAGGTGTCATTGTTTCTTTATCGACATCGGACAGCCTATCTAATCCTATCCCAAACAATAATTAAGCCGCGCCCACTCAGAGAGAGTTTTTTTTCCCCAATTTACTCATTTATGTTGGAGTTTCATTGGAATATATTTATATTCAATGAGTTAACGATATTTAACCAACAAAACATGTGGTGCCCTAGCTAGCCAGTACATACTTTAAATTGGTCGCATGTCCACATCAAATTTATCTTTAAATTTGATTGTTGTAATGTTGCTATGGGCTAGGCCAAAAGAATTTGACAATATATTTACAAAAACAAAAGTAATAAATACAATAAAAAATGGATATTGTTCTTGTTATTTTCTTTGATAAGACGTGGGATTATTCTCTTATTTCGTATACAATCTTAATATTGGATGTATTTAGAGGTGTTAAATGAGTCCGACTAAAAAAAAAAACTCCCAACAATAACATGTCATTTTACTCATCAAATGTTTTGGTCAAACATGAGGGAGGCTAATGTTGACTAGAGTCTTCAAATTAAGAGGTCTAATTCGAGATTTCTTGCCAGCCCACAAGGCCTTGGATAAGAGCTTGTAAGCACGCTCCGACGGATGGAAATAATCCCAGAACAGAAACTCATTGGGATTTGGACAAAGCCCGTAGCCCTCCTTGCCGCACTGTATCATTCCCCCTAGAGTACCTTCCCCGCAACATGCACTCGATACGTCCGAAAACCCTACACATATAATCATAATTAGGATGTTAATTAATCAATGTCGTCTTAGTTTAGTATACAGAGTGATTAATTGATTTAAAGAACATTCCATACGGTAACGTGTAGGAGTGGCTCGAAAGTGTTGAACAATGTCATAGACTGCACCATAAACACTGAGCACACCGCGGTGCTTAGAAGGCATATCGTTGACCAAGCTTTCTAGACCCTTGTTGAATTTGTTGACCATAGCATTCATCTTCCCGTAACATCGATCAATGGGTGTGCCTGGCAAGAGGGCCCTGGCTGGGACACACCCAACAGGTCCCAGTGAAAATACGGAGACTCGGCGAGCGCCGAGTTTGTAAATTTGGTCCAAGAATTTTGAGACTTGCGTTAGCATGGCTTGCACATAGGCGTCGGGGTCAAGTTTTGGAGGGTCAATTGGGATGAAGTAGCTGAAGATGTCGTTGGAACCAGACTCGAACAAGAAGATGGAGTTTTGGACTAGGGTTTTGTTAACCTGGTTTTGCTCCACCAGTGTTTGGAATTGTCGTAATTGTTCCTGGAGTGAGGTCACGCCCTAGCATCCACATATATATAGGCGTGATTACATAAGATGTTTATGTTGTCAAAATTGTGAATTAAAACAGTACTTTATTAGATATTGATGGATATTATTACTCCAAATTCCATGGAAAGAGTATGATTTTTATTACCAAATCGCGATTTGTTGCCTGCAAAACACCACTGCCAGCACTGGCAAAGTTAATGCCATTGGAGGGATAATCTTTGAGGCTTCCATTGAGAACTTCAATCCGTGCCTCAAGATATGGTTTTTGAAGATCAATGCCCATGAATTGTGCTGCACATATATACATACAAAATAATATAAAACCATTTTCAAATAATTTAAGAAAATAACTTGATTAATATATTTGATGATAAAAATTAGTAATAATATAACTTAATTATAGGTAAGGTAGGCCTCACAAATGAAGTCAGCAACAGTTCTGCCATTAGTGAACCTGCCAGTTGGGTAGTGGAAGAAGGTTGAGCCGTAGGGGGGAAAATCTGCTTGAGCGGTGCTGTTCTTGTTGAAGTGGTTGTTTCCGGCGTCGAAGATTGAGTCTCCGAAGATGAAGATCCCAGAAACAACGTTAACACTGGACGGAGAATGTTTTGCCGAGGAAACAGATAAGAATATAGATGCAAGAAAGAAAACTAGTCTAACCATCATGATCAAGACCACTTGCACTTTCTCCATGTGCTATATATATATATATACATATACAAAGAACATATGAATTAGAGAAGGGAAAGGGAAAGCTATGCAGGCCATGAAAGAGGCGAAAAAGAAAGAAAGGAAGGTGAAGAAGTGGAGACAAATTATGAAACAGAATGCACGAGCATGGTGCGGTGTGCATCAAGAGCCTCATTTTTCATCAGTATTATTCAGTACCTTTATCAGTAGGTAGGTAGCTAGCCGCCACAAAACAAAGCTGTTTTTGTTAGACATTCGTTTCTCATTGATTTATAATTAATTAATTATCAATTTATTTTGTTCATCATACAACATTAGTTGCTCCATTCATATAATTCTATTTTGGATGGAAGAAGATCAGCTTGATCCATCCCTTCAATATAATCTAAACAAATTATCCAATTACTGTGTGCCTCTCTCTCTCTCTCTCTCTCTCTCTGTCTCTCTGTGGATTGAGTTTTGTAGATGGGACTTCTTTCGTCCTTCCGCTTTCAAAGCAATATTGTTTTAGCAAAACAAATAAAATGTTGCATTTACTTCTGTTTAAATGGTTGAGATTTTGCAAAGGACCCATTAGTGTAGTGGTTCTGGGTTCGAGTCTTAACATCTGTGTTGTGTGTGTGAGTTTAATATGCTATTGCCCATTTCAATAGGAAAGGTCCTCCAAAAAAAAAAAAGTTGAGATTTTAGAAACAAACAACAAAGGAAAGAGAGAATCCGCTGTGGAATGCGAGTTGGCTAAGGCAATGAGTCCATCCCATTGTACTCAAGTTTTAGTTCCTTCCATATAAATTAGATTAATTTAGAGTAATTTACATTATCATTTTTATTAATAAAAAAATCTAAATTCTTGATGTAACTTCTATTTGTTGTCTCATTTTCTTATTTTATCAGTCATCTTTATTTTCTTAAACTTCAATTAAATTAGAGGGTAGCCCACTTAAGCTAATAGTGCAGCCCAACTCCACAGACAGGCCTATGGCCTTTGCCGGCCATTTCATTCGCGACACATTCTCTCGCGATACGCACGTTTGACAAAGGAGGCCCAAAGGAAACGACAAGCGTTTAACCGGTAAATATTGCACGTCGTTTGTAATATCCAGCAGGCAACAGATACAAACAGACAGTCATCATCGACCTGGGCTTTCTGTCCCACATCCACGAGAACAGTAGTCAACAATAGGCTCCACACTCCCTCCCTTGGGTCACCATTTTATCTTAAGCTACAATCTTTCGGGCAGGCCAAAACGACGCGTTCCGAACCCGTCTTCTTGCGTTCTCACAGTTGGCTCTGTTGTGCGTGCCTGAGCGATGAGCAGTCAAGCAGTGGAAGACGACGCTCTGGTCAAAGCCACCAGAGCTACCGAAGCGCTTTACCTAGTTCGAGACACTTACTTTCCGCCCAACCCAGATGACAAAATCGCCAAATTGAATGCCGAATCCGATCTCGCTCTCAGCCTCCTCGATTCCATTCCTCCTGGTAATATTTCCATGTGCCCATTTCATTTTACCTATTGTGAAAACCATTTGAAAAGCTGTCCTTTTTGTGTTTTCAAGCTTATTTGTGCCTTTATCTTTGATGGGTTTTTCCTTGATATGCTTGTCTGAACTTTGGAGGACCAAATTTGGGCTACATTGGTTGAAATAGAAGTGTTTTTCGTTTCAATGATAATGCCTATAAATCTGGGATACTGACAAAACTAGTTTATGGTTGGTCTTATTTGGTTCTTTGGTTGTTTAAATTGTTGCACCGCAAATTTCTTTGTTATTTGGTTATATTTGTAATGTTTGCGCATGTCATTCAGTTTAATTGTCAAACATTATGTCCTTTACCAGAGCAAAGGAAACTTCCAGCACAGCGTGCAAAATACGAATATCTGAGAGGAAAGATATTGGATGTCTTACCGGACTATAGAAAAGAAGCAGAGGATCATCTCTCAAAAGCTGTAAGCAACAATGCGTTGTATTTTCCAGTATTTCAGCATGTTTGTAATGCTCAAGCCGAAGTTCACTTCCTGAAATAGATTAATCAACGCTGCAGGTCAAGTTGAATCCATCTCTTGCAGATGCTTGGCTATGTTTAGCTAACTGCATTTGGAAGAAGGGAGATCTATATTCAGCCAAGAACTGCTTTACTCTTGCACTAAGCAAGGTTGTCATTGATTTGATTTCTGTGTTTTCATCACAGTGACCTCTCAATTCATTTTACTGTAAGTTTTATGATAGCCACTTATTTTCGGTCTTGTACAGGGTCCAAACAAACAGATACTTTGTCAACTGTCCATGCTCGAAAGGAAAATGGCTCAAGGCAACCTTTTGTTTCTCAACTCATTTTTCCTGTTGTCTTTCATGGCGTGTGCGTCATTGTGCTTATCTAAATCTCATCCCTGTCTCTAGGTACTGATAATCAGGCAGAACTTGTTGATGAAAGCATTCAACATGCCAAGGAAGCCATAACTTTGGATGTGAAGGATGGGAATTCTTGGTGTAAGATCTCATATTCGACCATCTCAAAAAGTTCTATATTCTTCAACTTTGAGTAAGATTTATACTGGATATATCGTATGGCACATTACGCTTAGTTTGCTTTGCCATTTACCTTGGATGCTTGCTAGTCTCCTTTTGGTTCGCTTAGTTTGACTGGTAGATGATATCATTTCTCTTTGGGTTGCATATTGATGTACATCAACATCTTGTACATGCATAATAAAAATATTTTGAAGTGATTAAATTAAGCCCTTGTTTGGCTTCTACGCTTATTGTTTGAGATTAGTGTTTATTCTTTCTACCTAACATTGTCTAACCCTATTGACAGATAATCTTGGAAATGCATGTCTTACAAGTTTCTTTGTAACTGGAGCTTGGGACCACGCCAAACTTCTGAAGTCTTTGAAGGCATACCAAAATGCTGTAAGTGTGTAAAGTAAGAACTTCCTTAGAGGTCTGTTTCCTGTTAATGAGTCATCTGCGCTAATGGGTCATCTGCATGGGAGTCAAATGTACCAACCTCAGTGAGTGTGGCCAAGAATCTTTCTTGGGTCATCAAATTGGGGTTGGAGAGAAGGCACCAGTCAGACCGGTAGTATGGAAGATGTTCTGATTTTTAATATTACATATCAGGAAAAGGATGAAAGAATGAAGTCCAATCCAGATCTATATTTTAACTCTGCCACTGTAAGTTTATTTTTCCTTTTGATTTATGTAATCACTCACAAGTTCCTCTATTCAAAACAAATATAACATTGAGTTTCTGATTTTAGGTAAACAAATATCTAGAAAACTATGAAAGGGCCCTTACTGGATTTGAAGCTGCCGCTTTAAAGGATCCTGGTCTCAGTGCTATGGAGGAGGTTCAAAAGATTGTTAACCTTCTTGACAAGTTAGATAATTTGTTAAGGGTAATGCATTTCTCGTTGCAAGTTTTGTATTTTGGGGTCTTCAATGCGTTTTCCTCCCTTTTTAAGTAGTTTACTGGTTGAAAGACACCATTCTACAACATGTACTTGTTCTTATGGATTCTGTTCTGTTTCACAGGGACATGCTAGATCTAAACGACTTGCATCTTTAGCATCATCTCTGACTGCTGTGAACTGTATGCTTCCTTAATCTTTCATGTTTGTAGTTTATGGTGATTTGTGAATTTCACTGAATCTGCCCCATTGTCCTTTTTTATCGTGGGGATATACTGATTTTCCTTGTTTGCATCTTCTATAAGTGAACTCCTCGTACAGAAGAGCTACTGTAGATCTTCTGTCAGAGGGTCTGAACAAAGCAGTAGCACTAATAGGAAAAGTGTTATTCTTCATTAAGCATGAGAATGTTGCTCCACTGTAAGTCCTCTGGAAGCACCTTGCATATCTGCTTAAATACCTAAATTTATCTCTTTCATTCTGTTGCTAATATGTAGAACTGTGATGCAGTGTAATTAAAGTGCTTGATAATATGAACTTGCTCTGTGTGTGTGAGAGATTGCCGGGTGCTGAGTGCATCTGTATTTTTAGGTTTTTAGCTTTGTTCTTGACCATTTTATCCTCTCTCTCTCTCTCTCTCATTTTTAGGTATTATTTGGCATGTGATGCAAATCAAATATGCTTCGTTGTGTCCGTTTATGGCATTCAGTATGATTTGGTAAGAGTTAGCAGCTTAAGAATTAAATGAGAAATAGAAAGTACATGGTACTTTCTTTACATTCCAAATATGGATTTGTGTCTGACCTTTTTATGTATCGAGCAAACATGCTTTGTCTTTCATCATTTTAAGTGATTTAAGAGTCAAATTGAACCTTGTTCTCACAGATCAAAGAAGGAGATCAGCTGACAATATTGGACCCTTTTCATCGGCATGTGAATTTTTCTTGGAAAGAAAAGGTTCTTAATTTAACTAATTTGGACATTCTTTCGTTTTTGTTTGATTAAAAGATTGAGTAATAAAATAGATGCTAATTTGAATGCAGTCTTATTTGTGGATTTTAAGATTGTTGATTTTCATTAACAACGGTATTAATTATTTACCCACGTACATAACCATTCTGTTCTTGTTCCGATGCTATTGTCAGTTGTACCAGTTCAAATCATTTCGTGTGGATTTCATAGAACAAATGCTTGTAAATGGAAAGGCTCTGACTCCTCACCAAGCAGTCCGTACCTCAATTTATGCACAACACAAACCATGATAATGGTCTCGAGTGAAGTTTTTGTGAGTTGAGTACTTCTGTTGAGGTTTTGTTTGCCTGCTCTTGATTTTTTTTGCTGTAATGTTTGTGAATAGATTAGGGGATGAAGAAGGTAAAGGTACATGGGTAAAAGTTGTTGCCCAAGTTGAGAGAATAGAAAAATAGTATATTTTGATGGGTTTTTCGGTCGGCCTTGCATTTGGATGGAGCTTGCTCATGTTTGGATTGCACGTGGAAGAGAATCTACATTCAAAATGCGTTTCTCAATTATTTATTTTTGTCAATTTGAGCATATCAAACAGTTGAACCGTCGATTTATCTCCCTACACGCTGTGACGTGTGAAACTAATCCCAATTCAGATCCAACTTAATGCCATTCCAGCCACGGTTCCGTAAATATTTTTTAAAAAATTTATCTCATCGCACAGAAAATTAAAAATAGAAAATTAAAGAAAATAATGATATCCATTTCATCTACTTTCTAATTTTGGAGGGTAGGGGTATTTTGCAATTCTATTTGGGGACATTTTAATCCTAACATATTTTTGGATGAGATTATCAATTTTGTGGGCTGATATTTGAAGGTGTAGAACAATTATATGCGCGCTCCAAAGAGTCCAAAAGTGCCAATGTCATTTGACTTTTACATTTTACTGTTCTCTTGCATGTGGTTTGTTTAGCAAGAAAATGATTGGAATTAAGAAAATGAGATCAATGGATGGGGTTACATGGGTTTGAACTTTGATGGAGGACTTCTCTCAAGTTGTGCTCAAGTAATTTTATTTTGCATGGTGATAATGACTAAGGTTATTCTTGTAAAGCCATTAGGTTTAGCTTAAACTATTTGACTTTTTTCTTGATCAAAACCAAATCAAACCAGCCATTACGGTCCAAATCAACTAACTGGTTTAATCAGTTTGGCATGATTGATGCCCAACCATTTTGATATTTGAGAATCTACATAAAAATGAAACAACCTGACTTTGTAACATACAAAATGCAGAGTCAACCTTAAGTATCAGGACATGGCGGACTCCGTTGCAATGAATGGTGGCGATGGCCTGAACAGCTACAAGCAGAATTCCAAGTTCCAGGTTTATATATGTCTCTCCCACTAAAACCAGGCTAGCTAACTGTTTATATTCCAAGAGACTCATATATTGTTTTTTATCCCTTGAAAAGTCGAGATGAAGTATGAATTTGTGATGATGAAAATATATAACTGACTTTGATGGTAGGGAGAGTGGTTTGATGAAGCAAAGGTCTTGTTGAGAAATAGCATCCGAGAAAAGCTCACAATTCATAAAAATTCCAATGCCACCACTATCACACCAGTATTTAAAATTGCAGACCTTGGATGTTCAGTTGGACCCAACACCTTTGCTTGTGTCCGTCCGGACCCTCATAGAAGCTGTGAAGCTTGAGTTCAAAGCTCAGGGCTTTGAAACCCAATTGCCAGAATTCCCAGTCTTCTTCAACGATCATGTTGCCAACGACTTCAACACTCTGTTTAAAGCCTTCCCAATTGACAGGACTTACATGGCAGCCGGAGTTCCGGGTTCTTTCCATGGCCGGCTATTTCCTAAGGCCTCAATGAACTTAATGCACTCCTCTTTTGCAGTTCAATGGCTCACTAGGGTTCCCCAAGAAGTCACTAAAGAAGTGTCTCCGGCTTGGAACAAGGGAAGAATTACGTACGCGAGGAATGAATCCAGTAAAGTTGAAGAGGCTTATGCTGCTCAGTTTGCGAGGGACATGAAGGCTTTCTTCACTGCAAGGTCAGCAGAACTGGCGGATGATGGGTTGCTGGCCATTCTCATGCCCTGCAGGCCAGAGCCAAGCCTCCCTTCAGAGTCAACGCTCATGAATATCTTGGAGTGTTTGGGAGATGCACTTGCAGATATGGTCAAAGAGGTAAAGGCCAGGCTCAAATTAAGTACTAATATCAATTTGCTACATAATTTGTTATTTTCCCGTTTCTGTACTTTTCTTTTTGATACAAGCAATCCGAACTTGGTGCAAGGAGATGGGCTCACTACCCTGACCAACTGGCTCAACCCACATCTACGACCATTTCTGTCTTTTACTTGTGCTTTTAGTTAATGGCCGTATATTTGGTAATTGATTGCAGAGCTTGTTAAGTGAGGCTGCTGTGGACTCGTTCAATCTACCCATTTACGTTCCAAGTGCTAGTGAAGTTGAAGGAGTGATACTGTTGGGTACGAAAAACAAAAACTTGGTTGTAGTATTGAGAGGCCGGAGGAAATGCGCTTCCCAGCAAAGCTTTCTAGTGCTGAGTAGGTTCGAGTTTCCTGCTTTCATGCAAGAGCTGCAATGGAAGACATCCTGTGCAAGCATTTCGGATCCGACCTCAATGTTGATGAACTTTTCAAGAGATATTCGGACAAGCTTGAAGAATTCTCCAAGTCACCTCGGTTTGCTCGCATTAAGAACTTGGCAAATTTGAATGTCCTTGTTAAGCGCAATTAGTCTGCTGTAAAAGTAATTTATTTTGTTTGTGATGATATTGTTTGTTGAATCTGAATATAAGCATAAGCTAAGATGCTTTGTCCTGTTTAAGGGGCTTACAAGTTGAGTAGTTAAAAGAAATTATTCTTCCATTCAAGGTTCTATATTCGATTTCTCTTTTAATATTACTTGTATCAAAATAAAATAAAAGTCCTGTCCTGTCCACCAAGTGAACTGATCAGCAGCTGTTAACACTGTGATATGTTACAGAGGAGGTAGGTGACATAGAACAAGACCCGTAAAATGTTGCATGCTTGTCTAAACAAACATTATTTACAACCCATAAAACAATTGAGGTTTAAGGACCAATAGGGCTGAGGTGGGTGGCATCTATTTTTTATTATTAATTATTGGGGCATCTAATCCCAAAATGTGATTGTTTAAGAGTGCTGTTGTAAAGGATCCACTTGTACACTAATTTTGAGTAATTAGGTAAAGTTTTGGGTTCGAGTCTTAGTATTTGTGTAGTGTGTGTGAGTTTAGTATATTATCGTACCTCTCAATAAAAAAGAGTGTTGCTATTTCTACTCTCTCGTCCTATTTTTTCACTCACCATGTAAATTTGAGAAAACACAATCCTTCCTTTCCACCCACCATTATTCCTAAAATAATCATTTCTTTTCACCCACCATTATTCCTAAAATACCCTTTAATTATTAATTCACTTAAACTCACTTTGCTAGTCTCTCCTAATTCCCACCTCTAAGAACTCAATTCTCTTTCCTCATCGACATTGCGCTAGTGTGGTTCTTTGCCTAGTATACCTCACTCACTGTCTAGACCTATCACAAGGCAAATGATAGATTCCTATTTTTCATATATAATCTACTCTATTTGCATTATTTTCATGTGAAATTGGTAAGTTTAATGTGTTTAGTGAAGATTTTATAGGCAACCATTCCTAGCAAGGATTTGGAGCTAAAACTATGATTTTGGAAGCTTAAGGGATCAAAATAGGTAGAATTATTAACTCAACGAAATCTCAAGAACTCACTTTGTCATTTCATAAAACACGTAGAGTGCATCTGTACATGTGTCAATTTATACCAACAATTGGTCTCAATGACCAACGCCAGAGAGTTTGAGTTAGAAAAGTTACCATTATTTTTTGGAGCTGAATTCGTATGTAGTTGTTGCCTGTGCAGCCGTCGAGATCAGATGTCAAAATCTATCGGTTTTTGCTGATGAGCAAGCAAAATGCATACATACATGGAGGTGGTGGTATTGACTTCTTTTATTCAATTTATTGGGTTGATTCAATGATAAAGGAAAATGGTCAGTATCTTTGTATTACAATGGGTTATGAAGAAGAATTCTTTGATGAATTTGTTGAAGCACACAAACCTTGCCTAAACTAAACGATCTCATGTATTTGCCTACTTTTGGTGCTTATGGTCTATCAAGCGTCGCTGACATACGGAGAAACTTGTAGATTATAATGGGCTGGAATTGAATTAATGTCACCTGGGCCTATCTAGTCTTGCCAAGATCCGCTTAAACCGTAGTCCTATTCTCCTATTTTTTTTTTCTACCCAAGCTCAATTTCCTAATTCCTTTTTTGAGTTGGAGTTAATTTTTTCCAAATAACAGCTGCACCTTTTCTCTTTTATCAAAGTGGGTTTTGACTTTCTCAATATTCCTATTATTCCTCTACTTCATAATTAGATAGTGTCTTTTCTTATTTTTGGAGGATTTCCTTGGCTTATAAATATAAAGCTTTAACCTAAGAGTCGGGACCATCTTTTCTACCATATACTTTTCACCATATTTCACTACACCCACAAATATATCAGAGAGCGAGCCAATTGTTTGCTGTTGCAGTGCTTTTGGAGCTTACGAAGGTGTTGCTATGGAGAATCTGAAGATCAAGCCCATCGGCCAAATTGGTTTCACGACAACAATTATTTTGTTTTTGTTTTCTTTTGTTATGAACTAATTTTCCTTATTAGGGCTACGATGTAGCCTAATCCTGAATACTTAATTTTTATGGTTATATTAATTTCTGATTATTATTCCATGTTGATTATTTGTTACTGTTCTTAATGCTTTAAATATTTAGCTAATATTTAATTGATGATCCAAACGGAGACTGAGAGGAGATGTTTGGTGTTTGCTTCTCATAAAAAATATAATGTCTTGAATGAGTGCTCGAGAGGGACTAACATGACTCATACAGTTTTCTTGCAGGTTCTTATAGAATTTAATGAGTTTTTGATTTTCTAAATCCGTTGCTCAAGAGAGAATGGATTGTTAATTAATAATACTTTTAGTTGAGCCCAAGAGAGGATATCAAATGAATTATGAGAAACCAATTGTCAACATGGATAGTAATGAGGGTTAATTGGCTATAAGAATTAAGTGGAATTGATTATGGTGAAATCAGATGCTCTAGTATCTAATCAACTTGATTTTCCACCGTTAATTAAATTACTATTTTTCATATTTGTTTTAGTTTAGTTTAATAAATCAATCATTTTCATTAATCAATTGTTCAAATAAATTTATAAATAAATCATAATTGGTACTTAAAAGGAAATTACACTTTTTGTGGGAACTACACTTCACTTGTCTCTATATTACTTGTGCGGATTGTGCCCTTGCAATAATTTCACAACAGCAAACCTCAATGTCGTTCCACCATCCCAATCAAAGGCTCCAATTCTCCAATTTAAAACTTGTTTGGAATTCTCAAATCCCATCATGATATGATCCATATGTGTAGGCTGCAATTGGAGACAATATATTGGTATTGTTTCCAATTAATTGCAACACTTGCACATAGAAAAGGAAAAGGACCAAATTCAGAGTTTAATAACAAGATGAAAATGAAAACCCAATTCTTGTGAGCATTGACAAGAAGAACTCATCGCACCTGCAACGGAAAATTAAAACTTAACATCGAAACCCCACCCTCGACACTCCCCATTCTTATGTTCCTTGAAATTCTTGAAATTTTCATTTGTTTTCATGATCTGGGAGGTGTGTTAAAGGAAAGATAGACAGAGGAACAAGCAACCCAGAAACCCAGAAAGTTTAAAGGAAGAAAGAACCATGTCTTTGGTGTTTGTTTGTGATGAGAAGATGAGAGCGAGGAAAGGGAGGAGAAGAGAGAGACAAGAAGAAAACGACACTGCTAAACCCAGTTTAGAAATATAAATATAAAAAATAATTAAAAGCTGACATGTCCGAGAAATGCAGGAAAATTTGAGGTTTTTTTTTCTAAGTCATTAGAACTCATTTTATAAAGAAGTAAATTTGTATTTAAAATTTTAAAGTGAGAAAATACAACCTTTCCTCAATTATATTAATCTTTCTTCACTGATTGGCTAGCACTTGGATGGACCACATGGCATGGTCGACCTCACATGCGTTCCAGGTGTCCTCTATGATGATAAGTGCGTTAGTTTCAAGTTCTAAATAAACACATAGTTTTGGATGTTTTCAAAAGCACTCAGTATGTGTAAGGAAGTTGTCTGAAAGTATAAACCAAAAAAGTTATAAGAAAGAGATTCAACGTCTACTGCTACCACATAACAGATCCCCATCACCATAACCATAGTCATACTGTAGAGAGCTAGAGAGAGATGGATGCAGTGAATGAAGGAACTGGACCACAAAGCTACACCCAGAACTCCTCCTATCAGGTTTTTTTCCTTTTCTTTTTTTATATTTTATTTTATTTTTCAAGATGTTAATCGATGTCCTGGTTTTTACAACAGAGGGGAGCTTTGGAAGCTGCTCAAGAAATTATCAAAGAGGAAATAGCTGAGAAGCTTGACATCAAACAACTAATTGCTTCCGATTCTTTAAACACATTTCGTATTGCAGACTTAGGCTGTGCTACTGGACCCAATACATTTCTTGCAGTGCAGACCATACTAGAAGCTGTTCAACCCAAATTAGGGTCACAAAATTCCCAAACATTCCCAGAATTTCAGGTGTTCTTCAGTGATCTAGTCTCCAATGATTTCAACACTCTGTTTAAATCACTCCCACCCCAAAGCCAAAGACCCTACTTTGCAGCTGGGGTGCCTGGTTCTTTTCACGGTCCCTTGTTTCCCAAGGCTTCCCTTCATTTTGTACACTCATCTTGTGCACTCAATTGGCTTTCACAAGTGCCGAAACCGGTCGCCGAAAGAACCTCCTCTGCATGGAATGCAGGGAAGATTCTCTACAGCAGCAGAGAAGTTACAGAGGCTTATTCTTGTCAATTTGCTAATGATATGGGGTTGTTTTTGCAAGCAAGAGCAAATGAACTTGTGGGTGGAGGGCTGATGGCACTAGTTATACCAGGTCTGCCTGTTGGAATTTTGTTCTCTGAAACCAGAAGTGCTTTGGAGTTTGAACTTTTGGGATCAACCCTGATGGGCATGGCCAACATGGTAATTAATCAGTTCATTGTTATTTTCTTTATTTAATACAAGTGATAATTTAATTACTCTAAATTAATTTAATTTAGAGAGAAGAAATTCGAACTTAGGTCTAAGAGGGCGTGGACTCATTGCCAAGATGAACTGACCTAACCAACATTTGCGTTCATGGTCATTTTCATAAAGACACAAAAGATGTATTTGTATTTTGAAATATTTGATTTCTAATTGGTGGCCGTGTACTGCATGCAGGGATTGGTGAGCAAGGAGAAAGTGGACTGTTTCAACTTGCCTGTATATTTTCCATCACTTGAAGAGTTGAAGGCAATCATAGAGAGAAACAGAGAGTATAAGATAGAGAAAATGGAGGCAATAAGCCACCCAAAGATGAAGACTGAGCCTAAACAGTGTATTTCAGGCATAAAGGCTGTGTTTGAGGGAATCATTGGGAAACATTTTGGAAGTAATGTCACTGAGGAACTGTTTGAGCAGTGCTCCATCAAAGCCGCAAAGCCTTCAGTTCTTCTTCTGGACACAGATATGCCGACACTTCATGTGCTTCTTGTAATTCTCAAGCGCAATGGGAATGGCAATGCCTAAGATTTGATGTTATTGGGTGTTTTCAGAAACAAATGAGTTCACCTTGTGTGGCTTAAGATTTTTGCTCTCTGGCACGGCCCACGGGCATTATACCAACAATAATCGAACCAGAACAATGTTTTTTTTGTTTGTTTAGGCCCCTAAAGACAGAAGAAACAAGATAGGCCCAAAGGACAAACGGGCACTTAAGTTTAGGCCCAACAACCTGAAGCCCAAATATAGAAACAAACACCGCAATCCAAATCAAAACTAAAAGTGCTCATGTAGAATTCTATAGTGAGGGACTCATCAGGTTTGCGATTATATATCGAAAGTAGCTTGACAAGCCTTGCAATGCATCTCTCTCATCTCTGCATGATTAATATATTTGTTTAGGTTTAATTTGCTACTGGTTAAACTTGATCTCGAGTTATAATCACATCAACCATGGAGAATATCCTCCTTCCTTTATCTATAATCGTTCCCACGTCATTCATCGTGGCTCTCATTTTTCATGCTTTCAAGTTCAAATTATCCAATGCTTCTTCCAAAGCCAATCTTCCTCCAGGAAGTTTTGGATGGCCAATTATCGGTGAAACCTTTGCCTTCCTTAACCAGACACAGGAAAAGTTTGCAGGGTACAGAATGTAAAAGCACCCTCCGAAACTCTTCAAAACCAACATATTGGGGGAGCCAACTGTGGTGTCTTGTGGCAATGCCGGTCACAAATTCATTTCTTCCAAAGAGGAAAAGCTGTTTCTGTCATGGAAACCACAGTCCATGCAGAAGCTCTTCCGCTCTTCCGCTCTTCCTATAAAAAAGTTGCTTCGGCGCCCACATCACGAGCAGAGGTTTTCTCAAAACTGAAGCTGTGGTTCGAAACGCAGTGAGTATGGATTGTATGGTTCAGGAACATTTGAAGCTTCACTGGGACGGCAAAAGCAGAGTTGAGGTGTATCACCTGGCTCAGCTACTTGTGATGACTCTATCATCTAGCTTCTTTACTGGACTCCAAGACAATCAAGAGCGCAGTGCAAAGCTTACCAGATTGACCAATGTCATCACTTCAGGGCCGCATACTACTCCTCTGAATGTATGCTGCTGAATAAGGAGAAGAAAGCAGCTATGTCCAGTGGTGCCAATGAGATCAAAATAAATGACATCATGTCTCATTTGCTGTTTAATCCGGATCCCACTGGGCGGTTCATGCCAGAGAATGAAGTTGCTGATAAAGTTATGGGCTTGATGATGGGTGGATTTCACTCGCCTTCCATGGCTACAAGTTTCCTTGTCAAATATCTTGGTGAAGGACCTGACATTTGTGACAAAGTCCAAACAGGTATTTATATTAGTTAATATTGATAACTTAAATTAATTCATTAATTACTAAAGATTTGGAATTAACCCTGCATATTGCAAGGTCAAAAGAATCTGGGTGAGCGTGGCACTTGAAGTGATGAGGCTAGTACCACCTCTCAAGGAACATTCAGAGAGGGTCATTACTGACTTCACCTATGAAGACTATACAATTCCACAAGGGTAGAAGGTGTATTGGTCCGCAAGCAGCACAAACAAAAACACCGAGAATTTCGGTGCACCGGAAGTGTTTGACACGAGCAGGTTTGAGAATGGAAAAGCTCCACAGGCTCACTCTAACTTCCCATTTGGCAGCGGTCCTCGAATTTGTCCTGGAAAAGAATACGCGAGACTCCAGCTTCTCTGTTTCTTGCATCGCCTCGTTACTAGGTACAAATTTCAAGTGTTGAATCCATGCGCCAAGATTGCAGGCGGCATGAACCCTGTACCAGAAGAAGGGTTTCACATTCGCCTCCAACCTTATATATGGCGTGGGGGTAATTGAGTCGTTTTCACAATAATCCCCTGCCTCCAACCTTGCATATTTTTAATACTAGAATATGATTTCATGTCATGCTTTCAGAAGTCCACAAAACTGAATGTATTTCTAGATAAAATGATAAAATCTGGCCATAATAGTTCAAATACCTGAATTCATTATTTCTATACGTCTACAACATGTATTTAAAAATGCTCAAGCTATACACTGAAAAATGTCTGAACGAGAGACATGCACTTCACATGAAGGCATCAAGCAAACCACCAGTCAGTCACCCCGAAATATTCCAGACTTATATAGACTATACAATCTCGGATGACTACATCTTCATTCTACCGGGAAATCATCCAAACGGCAAAATTAACAACACTTCATAAACAATCAGATTATATGGCGCATGGTACGGGCGCCTACACTATTGTTGCTTATAGTAGCCACCCTGTTGAGGAGGGCGGTATTGACCTGGAATGGTGTAAGGAGGTCGAGGATGAGATCCGGCTTGTTGTGC
This sequence comes from Prunus persica, assembly GCF_000346465.2. Classification (NCBI taxonomy): domain Eukaryota; kingdom Viridiplantae; phylum Streptophyta; class Magnoliopsida; order Rosales; family Rosaceae; genus Prunus; species Prunus persica. The sequence goes on along the minus strand of NC_034009.1, from coordinate 30,778,029 downwards.
ATGGGAATTGTAGTATGGACCTCGCCACCCTGGATAAGCAGGTTGACCATAGTCATGGTTTGCAGGTGGCTGTTGCTGGGCCTGTGGAGGTGGGTATGGACTACCGGCTTGAGGAGGTGGGTACGGACTACCAGCTTGAGAAGGTGCATATGGACTACCAGTTTGAGGTGGCAGAACATAAGGAGATGGCATCTGCTGCGTCGAGCTATAGGGGGGAGGGTGAGCATACCCAGCCATTGCTGGCTGCTCAGGAGGATGGTAGTATGGTGTTTGAGGACGAGGATCTGTTTGCTGTTGTGAAACAGGTCTCTGAGCTTGATGTCCGACAGAAGGATAGCTGTTGTTGTATGTGCCTGTGCTTTTAGCATCTTGGAAATTGAGGCCTGCCATTTGTTTGTGCACATCTTCAATCATTTCCTGGCACTGGATGTTTCTAGTCATCACAAAATCACTGCACTGCTGCTTTACATTCGTTATTGCATCCTGTTGAAAACAGAAAAATCAAATTAACCACCCACCAAAGCTTATGGTGCCTCAGATAATGAGACTCTTTTTGCACAACATCGGAACATGAAGTCAGAGAGACAATTCTCAAATACAATCATGTGAAGATGATAGCATGCTCTCACATAAGACACCAGAAGAGATCAAACCATAACTACAAAAATAGCGTGCTCGAATAGCTATAAAGTAAAGTGCACAGCACACTGTTGAAAATTACCTGGAGAGTAACATAAAACTTTAACCCCTCGTTTATGTTGTCCTTAATTTCACGGAACTTTGCTATGGCAGCTTGAATCTGCTTGTAACATTTCTCACGAGATGCTGTGACAAATTGAGAAGGAATCAAAAACAAAACAAGCATGAATAAGAACGCAATCCATTAAAATTAAATAAGTAAAACTTTAGGCCGTAACAAAGCTGGAGGACCTTCTTACAAACACATCCAAACATAGAGTAAAGAAAAAGACCCAACATAGAAGAACGCTTTTATAATGATAGATTTTGAGATATCAACATGGACAGCAGAACAGGTAAGAAGAACAGATGCAAATTTGAGAAACATCTTATAAGCATGTAAAACACCCATGTTGGACGTGACAAAGACATGAGTTCGTTTGAATACGCAACATTCCAGATTGTGAATAAATGATGCAACCTTCCAACAAAGTGAAGAGTAGGAAGCATTCCTGAGTTGCCATATATTCCTGTACTAGTTAATATGATAATCAGCTTAGGAAAATTAGAGACATTTAGTCATATACCCATTCTTAGCACTAAAGATATAGATAAACCCTACACCATTTAATTTATATAAACAAACCCAAAAAATGACAGCTGGCCCTATTGAATTTAATTTTAATTATTAAATTACTTTGATGCCCTATTGAGCGTTTTGGGTTTTTTATGAGATTTTCGGGTTGGGCTTGTTTTAAGAAATCAATGGCAGTTTTTTAATTTATAAGAAGTTAAAAGCCTCTTTGTTATGTTGTAAATGGGCTTTGGGTGAGTTTCTAAAGTCCATTTCATATGGGGTTTTTTTTAAAATAATTTGGGCCCCTATATTGGGTATAATAGTGAATCTCCCTAAGAATTATAAGAAAAATGATTGAGATCTCAATGCGGAGACTTTTGGATAGTCACTGTCTCCTCCCCTAAAGGAAAAGAAAGTTTCCAGGTTGAGAAATCAGTGAGAACCTTAACAGCTAGACAAGCACCCTCACCCAGCCCAAGCACATCATGGTCAATATGGGGTAGGCTAAATCTAGCATGTAAACAAACAAGAAGGCAGATAACCATAGTTCATCTAACATAGTCAAGAAACAGGACATCTGGTACTTGTGCTTGTCTCAAGCCTCAGGTGAAATGAACTAACTTTGTTGACCAGCAAACCTCATTGGAATTCATGTTATGATCATTCTTGTAAAATAAAAGTATCCAGACTTCCAGTTCAAAACTAGCTTTGATTGTACTAACATACTTGAATGACTCTCATTCAATAATGCATCAATGAACCTTAAAGCATATAAACCATAACAAACAAGTTTTTTTTAATTATTATTTAAGCCCACCTTTGTAATCTTCAAGGTTGAAGATGGCAGCAAACTCATCATTTTGGGCCTGCAGATGGCAACAATCATTTTGATCATGAGATGGGTATAGAGAACTAGATCCAGTTCCACTTATTTAGGAATATTATATAAGAAGATGAAGTTTGTCCCCTAATATTTAGAGACCCTACATATATCTGTAAAAGTCACACTCAAAGGAATACTATACATGTTTTTTCGAACTATAGAATGACTGACAGGTCACGGGTAATCAGAAGTTTCCATAGCACGTAGCTTAATCTGACACATCCATCTCAACTATCCAAAAAGATAGTGTGTGTGTGGGTGTGTGTGTCTTCTCTCATAAGACCTCCTCCAAGATGTTAAAAGGAATTGAACCTTGGACCAGCATATCATTTAAACCTTATCCCTCTCAACCACAATATAAAAAATTGCTCTTTTGAAAATTCAAAATAAGTAGAAAAAATGATATTGAAGAAACATGTAAATGAAAGTCCAACTAAGATTAAATAAGAAATAGACCTGGATTTGCAGCAATAATTGTTCTTGAGCCTCAATATTTTGGGCAATGTCTTCGCATATATGATCATATTTTGATATCTCCTTCCTGAACAGATCCTCATAGGAGCCAGTTGAGGTCATCAACTTAGGAAGTATATCATCCTGAGGACATATATAAATATAAGCCCAACAAAGCACTAAACTTAAGAACCAAGGCATCATAACGATTGAAAAAGCTCATCCATGAAGTGCTACAGTAGCAAAGAAACTTTTCCCAAAAAGTTGCATCCAAAATCAAAGTAAGAATAAATCTACCAATCAAGGAATTATTTATGATTTCAGGAAATCAATCCAGCTAGTTAATAACAGAATAAGGTAAGAAAAAGGGCATCTCAAGAAAAGAAAATTAAAACACAAAAAGAGGGGAGGAAAGAACAATAAAGGCATTAACAAGCAAAACGAATATAATCAACTAATCAACTAATCAATGCACCTTTCTTTTCATCTCTTTAAGCATGTCTTCAAGACCTGCTCGTTGAGCACCAAGAGTTTCCAATTGCCTCTGCATTGAGCACAAAAATTTAAAATGTAAAAGTATTCATTACATAACTAACAATGACCAAACCAACTAAGGTTGCACAAAATTAACCTATTTTCCAATACAATACAACAGGGTCAACTTCATATAAGGTTATATATACAAATAGATATATGGGACACCCATGAGCGCATACACAAACACATACACAGTTTAACAGATATTTAAACTAATAGTACATTATAACTATACTCTCGTTAGTATGAGATCAACCACTAAACTGTCATGAGGTTATAATCATTTTCTTTTAAACATTACAATGATTTGAAAGCAAGTATGAGGATGGAAAACAGTACCTTACAAAAATACTAGCACTTGCATCCACTAAATTATTACAAAAATTACCACAACTAGGCAAGTATCTAAAGAAAATAGGAATGGACCACCAGCAAGAAAAGAATGAGCATAACAGAAATATGTTAAAACATACAGGAATAACCATATAAGTCAACTCATGTAACCCTTATAGAGATGAACTACAAAAGGGGGAAGACTTACCAGGCTCTGCTTCAGGGCCCCCAAAATAGCATCTTCATTGGCATCCAAAGACATTATTGGCCTTGCCAGAGTTGGGAGGGCAGATTCAATCTGAGAGTAAAAACAACATAAAATAATTTACAAATACATGGCACTAACAGTAGATAAAAAAGTTCAATTCCACTGGAGAGAGAGAGAGAGAGAGAGAGAGAGAGAGAGAGAGAGAGGAAGAAGAAGAAGAAGTGATATATAAGAAAAAGAACGAGAATTACCGGACGACGATCAAGGATTGACATGAGAGCTGAATGCTCTCTGACTGAGCGCTCAATCCGAGCATCACTATCCGCAGCTTGCTTCAAGTTAGCTGCGAACCTGTTTAGCCTATCCTGTAAGTTCTTTGTAAGAGTGCTTGACTGAGGCCTCGTCCATCGGGCTCCAAATTGGCTTTTAAACTGAGCATCTTCTCTTGCCTCTTTCTGCAAGAGCTCCTCAATGTGTATCAGAATCTCCTGGTTCACCCTTCTCAAATCCCTAAGCTGCTGTAACTCAGCTTCCAAACCAGCAGGGCCCCCACTTATCTGCACTGCCTCCACATCTTCTTTAAGATCCGTAGGAAGAGTAAAATTCCCTTCCAATGCAAGAATAGACTCTGGAAGGTCCATTTCCTTGAGCCTCACTCTGGTCAGTTCACTCGCTTGTTGCAACTTTTCTGCTTGTGTTCTGATAATGTCATCAACCATTTCAGTGTATCTGGAAAGATTTTTAGCACTACTATCTGGAACAAGACTGGCAAACATCTTCTCCTTGCTCGCATCTAAGACCTCATTCATCGCCAAAGGCTTCACCATGGAAAATGCTGGAAGGGGTGGTAAGGAACTAGGGGAAGGAACCCTCATGAGGTAAACTCTATCATTCTCCTTCACAGCCCTCTCCAGATTACGGTTAAGATTGGCCTCTAACTTGCTAATTGCATCCAGAATCTGTGCAGCAGCCCCTTTTGTGGATTTCTTAGCCTCAGATAAAGCACTGATCCCACTCTTTAACCGTGCAATTTCTTCTGCAATCTCTTCTTTCTCATGCAGCTCTAGACCATACCTATAGCAAGCTTCTGCATAAAAGAGAGCTGCCTTTAACTGCATGTGTGAGATCCAGGCCCTGTCAAAATGCTGGTTTAAAGGCGGAACATTGCATGCCGCTAAAGCTTCCTCGTAATACAGCCCAACCTATAACCACATCCATGTCAAATCAATTAAGAGCAAACCAAGCGGATCATTAAAAATGATAGAAATATGAAACTTAATTTCTCTACCATCGTATGATTTAATCACGTTGGAGAGACCCAAAACATAGTAGTTCAGAAGAAACTAAAAGTTACAATTCCGAGAATATCAATGAAGTATATAGTCTTCAGTGCAACGTTGTCAATATGATATTTGCTAAAAATCAGCTAAAATCCACTACCTGCAAACAGAATACAGGAAGCAATCGGTTTTGCCATAGCCATAAGACCCATTTCATACCTGCTATTGTTTTAGTTAAAGTACACTTTTTTCTACAATAAATAACGTCTGTAATCCCCACTGCACACAACTTGTGAAATAAAAGAAAATTAACATTTCATAGCAGAATCGCCTACTCAAACAAACCCATATGCTGCAATTCAACCAATCACACAATACTTACCAACACACTTCTAAGTTCTTCCTAGTCTATCAAAACCCAATTCAATCGTTTTCACCAATCACTCGAAAACCCCACTTTGAAATCAATCAAATAGATACAATAGGACCCTCACCTGCCTCGAGATCTTCGCGCAAACACCCGGCGTGCTCCCTTTGGCTATGGTATTCTCAAAGACGCACTCCTGCGCCTGTGCCAGCATCAACCTCTCCAACATCCCAGCACACTCCACCGACAAATCGACCGTCGTCGAGCTCCCAATCGATGCCTTGGTCGCCGCATTGTCTCGCAAAAACGCGAACGCCCCGGCCGAGGCAATAAACGCGTGAGAAGCCAGCCGCCGACCGTCAACGGTGGCGCGATCGTAGGAAAGCCCAATCTGACTATACACAGCGCCCAAATTGAACAAAACGGCAGCCTTTTCCAAGTGGATGTTCTGCTGGGAAGCCTTTTGCTTGTTTTTGAAGGCGTCTTGCCAAACGAAAGTGATGGTATTGATATGATCCTTATCGGGTGAGATGGGGAAGCGGGTCTCGACGAGGCAGAGGGCTTTGTAGTAATTTTGGAGGAGGTCGCGGCGGGTCGTGAGTGATGGGTCGGGTTGGCGCTCGAGGTCGGAGCGGAGCTGTTTCACCGTTTGGAGATCGTCTTCGAGGTTCTGGGCTTCGCGTTCGGAGTAGTTGAAGGCGATGTAGTTGCGGAGTGGGCGGTAGAGATCGATTTGGGTCGTCTTCTTCTCGAAGATGGCGAGCATGACGTTTGTGGCGGTGCCTGATGTGGAGGCTGAAGACGCCATTATTGGGACTTCGGAGTTTGCTGAGATTTGATGAATTCAAGGAAAAAATAAATGAAAAAGATGAAGAAGAAGATGGTGAAGAATATAGACTTGGGAGTTTTAACGAGTGAAATTGACCAAGTCAGTCTGCCACTCTGCCTTGTGCGGGTTGTTTTTCTTTTCCTTCTCCACAAAGGAAACTTAAAAATGGAAATTTCTGTGATTTTGTTTGATTTCTACATTCGTTCTATAACGCCATTTTACTTTGGTAAAAAAAAAATTTTTATTTAAACAAACTTTTCTTTTTCTTTTTTCTGTAAAAAACATAAAGGGAAATTTGATTTACTAGCGGGGCATTATAGTCCTTTCATTTTACAAAATCAAAATTATATATTTGCAAAAAATTAAGAGTCGGTGTGCCGTGCGCGTCCCTGTATTTATACACCCCTCAAAGGCCCCAACGGCCAACGCGTAGACGTTTCTGGAAAGCCAAAAGTCAAGCCCTAGCTCTCTTCCAAGGCCACGAATTACGTCCTTCGATCTCTCTCTCTCTCTCTCTCTCTCTCTCTCTCTCTCTCTCTCATCTTGCAGGTAAGTTTCTTCTGCTAATCCTATGACCTCGTTCCAGTCACCAATTCATTGACAGTTTAGGGGTTTATAATTCTGTATTTTAGTGATAAGATCTGTTGTAAAATTTGGGGTTTTGATATCGTTAATCTGATCGTCTAATTAATTAAAATTACGGGATTATATGTATGTTCATTCTGGGGTTTGACTCGGTTACTGAGAAAAGAACTATAGTTGCCGAAAGTAAATTTCAATTCATTGTGATGCAAAGAAAGAAAATATATTTAGTGAAAAATGGATCTTCAGCTATATTCTGTCACTGTTTGATAATTTAAAGATTAAAGAATGGGTTTTTGATATCTGACAAAAAAATTACGTCATTACCTTGCAGGCAGTTTGGAAGTAGACCTGCAGCTGTGGGCTGTTGAGGCTGGACTTTGGTCTTTTGAGCTGTGGGTTTTCTCCGGATAAGGTAAGAAAGCCGAATTGAATTTCTGAACTACTGTTCCATTTATTTTCTAATGTGAGAAGTATCATTCTTTACGTGTGTATTATTCTTGGTGGAATGGATTTGCATTCTTTCGTTTTGATTGTAAACTTGTGTCAGTGCCATAACCTTTCAGTTGGTAACAATTGTTATTGTTAGGTATTTTGGTGGATACTGATTTGTAGATTAACCTAGGATAGGAATGATTCATAGTGGGTAATATACCAGGTTTTCTGGAGTAATTAGTCACTGTTCATATGTTGGTTGGATATTTGTTATTCTGAATTTTCTGTATGGCTTAAAAATGATGAATGTTAAGATGTGAGGAAGAAGGAGGGCATTTATGACTGAAGTGTGATGCCTGGTATTTTATAGGGAAAGAGAACATTATTTTTAAGGTTCTTTTCTGTTAGCTCATTTTGAATGACATTGAGTATCAAGCAATCACTCATTGATTTGGCATTAGTATTCATCTTCGTATATGGGATTCTAAAACAAGGTTGTGATTGTTATTGAACATACTCTATGGTTAAGGAACTAACATTTTTTTTTCTCTTCTGTGAGATGTACTTCCGGTCATCATACAAACATGCAGATATTGTGCTGGTTTTTATATCTAAATGGATACCAGGAGGTTCATGCAACTGGTTGAGGAGAAGAAGAAAAGAGCTTTGGAGAAGAAAGAAGCCCCTTTGAAATGGGAGCAGAAACTAGAAGCTGCTGCCAAGGCAAAAGCTGATGCTGAAGCCAAAGAGAGGAAGCTGAAATCTTCAAAGCATAAGAGAAGATCTGTGTCAGTTTCTGATAATGATAGTGACACTGACAGCAGTGATGGTAGAAGAAAGTCAAGTAAAAGAACTCACAAAAAGCACAAGAAGCACGCTCACTCAGATACAAGTGACAGTGAGAAGAGGAAGGAGAAGAAATCCAAGAGAAAGCCAAAGAGACATTCTTCAAGCTCAAGTGATGAAGGCAGTGATGAATATGAGAGTGATTACGAAGGAAATAGGAAGAGGAAGAAGCGAAACCACAAAAGGCACAGACATCATGATTCTAGATCAGACTCTGGTGCTTCCAATTCTTCCAGTGATGATGATATTGAGACAGTCAAGAGAAGTCATTCGAAGCACCACAGGCGCCATCAGAGGTCAGATTCAGATTCTTCTGGTTCTTACAGTGATGAGGATGAGAGAAGAATCCGAAGGGGTCATTCTAAGCACCACAAACGCCACCGACAGTTGAGATCCCTTTCTCCTGATTCTTCAAGTTATGAGGATGGTGATGTTAGAAGGAAAAGGCACGCAAAACACCGTAAACGTCATAGGCGATCAAGATCACCTAGTGTTGATTCTAGGTCAGCAGACTCTGATTCCCACTTACACGACAGAAGGAGCAGATCTTTAGGAAAGTCATCAGATGATAACCATGACGAAGCAGGTAAACAGTTGAGGCACAAGAGAAGTGGCCACCATTGCCATCATCACCACAAACATCGTTACCATCACTTAGATGAGGACAGAGATCCTGAGCCCAATGGAAAGCACATAGAAGATGCTAAAGGAAATGCAACTGATAACAACTACAATGATGCCCACGAGGATAAAATTAGTAGGCTTATCTTTTAAAATGCGGGTTAGCACTTCAGTGTATTGGTCTTGTTTACTTTGTTTCAATTCTTGATTGCAGAAAACTAAATTGTGTAACGTTGCCTGAATTTGTACCCTAACTTGTCACTTGAATTGAGATGCCTGTTCTTTCTTAACATATTCCAATAACGAGTTGGATTTTATTTGAAATTGTCACAGTGGAATTCTTTTTCCTCCGAAAGGAAATTTAGATCTTATTAAGTGTTTTAGAAATGTGACTACACCAAAGAAAACTTGTAGATTGACGTCTAGACATGTATCTAAATCGTCTATGTGACGTTACAGCCTTTAAAATCAGTTTACCGGACTTTCTGATATCAATACAAAAATTGGCTAATATCATTTAAAAGTTCAGAACAAGTTGACTTGCAAGTTCCTTCCATGTCGAAGCTAAAATTTTATAATTCTATCCTCTGGGAGCGATCATTAACAATTTTGACATACATAATTCTATCCTCTGGGAGCGATCATTAACAATTTTGACATACAAACTACAAAGATGCTTGCAAGTCAGAATCTCAAAATTGTATTTATTTTCTTTTTCCAAGCTTAGGATAATCTATCCTCAGCAGTGGGGAACAAATCAATACACTGTCCCTCAGTACTAATGATACAACAATCGATTTTGATGGTTTAGTCAGAAATTCTTCAGTATTTTTTCACTGGAGACTCCATCTGCTATAAGAATTGAGGTAACCTCCTGCAATGAGAAAACATTTCAAATTGTACGTCTGCTTTGAAACTTGATCGCGATAGAGATCAAAGTGACAATGCTGAAGCTAACACCAGAATTAAGTCTATAGCAGCATATGGAGAGTGGCTTAGCTTGCACTACTTGCTACATTGACAGACATGAGAACTAAATGAGGCATCAACTATTTTAAACAAAAGACACCTCACTCACTGGAGTTGGTCATCGCCCAAATTCCTTTTATCTACATTTCTCTTTACATGTATCACATAGTTCTATTTTTCTGACTAACAATGATTGTGTAATCCACTAAAGTAAGCAAATTCAGTTGGTTGACTGCTAAGGGTGGAACTGGTTTATATGAACAATCATGACCATATCAACCAATGCCAAAAGACAAACATCATATCTGTAACGAAAGCAAAAGACAGATACATTGGCGCAAGCTACTATGCAGATGCCAACGAAATGTGATAAAGTTTAAATGATAGCAGCAAGCCGTGTGAAATAAAGATATCATGGGAAACCACAAAAACTTGGACCATGATCATAAAACTTTAATTTCAAAATCAACAGATTCGTCTATTTACTGGTCCTTCTAAACATATAAGATAAGGAACAAGATAAAGCTTTAGGACAAACTGATCTTTGTACTTTTGTTTAACCAAATAAATGGTAATGCAATAAATTATTTACACCTAAGTTGTGGGACAAACTAGTAAACAAGACAATGGTAGCACATTGTCTGGCGCAGATCAGGACTGAGACTAGCTCCTTGTAAGATTTCAAAATTATATAGGTCACAGAACAATATCTATCTTTAAGTCCATGTATGAGTGTGAACATGACAAACACAAGACATTCAGTCGATTATAACTTTTTTTTATTACCAATGTAGCGGCCACAAGATAAAATGTGAACCCAGAGGATGATCAGAAAGATTCAAACAAACATGGAGACGCAAACCAAAAAATTTACAAATGCGAAATAGAACATTAAGGTACCTCAGTCATCTGCTTCTGCCCACATAAAACAGCACCTGTAGAAAGAGGGTTATAAATTTGCTTGGCTCTGGAAAAAGCAGCCTGAAAATGTAACCATAGAAAGCATTATTTGGGCAGTTCAAAGTGAGACGACTCAAAATAAGCTTACAACCCACTGAAGCGCATGAGCACAGGTCTACCTGCACATAACCACTTTGTCCCGTCCAACCATCATGCGGCTGTGATAATACTGGCACAATCTCAACACCTGAAGATTCCCAGTCCTTAAATCTATCCTATAAGATTTGGGAGGAACAAAAACCACAATCACGCAAAAGTCATAAATTGAAATTGAGCATATGAAAACAAATAAATAGAATTTCATGTCTAGAAACCTGATAAGCCATTCTGTCGAGGTTTCTAGCCCCATAGAAGAGCTTGACGTCAGATCTTGTATCGGCGCTAAACCCCGATTCAATCAGAGAACGGATTGGACTGCACATATTCAAGGGCTGTGGCATGTCAAATCGCTTGTAAATAAGCAAATAAATCCACCCTAATGCTCTAAAATCAAATAATGTTTTTTTCTTCTGACCTTATTCCAGATCCCGTGGCGAATATTAGAACCGTCGGGTATTTCTCGGGCGGGTCGATCCGATCGATCTCGAAGCCTTTCCCCATAGCCTGGCTTAGCTCCACGACGTCCCCTCTCTTGAGCCTGCACAGAAGCTCCGCTGTGGACCCCGCCACGCTCTTCACCAAGAACTCGAACACGCCCTTTGTCGCCGCCAACGAAGGCGGCGACGCGATGGCCAGAAACGAGGGTTTGGACTCGTCCGGGACGCGAAGCTGGAGATACTGGCCAGCGCGCGTGTGGGACGAAGCGAGGTCGGGCGCGTCGGACAGGTCGATGCGGACGTGGAAGAGCGACTCGGCCGCTGGTTCAATCTCGGAGAGTGGGGCTTGGGTCCAGAGCGCGGTGTCCTGGCGTACTGCGGCGGCGACACTGGCGAAGCGGTGGCGGCGTAGTTTTAGTTTTAGGTGGTTGGGGTTGAGGCGGCGTAAGATAGACATGGGAGGGAGGGGTGAGCTAAGGTGCGCATGGGAGTGGAGGAGGGGCACCGAAGCGGGTTGGAAGATTGTAAATGACATGGCTGTTGGGTTTGGGTTGGGAGGATTTTATGTTTGTGTCGGGGGGCTACGGTGGGAAAAGGCCGGCGCCAAAGCAGGTGATGACACAACAGACAGTCGAGAATCTCAAAGGTCAAGTGATGAACCCGTGGTTGGATCGGGTTGAGGTTAGACTTGGATAGTCGCGTGTCCACGTGGCACTGGTTTTGGGAGATCCTGGGCTTATGGAGGATAACTGATAAAGCAATTCGTTGTGACGTAGACACTGGACTAGACTATTTGATTTCAATTAAAACGGGCAAGAGTCATGAGCAGAGGATGCAGGGGATCCGGATCCATGATCTAGACCACCAAACGATCCAAGCCAAACCATCAAACGAACGAGGGCATCAATTGTTGGGCGTGTGGATGAAGACATTCAAGTTAAAAGACCGTTTAGCTGGGTTTGAGTCCACACAACCAAGAAATTGAACAAGGACAGGTCTGCAATGAATAACATAATCGAAGTCGAAATTATTTGCATATCGCAGCTAACCTAACCAGCCACTCTACAACTCCACGTAGTAAAACAAAACAAGGGATTATGCATATGAAGTACACAAGAAGCAAATTGGATAACAGCTAGGCTAGGCATAGCCCGCAACTCTCAAGTAATTCACATGAACAAGGGTTTAACTTAACATCAATCGCATCCAATTTTTCAAAATAGAAAAGGAAAAAAAAAATTTACAAGTCCTCTTTCTTTTTCCCCTTATTGAACAAGAAGAAAAAAGGGGTTAGGCCCATTGGCTCCATTTCTCTCACACTCTGCAATATGCTTAAATCTGAAATGGAAAATGCTCATACACTTTGTTTCTCAAAAATGAAAATCCTGTCCGCTAGCAATGCCAGCTGCATCTAAATTATTTGGGTTTTTCGCAATTATCAAGATAAAAGGAACAGGTGAGATGGGGGAAGAAGATTAGGCAGCAGACTCCTTGGCAATCTTCTCTGCCTTAGCAATGACCTCCTCGATACCTCCAACCATGTAGAACGATTGTTCTGAAAGGTCATCGTACTTTCCATCCAACACTCCCTGTCAAAATAAAATAACAAAAACATAGCATGAATCACGCTCACTAGTCCTTATATCATCAAGTCAAAAACAGCCAAATTTAAACATTGGTACTATTCATGCATGCAGAAAATAGATGGGTGTAACTTAAGGGGGTGACTCGGTGGTAAGTAACATTGTTAACTCATGGCCTTTATTCTTGTGGAGAACGAGAGAAATAAACTGAGATAGCATCAAGCATAGATTTAAATGATTAACAGATACCGAAAGGTCAACCAAAAACAAAAGTTGTCCTTATCCTGAATAAAATGATTATCAAAAGATAACAAAGATTAGAACAGACTTTGATGGACATAAAAAAAACCCCATCCTCTATCATCCTGAATTTGGCAAACCTTAATTCTCCTGTTAATACTTTAATGACTCCATCATTTCAAAACATACATAATTAATTGTTATAGTAAAATATCATGGAAAACAAGAACTATATAATTAATAGTTTCTCCAAGAGAGGAATTCCACCAGTAATTGGGAAAATAATAAACAAAACTTCAATATCAGAAATGAGGAAACATGCAGACAGAACAGAGAGGGTGAGAGGAGGCAGGGATACCTGGAAGCTGGTAATGCTTTCTTTCAACTCCACGTATTTTCCAGGGGCACCAGTGAAAACCTCTGCAACATGGAACGGCTGGCTCAAGAAACGTTGAATTTTACGGGCACGGGCGACTGTCAACTTATCGTCTTCACTAAGCTCATCCATCCCCAAAATAGCAATAATATCTTGCAAATTCTTGTAATCTTGAAGAACCTTCTGGACACCACGAGCAGTGTTGTAGTGTTCCTCACCCAAAATATGAGGGGAGAGCATACGAGATGTGGAATCAAGAGGATCGACGGCGGGATAGATACCAAGCTCAGAGATCTGTTCAATTCAAAATGTCAACAAGGTTACTGAAAATATAGCTTGGCAAGATAAACTGCAATTAATCCATGTAGATGTCAGACCTGTCGTGACAGCACAGTGGTGGCATCCAAATGAGCGAAGGTGGTGGCAGGAGCTGGATCTGTCAAGTCATCAGCAGGCACATAAATAGCTTGGACAGAAGTGATGGAACCCTTCTTAGTGGTAGTAATACGCTCTTGAAGACCTCCAAGATCAGTAGCTAAAGTAGGTTGGTATCCAACAGCAGATGGGATACGACCAAGCAAAGCAGACACCTCAGAGTTTGCCTGCAGGATGGGCCAGAAAGAAACATAGCGTCACTAACAATATTCAATGTCTGAGGACAAACAATCTTTAATAGTTCCTCAGCAACCACGCTTACTTGGGTAAAGCGGAAAATGTTGTCAATAAAGAGAAGCACATCTTGCCCTTCAGCATCACGGAAGTGTTCTGCCACAGTCAGCCCAGTCAAACCAACACGAGCACGAGCACCAGGGGGCTCATTCATTTGACCATACACTAGAGCACATTTGCTGTCAGCCTGATGAAAAAGAAAAGGAAGAAGAGCAAGTAAGCAATAACTTTCCAGAAAACGCAGACAGTGATGAATGTGTAGAGAGAGGGTGGCAAGTGAAATGCAGTGTCTTTACCTGCTTTTCACCTAGCTTAATGACACCACTCTCAATCATTTCCCTGTACAAGTCATTACCCTCACGAGTACGTTCTCCAACACCGGCAAACACGGAGAAACCACCTGATCAATGAAAAGAGATGTAAACAAACAATAACACGGACAAACCAGTGTACTAACATGTATATATTCAAAAAACTGACCATGAGCCTTTGCAACATTGTTGATAAGTTCCATAATAAGCACAGTTTTTCCTACACCAGCACCACCAAACAACCCAATCTTTCCTCCTCTTTGGTAGGGAGCAAGAAGGTCTACAACCTGTATATGAAGCCAGTAATTTAGTAAACTGAATCTAGAGCACATAACATCTACTTTAAAGGAAGGGAATACAGCAATTAGAGGATCAAATGCTATTACAAGTAAAGATAGTAGAGGTTAAAACCAAAATACCTTGATTCCAGTAACAAGGATCTGCTGTTCAGTTGCTTGCTCAACAAAGGCAGGAGCTTCTCTATGGATGGGCAGAAAGTGATCGGTTTCTGTTGGAGTATTCACAAAGAAATTGTCAGAAACTTGCGTGGCATGTATTTGACATGTTGCAGTAAACTATTCACACAACTACTTAACCAAGTGATTTGTTTTTAAAGGTTTCTAAATTTCTTACTCATATCGCCTCTCTCATCAATGGGCTCTCCGATGACATTCATGATTCGACCAAGGGTAGCCCTACCAACAGGCACCTAAAAAGGCAAATAAATACCAAAATATAAGTCAGAATTCAAGGAAAAACAAATTTGAAAACTGAAACTAAATTCAAAAAAATAAACACATCAATTACAACAAAAAAGAGTGCTGAATGATCTAGATTATAGACAAAAAAGGGAAATGCCAAAGAAAAGATCACAATTTGACCACATAAAATCCGAAGAAAATCTAGCCAATGAAGACATGTTTAAATTTAATAGCTAACGGTCAATGTATTACTTGAACCCTAAAAAGGGCCTAAAATATTAAAGCTTTGAACAGCAGAAGCCAGAAATGTAAATCACTCAGCAACGATTCTACTAAGAGAAAATGTACCAGAGAGAAAAACAATAATAACTTCCAGATCTGAAAACCCCAGCAACAATTCATAAATCAATCAAAACCCAACACATTCCCATTCATAAAAGCATCAAAGTCAACAGTTTCCCATCAAACATAACGAAACCCTAACATTTCTCATCAAATCTAGTGACAACCATGGCCTAGGAGGTAAAATCAGTAAGCGCGGACCGGGAAACAATCGTATATATAGCTTACAGTGATAGGAGAACCGGTGTTGAGCACGCGCTGTCCTCTGACAAGCCCTTCAGTACCATCCATAGCAATGGTCCTGACCATGTTCTCACCCAAGTGCTGAGCCACCTCAAGCACCAACCGGATCGAGTTGTCCAGCACTTCAAGTGCAGTCAAGATCGGGGGCAAGCCCTCCTCGAACCTCACATCGACAACGGCTCCGATCACCTGGCACACCTGCCCGATCGCGCCCTTCCCGGTGAATTCGTCGGTAATTTTTCCCTTCCCGGCGTCCTTACTTTTAGGGGATGATGACGCCGTCGTTGTCTCGGCAGCCGCGGCGGTGGCGTAATGGGCCACGCGGTTGAGGATGTAGCCGTAAGGAGAAGCGCATCGAGACGATGGCGATGGGGATGCGATTCTAGGGTTAGGGCTTGAGATCGGAGATTTAGAAGGTGCTCGGCGTACGGAGGACCGGGCGAGAGAAGATAAGAGCCTTCGCGAAGCCATTTTGCTAGGGCTTCAGGTAGACAATGGGAGAGTAAAGAAGAGACTAGGGTTTGTGAAGCCAGGTGCAAATGCTATATGTACAGCTACTGAGCCCCAAAATGGGAATATTCTATTTTCATTTTTTCCCTTTTTTTCATTTTTTCTATTTTCCTATGATTTCATTTTTCATTTTGACCTTTTCGGCATCTCCGTGAGGATGGGTGGTGGAGGTTATAAGGTCGTTGCCAAACACTCCCTATGTTTCACTTTATTCTCTTTGTTTTTATTTTATTTTATTTATTTCCTGATAACGCTCTTTAATTTGATTTGATGTCGTGAAATGTATGGTGTATGCCAGTAAAACGCTCCGTCTCCCGCATCGGCGCTATCATGTTCAGGTCGTTTTGCGTTTGGTCTAATAATCACACATTTTACTATTTGCAGCTTACTCGCATGACCCCCTCTCCTCGTGTGCTCATTCCACACTTCCACTAAACTAGGTAACAAACAACAAGAAAGTCAAAATGTTTTTAGACACCATTGTTGATTCAAGTTTGATAGTATTATTGATTAAAATGCGAAAATAAAAAATTTATATTGTTACCAAACTAAGGGGGTGTATTCAATTGGGATTTTAAAAGATTTTAACGAAGTTTAAAAGTGTATTTAATCACGATTTTATAGAAGTCTATACCATTTTTGGTGTATTCAATTTATACTTTTTAAACTCCATTCAAATTTAGATGTATTCAATCACGATTTTAAAAAACTTTATAAAAGTTTGAGTGTATTCAAAACCTTATTAATTTTTTAAAGGAAATACAAAAAATTGGTGAATTTCGTTTGATTATATACTATTTTAGGCCATAATAATGCTACTCTTATCATATTCTCATATCACCTTATGTAGCAGTTGAGATGAACATCCGTATCAATTAAAATTATTTGTGATTTTGTTCACCCATTTTGTGTTTGTTCCTGTGATGGAAGGGTAAAATTTATCATTGCCTTGAAAACCATTGACTGGTCAACAAGTCAACTTTCTTTAGTGTGCGAGCGTGCCACTGTTAGCAATAAAAATCCTAGCAGACTTCTTGAAAATAGATAACTTGCGCTCCAAGTTACTGATTTCTAAACAAACGATTGTGATTTTGGGTGAGGAATATCTCCCAAGTAAGTTCTTTTCCTGCTTCAGACTAGTGAGGATTTCATAATTTTTCACAGTACAAAGTTGGTAATTCTGGTCAGAATAGATAGTGAGAAAATGAACTGTTTTCAGGCGGAACTGACTTTTACAAAACTCTACAGTAAAAAAAAATCAACTCTAGAAAGACAAAAAGAAGGCTAGACTTCCATTTCTGTCTTGACAGAAGCTTCTGATTCCGGCTGGACTGGGTATGCCTGTGCTGGACTGGACTGTCAGCAACTTCAACTGTCGAGTTTCAGCTATAAATCGTACCAACGTTTGAGTTTGGCAGAGCTTCAATCTATTTCAAGCCCTGGAAGGCTCTTCGAATGGGCAAAATTGGAATCCTCTTCAGTCTGGAAAGGGCAAAAATGGCTGGACTTGATGATTACTGAGCTAGAACTGCACTGTAGTACCTGTTCTACTTGATCAAGGCTTTCCATAAATTTGTTGAGGTTTTCATATTTATAAAAACCCGAACTCTGCTTGATTTGGCTTGTGTTGAACCAAATTTGAAACGAGAGAAATCTCGCTTTGAATGACTATTTCTCTGAAACTGAACTGAAGTTAGAGATTCTGGATTATAGCTGACTTCTTTCTTGTGGCTCGATGAGCTTTAGGTTGCTTTAGTGTGTTTGAAGGTTCTCAAAGATCAGGTGATCATTTTGAGTTTTTGTTTTTTGACTGATTTTTGGTTGTTTGATTGATTGTGTGTGTGCTCTGTTCACCTTCTCTTACATTTATAAGAAATGTTTTGGAGTGGGGCTTATTACTTTTAATAATGGGCGGCAAAATTTTTTAAAAGATCTTTCATTTTAAAATGCAAAGAAAAAAAAAAGTTTTTATCAATTCTGGCAGATAAGCCCTCAATGGTCAGTTTTTAAGACAATCACTTCCCTGTTTTTTTTGAAAGAGAAACTAACCCCTCTTTAATTCCAACTGCCCTTTGTGAGAGCTCAAACTGTGATGGTTAGTTTGATTTTCCAGTTTTGAACAACTCCCTGTTTCCTGTTTATCTTTTTCTAGAAAAGATAACATGCGTATCCCTTGAAAGATGGTGCCTTCTTTGGAGTAGAAACAATATCTTTGAATATATATATATATATATATATACATATATATAAAGGGATTTGATCTTCTAGTGGCAGAGATTCAGAGATGTCCTATCTTTTCGCCTGCCTTTGTCAACTCTTTATCAACCCGGTTGAAATTGCTGACTTTTCAGAGTTCAGGCAGTCACATGGGTTTGCCTCCAATTTTGGGCCTTTTCTTCTCTTTTAATCATGCTAAGCCCAGTTTGAGTTTTGAAACTGTGGGATGATTTTCCTTTTTTCGAAGCTCAAATGACAGATTCTAGGCTGGTCCTTCTTGGATATGGGCTTTTGAATTCAATTTCAAATGCAAAGCCCAAATATGCTTGGGTCCTGAGATTGCTTCATTATTCTGGGTTTCCAATGTTGGGCTAAGTGTATAACTTTGGCCCATTTATCTAGGGATTGCTAGTAGTTGTCCAATTTTGCCATGGGCTTTTGATATTTAGACTGGGTGTGCCAAATTTAGGCCCAAACAGGTTTTATTTCCTTATTTATTTATTAATTAATGTGGTTGTCCACCTAAGCTGTTGTAGGGGCTTTTTTTTTCGCCAGCTACAAATGGGTCTGGGCTGCTATAAAGAGCTAAATGTGTGAAATTGTCCATTGAGTCTGAGTTCAATGATCAAACCCCAAGAGCGTTTCGAAAGGGTAGCTGAGCCTTAAGAAACACTTTGGTCTTCTTCACCAATGAAACCAGTAGTCGCTTACAAATAAATTCTTGGCTTTGCATGAGAAGCTTGTGGCATGAGAGCTGAGCATTCATGAGTTTAGCATGAGAGAGAGAAAGAGCTGTGATTTCCTATGAGAAACAGAGGTTTAAAGCAAGGAGGAATGGATTCTAAAGGGGTTCATTAAAAAAAAGAGAGAGAGAGAGGGAGAGAGAGAGAGAGAGAGAAAGAGAAAGAGAGAGAGAGAGGAGAAGTGGGTGGTTTGAGCAATTTTCCGACAGCTTGAAAAAAGCTTGGTCAGACTCTGTAATGGCTAGACATAGGAGAAAAAGAGAAGCAATAGAAGAACATGGCTTGAAATCGAAGGGTTCCAAGGATGATAGGTGAAGCTTGCTATCTCTGGATGTGTTTATCGGAAAGAGAGGAAGAAGATAAAATCATGGGTGACTTTAGTATATTTCCAGCAGCTTGACGAAAGCTTCGTCAGGCTCCTAGGTTGCTTGACATAAGAGAAAATGGGAAGAGATAGAGGAATATGGCTCGAAATTTAAGAGTGTTCCAGGGATGAGATGTGATGCTTACTCTCTCTGGATGTAGGTTTTAGGAGAGAGAGGAAGAAGATGGAAGAACAAAGCATGAAATTGAAGGGTTCCAGAGAGGATGCTTGCCTTTGATCAGTTGTTTTTGCTGGGTAGAAACTGGCTCCTTTCGTGGCTTTGTTTTCCAGCCAAGTATTGGGGCTTTTGCTGCTTCTTTTTCTAATTGTATGGGCCTTCTAAGATAAAATGTTGATTTATCAAATAAATAGGTTAACCTTATCAAGTGTTGGGCTATTTTGGTTGAAGTAATGGGCTATTTTCTCTTTTATACTCATCCACATGTTTGGGCATAAGAAATGAGCTTGAGTTCCAAGGCTCTCAAGCAACCCGGGACTTTCATTTCTCGGCCCATCAATGAGCCTCATGACAATTCATTACTGTTCATACAACAACTCACTCAAGCAAGCCCCGGGCATTTGAGTGGTTTGGGCCCACTTAAGCTTGTAGCGTGGTTGGATGTGAAATAATGATTTCCTGCTTGGCATGGCATGTCGCTTGGCGTGCTTTAATTTTATAGTCCTTGAAGAGGGACACGATGATTAGTTGGCATAGGCTTGTAAAGCCAGTGTATTTTATAATCTTTATCTCAATTCCTAGCATGACGGATTATTTATTTGGCATGGCACGTGGACTGTGACTTGTGTATGGCGAACTTTCGTGTGCTCCAAATTGGTATTTTCTTAATAAGGTGTCGTATTGGGCCGGGAATTTATTCGGGCCCAACCGTGGATTTTTTGGACCTCAACAGTTATCACACAATATGATATAAAAATGTGGTAAGAGTAGCATTACTCTTTAGGCCATGACAAATCTTTGCTTCTCCCCATAGATTTTGTATTCTCAATATATGATTTCACCACTTTTACTACCACCATCTTATCATGGCTATCATCACTGTTGTAGCCACCATCATTGCCGCCCCTGCCCCCACCAACATTGTCACCGCCCCCAGCACCACCCCTACTACAACCTCATCGTCACCACTACCGCCGCTACCACCACTACCACCCCCATTATCAGCCCCACCATCACCCTCACCATCACCACCACTGCCTCAACCACCAACATCATCAATATCACCGCCACCGCCACCGCCACCACCTATTCCACCACATGACTCCCATCGCCCCCACCACTACCACCCCCACCACCACCCATAAACCACCAACGCCACCACCACCACCATCATCACCCCCTAAACCCTTTGTTTTTTTGGGCTATAAATTCCATAAAACCCAATAAAACTCTAACAAACTCAATTAAAATATATACACGAAATAGTCAAAATCTATGTGGAGTTTGTAGAATTCGGTCAAACTCAATTAAACTCCATCAACGTTATAACTCTTTTAAATCAACATTGAATACATCCCCGTAAATGTAAGAGAATCTCGTAATTCTTATGTTATAATCACATTTTTTATTATCGACAAAAAAAATATTCCCTTGTTTATTAAAATAATCAAATAGATAAATCATTTGAATTGAATAAACAACGTAAATATTTGACGTTTGAACAAAATAAAAGCAAAAGATTTCGATATTGAATGTAATGATAGCCATGTAAAACATGAGATAATAACAAATTGTGTGCAAGGTTGTGTAGTCAGGCAGATTTTTTTTTCCATTGTTCAATACATTTTTTTGTCACTATGTTTTTCATGAACTTTCAATTTGGTTATTTATAATTTTTTTTTGCTAAATTGGTCATTATATTACTCAAAGTTTATAATTTATAGATTTGTTGTTATTTTTGTTAAGTTGGTAGGCTAAATACCTTTTTTGTCAGTGAGTTTTATATGAACTTTCAATTTGGTCATTGAAAAAAGAAGTTTAGTCAAACGTCATGCAAATGCTATGCTCTTACAACTTTGTTATGAACTTCTGTTCTTTATTTTTTGGTCAAATCCATGTAAAATAATTCATGGTGACAATTGATCTGTCGCTTTTCTTTTAAAATAGTTCTCCATAACAATTTTAAAAGTAAATTTCATAAATCAGATGATAAAGAAATCATATAAATATTATTCTTCTTGATTAGAGATAAAAAGAAATCACTAATTAACAACCCACAAAATATAATAAACTATATAAAAAATTACATTGTTAGAAGACTTACGAGGTTGATCGTCACAATTCAGTGAAACAAAGTTGAATTCATGTAGAGAATTAACTTTAGAGTTGGAGAGAAAAAAAAAATTTAAATGATTGATGCAAACGAAAACTTGAAATAGAATAGGTTTAATTTAGGCGGTGCCAAAGGTTGCCTACTTCAGCTTTTAGGTTAGTAATTATTTAAGTTATTAAAAAAAAAGAAAAAAGGAAAATTGAGAAGGATCGTATTTTAATAATACATTATATACAAAGGGTAATTAGTAATGAATGTAGAGTTATTTATGGAACTTCAAAAGGGTCAGCTGACCTTTGTGGGCCTTCATTGGCTCCGTTTAAGATACTAGATTAAATGTGACTGAAATAACTAGATGTAGTAAACATAATTTTTTGGTAAGTACCATGAGGTGTCCGGGTCAGCTTACACGCACCTCGACTAATCCCCACTTGCGGAACTAAGCATGCCGCTGGAACTGACGGACCCATGAATTTTTAACAGAGGTGCAATTTTGAAAGGCTAAAAACTCTTTGTGGATTGAACATCTAAGGTTTTTTTTACCTAGAATGATCTTAGGTCCCTTCATGCATTCATATCATACATGAAAAATTGTTTAATGTAAAAATATTGACTAAGTATGAAAAATGATTTTTCGGAATAATCATTTTCTCAATATAATTTTTGGTAGCTTTATTCCTTACACGTCAAATAAGAAAACTTGATTTTATAGGATTTTATTTTGAAATATATATTGACTTAATGAACAATCATTTTAAGCCTAAATCGTATTTTGCACTAAAACCGATTTTTCATATTTTGATTTTGTGGGAATTTGATTTTCTAGTATTTTTATTTGAATACAAATGGGAGGTACTTCCTTATTTACATTTTAAACTTAAGTAAATGGAGTAATATAAAAATAAATGAAAGTAAAAAGACAAAGACATTTACTTAAATGTTGAAAATGAAAATAAGATAATCTGTACACCACCACTAGCTGAGCAAAGAGGCAATTTAAAGCATTTACAATGATTTTTGCACCTTAATAGATCCGCCACTAGTTTCTGGCCATAATGTGTTGCAACTGCTGGGACTCAAACTGGGGAGCAAACCCAACTGAACCCTAGAGCCTTACCCAAATGGCTGACAAACCACTGGCCACTCTTGGTGGTTCACTTGAAACACATTTGAAATAATTGTATGTATTGAATCATTTGAAATCCATTTGTTTTATTCATTTCATTTCTAATCATATCTTAGCATACATGGATTTCAGTTGTCTCAAAACTGTCAAAAAAACACAATTTAGCCTTATAATAAGCTTAATCCTTAAATTTGAAGTCACTCTATCCTAATAGACCCTAATATTTCTCAGTGAGTCGAAATTCATTGAGCTACAATTCGTATGCAAGTTCATAGAGTTCATTTTTAATTGTTGTCCCTTAAATTAAAGTATAGTTTGGCGATCCTTTGATGTAAGTAGAATTGCTAGGTGTTTTGGGTTGCATGGACAATCATCAAAGACATATTGAGTTAAAAGTATAAACCTAGTTGGTTTGATAGTTAAATTGAAGCTAAACATCATTAACCCTGAAAATGTCTTGATGAGTAGTGTGCTACCGGTCAACAAACCATTTTGAGGTTGTGACTTGTTAGGCGGTCCACGTATCGACTGTAGGCCGAATAATTAGGTGCGAGCCCACTGGTAGGATTGGGCTTCATCATCAGATACCGGTCGGGTCTAAATTAACGGGTTGAAAGACTGCGGGCCGAACAACGAGGCCACATCCGAATTTCTATGGACGAAATATCAACAAAAGTTTAAAACTCCCGCCAAACTGCGTATTTTCCCTCCACACCAGCTATACATATTTACTCGAAAATGGGAATTGCAATTTCCACCCATTTCTTCTTACTTATATTCTCCTGCTTTCACCTCCAGCTTTACGTTCTGGGTCACCGGTCACGCCCAAAATCCGTTCTAGGGTTTTCTTGTTCGTGGAGGAAGGATATCCAATCCAGGGCTAGGATTGGTCTATTCGAGGAAGCACTAGAGTCTTATTTCGATCTGAGAATATGAGCGCCGTCAACCTTACAAACGTTGCCGTTCTGGACAACCCGGCCGCTTTCCTCAGCCCTTTTCAGTTCGAAATCTCATACGAGTGCTTGACTCCCCTCAAAGACGGTAATCTTATCAAACCCATGCTTCTTCAATTTAATTTTGTTTAGTCTGAATCAGATGGATTTTGGTTTGCTTGAGGTTAAGCTAGGGTACTTAAAATAAGTTGCTTCAACCGTTCAATTTGATTTATATCGGGATTTCTAAACTTCGGCTTTTTTATTTAACAAAAATAGGATTTAAAATTAGGGCTTTTCACATATAAGTCCTTGATAACTTACATTGTAGAGAAAAATGAAAACTTGGACCTGATTTTTTGAGGAGTTAAAAGTTAGGATGTTACATAAGGTGAACAAGATGCTACATAAATGGAAGACCCTCGTGGTTCCTATTGATTTCTTGATGGGGGTGCTTCAAAGCATAATAAAATAGAGGAAAACCCCCATTTCTAATCTTTAGGATAGTTTTATTGATGGCTTAACTAGTTTTTAGGCAAATTTTATACTTACAGAGCACGGTGTTGCATCCTATATTGGTAGGAATGTGTGGTTCTAAAGTGACGATTGAAAGAGGATAAATGTATGTTATTTGTTGTAACCCCACTGGCTGAGAACTTTATTGTGAGGTGGTTTTGTTTTTTCAAGTTAATGGCCAACTGCCACAGTTTGCTGGTTTATGAATTATATCCGCCTTATCTTAAATAACAGGGCCAGCATGTGTGCATAGGATGGTAGGAAACTTCCTGTGAAATTGGAGTAAATGAAACTGTGATCTCTTTGTTTGACATGTTATACTATTCAATTTATTACAGACTTGGAATGGAAGCTCATATATGTGGGATCTGCTGAAGATGAGACTTATGACCAACTATTGGAGAGTGTGCTTGTTGGTCCTGTCAATGTTGGAAACTACCGTTTTGTCTTTCAGGTAATTATACTGATTTCTTGTTCCGAGTTAAAGTTTGTTTTTTGGCTCCAATATTACATGGATGTGAAGCTAAATCCTTTCCTGTTTGTGTGTGTGTGTGTGTGTGTGTGTGTTTTGGTCTCCTGGCAGGCAGACCCTCCAGATCCGTCAAAAATACGCGAGGAAGATATCATTGGTGTCACTGTACTGCTATTGACATGTTCTTATCTGGGGCAGGAGTTTGTTAGAGTGGGGTACTATGTGAACAATGATTATGATGATGAACAGCTAAGGGAGGAACCTCCCTCTAAGGTGTTGGTTGATAGGGTTCAGAGAAACATTTTGGCTGACAAGCCTAGAGTCACAAAGTTCCCTATTAATTTTCATCCCGAGAACAATGAACATGAGGAGCAGGCCCCTCATTCCCCTGATCATGGAACTGAAACAAAGCAGCCCCCTCCTTCGCCTGATCGTGCAACTGAAGCAAACATTAAGGGAGAAGAACGACCCCTATCACCTGTATCATCTGTCCGTGTGCAGTAGTAAAATTTGAAGTAGCTGTATAACAACAAATTGTCATATATGTACTTTAAATTTTGGCATGGTGATAATTTCAGGTGACATAACTATATTAAATTTCAAAGACCCCCATTTTTGAATAGTTTTTGTAACATAGTCAGTCACTAGAGTGTTGATTGGAATGTTTTGTGTCATCCTTTTATTTTTGGGATGATAAGATGTGGTACATGGGGTTAACAATGTTTGTATACATTGTCTCATATTTGAAACTCTGGAACTTCATTATTCATAATCCTAGTGCACATCTGTCTTATGGAAATGATATAAACATGTATTGGGTGGCATGGAATGAGATGGAATAGAAAATGGAATGCAAATATTGGCAGTCCTGGAAACGTGTGCAGTGATATGTTTTGCTCTCTAACACTAGCCACCTAACCCACACAAGCTATACTCTGGTGGTAGACGTGCTTGCTGATAACTTCACGATCCTTTGAGAGAATCCTTGCAACCCTGAATAAGGGAATCCGGGTAGAAGTCACTTTGGTTGGAGCTCATCAATTGTAGGCCAATGGCAGAGTTCCACTCTATGCAGAACCGTTTTCCCAATGAACCGTGATTTACTGATCTTACTGAAGAAAGACAAGCACAAGCGGACTGAGCTGAGTAAACGCTAACAACCAACTATCAAAGTACCCAGATTCATGAAATAAAATGGCACTAGAGATTTCTATATTGCAAATCAATCTTGTTCATCTAGATGTCAAGTTATCAAAACACCAATATTTTCATTCTCTCTCACATATGTAAAACTTTGCTCTCATTCAAATGTAAGTTCTTTCTATTTTAACTGGTTTGTCATGACAATACCTTTCTATCATAAACAGAAAAGCAAAGAAAAAAGAAGTTGTTTTGACCTGTTTCATAAACAAACCTATGTTGCCTTGTCAATGACTAGGACTGTATTTTGAACTCTATTTGCAGCTTTCGTTGCCTGAAATGTGAAATGAAAAGAAATTAGATAAAAAGCTTGTATTAAACATAGACAAACTGTTTTAGCAAGGGAGAATAAAGACCGCCTTTAGGCAGGCAAAATGTTTTATCAAACTTACCTCCTCATACCAATCAGTGCACACATTTACCGCAACAAGGGCTGTAACTTGAACAAGAAGTCCACAAATGATTCCCATCCAAAGCCCCTATTCACACAAATCTAACCTTCAATGGCACACACAGAGAGAGAGAGAGAGAGAGAGAGAGAGAGACTCACCATACCTCCAATATGGAGGATGAAAGCAAACAGCACAGCAGTAGGAATTCCCACAACATAGTAAGCGCCAAGGTTTATAAGAACACAAAGATTTTGCCATCCACAGCCTCTGGCAGCTCCTAGATAGTCAATTATATTCTTTTTAGCAGCTAGAACTCAGAACTTAGAAAAGATAATAAAGTACTTAAAATGTGCAAGTTTCAACACTGGATTCAATAATATATTAGGACCTGAAAGCACACATTGAAATCCATCCAAGAAGTCAGATAGTGCAAGCAGTGGCATCATTTTAGCAACATATATGATCACTTCATTCTCGTTGCTGTAGAGCTTTCCCCAAACATAGCGTACCAAAACTGTAGCTGTTGCTATGGCAGCACCCTCTGATAAAGCCATTATGGTCATGACTCTTAGGGCTAATTGGGCACCTTGTGGTCGTCCGGCACCCAATTCATTTGACACTCTTGTGCTATTACGGTAACAGAGGATTGTTTTTAGGAGAAAAGAAAAGCAGCATTATCTTCAAGGAGATTGTTAACATATGACATTACTGACCTTATTGCACTGCCAAGGCCAACTGATATCATATAGACCATCCAACATGTGTTAAGGCTGCGAGCAGAATAAAAAATCATAAATAATTTGAACTTTCATACTAAAGGAACATATAAGGAATTCAACATATTTGCCACCAATATATATAAATTGATAAAATACTATTACGAAAATGTAAACTCAAGTTTCTTTCTCTATTATTCTTCTGTCAAGTTTGATAATGATACCTTATTGATAACACAGATGTTTCTAGTTTTGGGTTTGGTAGAAGACCAGATAAGAGAACAACCATTTCAAAGGACCAATATTCGAAGCTGCAATTCAGAAGTGTATGTAAGTTAGTAATTAAGGATAAAAAGAAACATATATAGTAACTAAGGATCGTTAAAGTTATGGAAAGAAGAAGAAAAATTGCCATATCATTATAGCTGATGGAATGGCAAGTTTGATAAAGCTGAAAATGTCATGCAATGCCTCTTCTGAAAATCCTGTCCAAGTGTTCTTGCAGGCCAACGAGAACTTCACATAACTTGCCAATAACAACACATTAACCCAATTCGAAATACTAATCGCCAACGCTGCACCTTTGTTTCCTAGTCCAAATTTAAAACAAAGTGCCCAACAAACCATAATGTGAAGAAAAGCTGTGATGCCAGAGCTTATCATCATTGGAAACACATTGTTCTGTGTCTGTAAAAATCTATTGAGGCATTGAAGGAGGCTAAAGGCAAAGAGGCTTGGAATCATCCACTGGTTGAAAGTTCCTGCTTCAGTCGATATCTCGTGGTCTTGGCCTAGAGCCATGAGAATGGTGCTTGTGTAAAACCAAATGAGCGCTAGGGGAATGCTTACTACCAATAATGTTAGCATTGCTCTTTGCATGTGAACTCCAAGCATGTTGTACTGTTTGGCTCCATAGGCTTGTCCACATAGTGTCTCTAATGCACTTCCCATTCCCAACTGTGATACATGTTTGATATTTTTAAGAGAAAGGAAACTCATCAATATAGAAAATACAAGGAAGTTTACTTAGGCTGATCACTTAAACAAGTGACCAACAAAGACAAAAAACAGGACAAAATTGAAACGAGTGATGTTGAAGAGAAACCCAGTTACCAAGACACTGAATCCTGTGACTGAAGCAAAGGAAGAGGCCATGGAAGCACTGGAAAGTGCCAACTCTCCAAGATGACCAACATACATGACTGATGTGACTTGTAAACTGTACTGCAACAAGCTAACTGCAATAAGAGGCCCGGCTAGCCACAGTTGCAATTTTGCTTCTTCAACAAAATCCCCTCTTCTAAATCCTTGTTGGGATATGGTTGCACCCTCTAATTCATGGCTTCTTTCTTGGTTTGGAATTAGAGGAGTCTTAACACTTGCGCTCACTTCTGCCATTCTGAGAAAAAATAGCATCTTTGCCACTTGAAACTGAATGATTGTTTATTGGTAATCACAGGACATTCCATCCAAAACAAAAAAAAAAAACCAAAGACAGAGACAGAGAGAAAGACAGGTCAAATAATAAAATGTATAGAATATAATAATAACGCTAGAACGTCCAAATGTGTCATTTTTTACTTGTTAACCAATCCATCATATTTAATAATTTTGTATGGCGAGCGATTAGTCCAAAATTCCTTTTAAAGCCCAACAAGTTATATGGTGGACTATGCCCAAAGCCCTTTCACCAATAGAAAATAAAATCTTCCTTTAAAAAAAAAATGAACCGATTTTTGAATTGAAAAAGAAAAAGATAAGATTTTTACATATTGCCTGTATATCATTACTCTACGCAAGCACAGCCATAAAAAATGCAAATTTTTTTACCTCTGCGTATATGCTATATAATGCTCGTGAAATGTCATTACTTTTGCTTTCTCTCTTCATATATTTTCCAAAGCTCCAAGTCAATAGGCTGTTCAGCTAGTGGGGAGGCGGCGACGATTGATTTCCATGGCTGACTCAAACATGGAAGAGAGCTTGTTATTGCCAAAATATAGAGAAGATGAACAACAAAGGAATAAAAGCAGTAGCGATTCAAGTGCTTCTACTCTAATGACATGGGGTTCTTTCTTTGAAGAAGTGAAGAGGCTGGGTTGCATAGCAGGGCCTATGGTTGCTGTGATTCTATCTCAGTACTTGTTGCAGGTCATTTCAATGATGATGGTTGGTCACCTGAGCGAGCTTGCTCTCTCTAGCACCGCCATAGCCATCTCCCTTTCTGGGGTCACCGGCTTTAGCCTTTTTGTAAGTTTTCCATCTTCTTGATTTTCTTTTTCTGCATTTAATTATATATATATATATATTTTGGAATTATGGTTTTTAAGGTCCAGTCCACCACAGCTCTTCTTGTTTGGTCTCTGTTTGTAGAAATGCTAATTAGACGGCATAAAAGTACTACCCTTTTTTTAGCTCTCATGACTGAAAATGGTTGCACTTGAATTTGTTCTAATCTTCAGCCAGTTGCATCTGGGTCGTTTTTTTATCATTTTTATTTAATCACTTCCTCTGGTCTTTTCCAATACATACGACACCCAAGACTGCTTCTTAGATTCTATAGGGAAGCGATTTTACTGAACTATAATATTAAAGACGTGCTAAAATGAATGACTCAATTCCACTGGACTGGAGATGGGGACCTGTGTGTCGTTTTTGGTTCTTTTCAGTATTTTAGCGTTTGGGGACACGGCTTTTGGCCCCTTGACCTGTGTGTCGTTTTAAGTTCTTTTCAGTGTTGTTTGTTTGCCCAAAGGTTTTATTTGATTAATTATATTATAAGAGGTTGATTAGGACTTTGCCACTATAATGGCACCCAATCACGGATTATAAAAGTAATGTGAGTTTCAGAGGGATAGATTCTTGACCCACCACCAGCAATATCGATATTGTATATAACTTAAACTCATGTTTAGCAGGTGTGAAGTTTTATACAAAAGGTCTCGATGTTATTAGGAGTGGAACCATTTATTATATGGGACTTTCTATTTTGTTAAGTTTCTGATGTGGGACTCGTGTATTCTTCAACACTCCTCCTCATGTGGGACCACTTTTTAGTGGGCCACGCGTGCAACCAATTCCACATCGGTTACTTTTTGTTTGTTTTTGTTTTTGTTTTTTATATATAAATAATTTGGGGTTTGTTTGATTTTGATTCAATTTGGGATTTTTGTTTGATTTGAGTTTGTTTGATTTGGTTTAATCGGGCCCAGTCAACCTACCCGCTCTGATATCATATTAAGATTTCAAAGGGACGGACCCTTGGCCCACCACTAGCAACCATCGATATTGGGGGAGGGGGATTTTCTCACACACACAATCATGTTGCTATGGGATTTGAAACTTAGACCCCTGTCTGCAAGTCAAGACTCTTTTCATTGTAGATGTAGTATTAATAGCGAAAGAATGACGAGTTTTAGTGTAGTAAAGCAAGATTGAAGCCAGTAGCCATGCATGGATACTGCTAAAAGAAAATAGAGCATGATTGTGAACAGACTATGGGGTTTACCAAATAGAATTTGTACTGGCTATATATAATCTATCTCCAATAACTAAGTACATTGTCTAACGTTGCTATTTGAACAGTTAGGAATGGCTAGTGCCCTGGAAACTTTATGTGGGCAAGCATATGGAGCAAAGCAATATCAGAAACTTGGACTTCAAACTTACACTGCTATATTTTCTCTCAACTTAGTTTGCCTACCTTTATCTTTGATATGGATATATATGGAGAAGATACTGATTTTCATAGGTCAAGACCCTGTAATTTCTCATGAAGCTGGCAAATTCACAACCTGGCTTCTTCCTGCTCTGTTTGCTTATGCCACTCTTCAACCACTCATTAGGTACTTTCAGACACAAAGCTTGATAATTCCCATGCTTATAAGCTCTTTCGCCATCCTATTGTTCCACATTCCTCTCTGTTGGATTCTAGTATTCAAGTCCGGATTGGATAACCTTGGAGGAGCATTAGCAATCAGTATTTCCTATTGGTTAAATGTGATTTTGCTGGGGTTATACATGAAGTTTTCCTCTGCCTGTTCAAAAACCCGAGCTCCAATTTCTAAGGAGATATTCCAAGGAATTGGAGAGTTCTTTCGCTTTGCTGTCCCTTCTGCAATAATGATATGGTAACCAGTTTATCTCCCAGTATTATTTCAAGAAGAGATTTCAATCTGCTCAGTTTCTTACAATATTTTATCTTAGAGTTCAAACGTCCTTTCTTGCTTACTTATTCTTGTTGATGGTTGTAGCCTTGAGTGGTGGTCATTTGAGCTGCTCATCTTACTGTCTGGCCTTTTACCAAATCCGGCTCTTGAAACTTCAGTTCTGTCTGTATGGTAAATATTCTGTTTGTGTTCCAGTTCAGAAACAGAGCAGATATTTTAACAATTATGTAGGAATGATAAAATCAATTTGTCAATTTGATCACCATGTAATACTAGCAAGGGATACACCAATTCCGTAAAAAATCTGATCATTCTAATTGATTGTTGTGGACAGTCTTCAGACGATTTCAACACTATATGCAATACCATATGGGTTTGGTGCTGCAGCAAGGTATGTTCAAACACTTATAGCATCAGATTGCATATTTGTATACTACTGATGTAGGACGCGTAGGAACTAAATTTATTAGTTTCCTAATGTATTTGTTTGTTTCCTAGATTCTCTAGTTTTCCAATTACTAGTAGGATTTCTACTTTTCCAGATTTCCATATTTCTAGTTTTAAGTTTCCAATTTTATTTGGGTTAGGATTTCTGTTTAAGCAAGAGATTTTTATCCTATTATTTCTAGGTTTTAGTTTGCTACAAATAACCCCATGTAGTTCTTTAAAATTCAGATTTGAATGTTGAGTAAACCTTTTCCTAGAACTCTCTGATTTTCTTCTCCTCAATCTCCAATATTCTTCTTTGTTCTACTGTTTCTGCCCCTTAATCTAATACCTACAAGCTGTACTAAATCAATTACTAATGTCAATGCAATCAACTACTAATATCAATGCAGTTAAATTTGCATAAACAGACATCTAACAAGTAATAAAGTATCTTCTTCTGTTTTTGTTGGGTGTTATACAGTACTAGAGTGTCAAATGAACTAGGAGCTGGTAATCCACAAGGTGCCCGTGTAGCTACTTGTGCTGCGATGTTTCTTGCAGTTACTGAGACGAGTATAATAACCACAACTCTCTTTGCCTGTCGGAATGTATTTGGTTACACCTTTAGCAATGAGAAAGAAGTCATCGATTACGTCACAACCATGGCTCCTCTAGTTTGCTTGTCTGTTATACTAGACAGCTTGCAAGGGGTCCTTTCAGGTTGGTTGCTCTATAGCAATAAGCAATTAACCATCTACCTAGAAACAATTTCTTTCATGTTTCAATCTAGTGTTATATTTTCTGTAAATTTTTAATCAGGTATTGCTAGAGGAACTGGGTGGCAGCATATAGGGGCTTACATAAACCTTGGAGCATTTTATCTTTGTGGAATTCCAGTTGCTGCCACAATGGCTTTCTGGGTACAGTTAAGAGGAAGGGGCCTTTGGATTGGAATACAAGTTGGTTCTTTTGTGCAAACCATACTGCTATCTTTTGTAACAAGTTGTACAAATTGGGAAAAGCAGGTCTGTTCCTCAACCTCTAGTCTCTTGATAACGTCGATCTTCTCCACCTTAATTTCCAAAATTCTCTGTTTGGTTGCCAAGAAGTTGGGAGTGAAGTTAAAGAATATTTTGTATCTTATGATTGCTATTCTAATCCATTTACATGAACTATATCCCAAAATGAGTTCTTTTTCTTCAGACTCCCCCCAACTGCATTGGTATTTCCTTGTTTCTTCTTGGCAATTAAAAAGAGAACCTATCCAAAAGACACATCATTTTTTTAAACATGGCCTCATTTTGCCTTGTTAAGTTGATCCTGGACTTTTGATGTTTCAGGCAAGTAAGGCAAGGGAGAGGATATTTGAGGGAAGGCCTCCAGAACTTAATGGATTGTGCGACAAGGCAGAAAGTAATGAGTTTTGATTAGCATAGTTCTTTCTGTCGTGGTATTAACAAGAAACTTACTTAAAGTAATGAGAGTATTAGCTTAAGCCATTTAGTCATGACTACGTGCAAGAGAGAGAGAGACAAGACGTCCTTGACTGCAACACAGTGCCCAGATAGCTTGCAGTCGCTGCACAATATGTGAAGTAGAATGTAGGTGGCAAGTCTAGGCTACTGAAATATTTGGCAAGAAAGAGCCATCTCCTTTGAAGCACAGAAAGTTCTCAATCATCAAATTTTATCATGATAAAATGTGGAAAGTTGACAGAAACTCTGTTGAGTTAGATTTTTCTGCAATTTATCCTTAATAAATGATATAATTCACATAAGCAATGCAAGCCAAAATTCACATTTGGTTTATTTTCCTTGGCAAGCAACAGCTAGAACAAATTGGGAAAATGAGGTATTTTCTAATTTTTAATCTCTCAATATAATTTTGATGTTCTGTACCTTAATTTCCAATCTCCTTTGGTTGCCAAGAAGCTGGTGTGTACATTTACTAAGACTATCCCAAGATGTGATAATTTTCTTCAAACTTCCCCTTTGGATTTGGTACTTCTTGCATCTTCTTATCAACTAGGCGGCACCCTAAAAAAGACAAAGGGTATAATATGATTCCGTCATTGGAACATTCGGCTGGACTGTGAAATTCAAGGCTGTAACTTGCAGTCAATCATAGACAGACACCACATTTCATCAAGGTTGTAACTTGCCTCTATGCTGGGTTTTCTACAGTTCAGGCAAGTAAAGCAAGGAAGAGGAAATTTGAGGGGACGACATCTGGTGGATAATGGATTGTGCAACAACAGTATCAGTTGTATCCATTCTTTTTTAGCTAAAAAATATGTTCAGTTGGATTTATTCTACAATTTATCCTTTAAATAAAATTCACATATCCAATGCAAGCCAGACATTTGGTTTATTTTCATTGTTTACACAAGACGGTGCTGGGGATTAAATCAATAATCTCACTTTGTAGTCTTGTTCTTAAAGGAACGCAAACACAAATATCAATGCATATGAACTAGTATGCATATAATTGGTTATGTTAATCTTGATCATTCAGCACCATTAGAATGAGTTTCTGATCGAGTTAAGCAATCATTTTCGATAAGAGATTGCTCTCCTATCTTTCTTGTACCCTGTAAAACAGAGCAATAGATTGCATGAACATTTGGCAAGTGTGTTTAATTTAATAATACATCAAACATAATGGAATTTTGGAGAATCTATGCTGCTACTACAACGTCCTAGACAGAGGGCATGGCCGAAGTGGACGCGAAGGTTCTAACATGGGGTTCTTTCTTCCAAGAAGTGAAGAGGTTGTGTAACATAGCAGGACCCATGATTGCTGTGATTCTATCTCAGAACTTGTTGCGGGTCAGTTCAATGATGATGGTTCGTCACCTGGGTGAGCTTGCTCTCTCTATCTCCTCCCTAGCCCTCCCCCTCTCTGGGGTCACCGGCTTTAGTCTTTTTGTAAGTCTTCACCCGCGTCCTCATCTTTTCCTTACATTCATTCTTTCTTCTTATATTATCTGTATTTTGGATTGGTTTTTTGATGTCCAACTGTTTGTTTATTCGTAGAAAGTTAGAAACTTAAGTACATTTTGTAACGTGCTAACAGCTAGGAATGGCTAGTACACCGGAAACTTTATGTGGGCAAGCATATGGAGCTGAGCGATATCAGAAACTTGGACTCCGTACCTACACTGCGATATTTTCTCTCACCTTAGTTTGTCTTCCTTTATCTTTGGTATGGATATATATGGAGAAGTTACTGATTCTCATTGGTCAAGACCCTGTGATTTCTCGTGAAGCTGGCAAATTCACAATCTGGCTTCTTCCAGCTCTGTTCAACTTCGCCGTCCTTCAACCACTCATTAGATACTTTCAGGCACAAAGTTTGATAATACCTATGCTCATAAGCTCTGTCACGACCCTTTTGTTCCATATTCCAATCTCTTGGGTTCTAGTCTTCAAGTCTGGGCTGGATCACCTTGGAGGGTCATTAGCAATCAGTATTTCCTATTAGCTGAATGTGATTTTACTTGGATTATACATGAAGTTTTCTTCTGCCTGTTCAAAAACCCGAGCTCCAATTTCTAAGGAGCTATTTCATGGAATGGGAGAGTTCTTTCACTTTGCAATCCCTTCTGCACTAATGCTTTGGTAGCTATTTTAGAAAAGTCTCCTTAATGCTTTCATAAAATATTCCATCTCCAATGTCCTTTCTTATTGATTCTTGTTGATGATTGTAGCCTTGAGTGGTGGTCATTTGAGCTGCTTATCTTGCTGTCTGGGCTTTTACCAAATCCAGCTCTTGAAACTTCAGTTCTGTCTGTATAGTAAGTTCTCTGTTTTTGTTCACCTTCAGATACCGAGGAAGATCTTCTAAAAACTAGTACACATTTTTGTTTATACCGGAAATAAACGGCCTATGATCACCGAACACGTGGACAGAATCGACGTTGATCACAGAGCCCCTTCGGCATGCTTCCTACCGAAGCCATCTATCTTGGCCCTTTTTACCATTGGACACGTGGCATGCTCCCAATCCATGCCCACAGTCCCACATCAGAAATATGAGCACAACGCACACCTCCCAAGGCCTATATAAGGAGACCCCTATCCCCAAAATGAGGGAATCAGAACTAACAGTACGCTATTGATTGATCTGTCAGTTATCTTTACTAAAATCGTACTTACTAAAGCATCGGAGAGCCTTTGGTCGGTACCACACCGGTACCCCAAGGACTTACCGAACGTGACCTTGTGTAGGTATTCTCCCTTCTGCAGTAGAACATCTACCGAGGACAATCACCTACCGAAGGACTAAAATCACTAAGTTGACGAAATACGTGCAAAACTATTTTTTCGTCCAAAACACATGGGGACCACTTCAGTACCCACGTTCTTATCGGAAGAAGGGGTACCGTTCGAAAGGCAAAGCGGAGCTAGCCCAGCACAACCTCCATGCACTCCCTTCGGGAACACCCCCGCAACCCAAACAACCGCTGAAGCCGAGCTGGCAGTCCAAATCGCGTCCCTACGGAAGGACATGGCGAGGCTTCAGGAGCACAACAACTTTCTTTCGTCCAAAGTGGACGAAACCCAGCAGCTGCTCCACCAGCAGCACACGCAGAACATCCAGACAACTCGCTCTTCTGAGAGCTTACAGACCCCCCATAGGAAGAAGAAACGCGAGAAGGTAGCGAAGGCAACGCCCGCACCTACCAAACAGTTGGTAGTTCCGGCACCCAGGGATCAGCCGCACATCCCCAAGAAGGTCTACTCCGATTGCCGACATCGGATTAACGACCGGGAACATCGGACTAACGATCGGGAGGAAGAGAGACAGAGGTCTCCGATCAGGATGAGCGCTCGACTAAGGGACTCACGGATGAAAGTCCTAGGGGACAAGTCGCCTATTCGGAAAGTCAGAGGGCTGGGCCCCGCAGAGGAGTCGGAATCCGAGTATATCCCGTCCGGGACGCAAACTTCCACCTGCCGTTCGGCAACACATTCGCGGAACTCGGAGTTTAATCCACTAGACCTACAAAGGCGATCGGAAGACTACGGTTCCGAGGAAATCCCTAGCCGAGACCCCGTTGTCCGACTTCTTTTTCAAAAAATCCAAAAAATGGAAAATGACAACGCCCGCTCCCAAGGACCGGAGTGGGGAAAGCTTCGGCCAGGACCGTTTACCAGGCGCATCCGAGACTCTCGGCAGGATCGGGAAGGGCAGCAACTGCGTATACCGTTCTATACAGGAACAGAAGACCCCTTAACACACCTCCACTCATTTCAGTCCGCCATTGGATGCAAGGGCCTGAGCGATGAAGGGCAGTGCCTGCTATTCCCGTCCTCCCTTACCGGGGCAGCCCTGAGCTGGTTCTACCGGTTAGAGCCAAAAACGGTAGACTCCTTCGACGAGTTGAAGCAGATTTTCCTCAACCACTTCATGATCCAAACGGACCGTCTTTACTCTGCCGATGATCTGTACACGATTCGGCAAAGAGAGGACGAACCATTGAGAGAATACGCGGCGCGCTTCGGTCACGAGTACTCAAGGTGTCCGGAAACAGACGATAGGGCAGCTTACGGCACCTTTAAGAGTGGCCTTCGGTCCTCGCATTTCCGATACCTAGTACACAGCAGCAACTGGCGCACGTACGACGAACTGATGAAGCAGGCGGCAATCCACGCCAAGGTCGAATATTTCAACTCGAAACCCGCGGCTTCGGCACCGCGAGGAGACGCCGAACCAAGTGCTTATCCGGCAAAAGCGACACCCTACGAGAGAATCGACACATACTCGGCAGGTCATAAGAGAAAAGACGACCCCGCCGATCGGAGAGAACACTCGAAGAAAGGGAAGGGGCGGTATGGTCGCAACGACAACCGAGCGCCACTGCCGAATCGTGACCACGGCAATGAAGTCTTCACCCTGTTGAACACTACCTACGAGGCCGTCCTGATGAACAAACAAGAAATAATACCGAAGCCGAATGCCCGAAGACCCAATCGGCAAGACAACCGGGATACCGGTAAATTCTGCCGATACCATCAGCACAACAGCCATAATACGGAAGACTGTATAAGCCTGAGAAAAATTGTCGAACGGTTGATCAGAGAGGGAAAGCTAGATCAGTACATCGCCCGGCAGCCAACGGCGCCGGTGCCGAATTCAATTCGGCAGATAAACATGATAAGCACTATTAGCGGTGGCCCCAGCATCGCAGGAATGAGCAACCGGTCAATGAAGCAATATGTGCGTGCCGCACAATTTCCTCAGGTATTCGGCATAGAGGTGAATCGGCACCAGGAAATCCCGAAAGTTCGTTGGGAACCAATCACATTCTGCGAAGAGGAGGAAGAGGGCATCCTTTATCCCCATGACGACCCAATGATCATCCGAGCAGAAATTGCCAACTATGATGTAGGAAGAGTGCTGATCGATACCGGGAGCTCGGTGAATGTGATTTTTTCCGAAGCTTTCCGAGAGATGGGAATAAAGGACTGCCAGGTGAACCGGCAGTTGACACCTTTGTTAAGTTTCTCCGGAGATCTGGTCCAACCGATCGGTAGTGTAAAACTACCCATTACCTTCGGCACCGCGCCAAGGAAAACGACGGTATACGATCAATTCCTCATCATTGACTGCCCGACGGCGTACAACGTCATAGTTGGACGGACGGCACTCACCAAGGTCAAGGCGCATCTTTCCCCCCCACATGCTACTGATGAAGTTCCCAACCCCCTACGGCACAGGGGCTGTCCGAGGAAATCAGTTAAGCGCGCGGACTTGCTACGCCACGGCACTCAAGTCAACCTCTGTCCAAATTCCCGACGAGACTATGTCTGTACAGGGGATACCGAACGATACGGGACCCGTTGACGACCCTAGGGATGAGTCCCCGACTCCTCACACATAACCTGCCGAAGAACTGGAAACGATAACCCTGAGCGACGAGCAGCCCGATCGTCGGGTTAAAATCGGCACCAGACTCACCCCTAACCTCCGAGCGCAGTTCATAGACTTCTTACGGCACCATTCGGAGGTGTTCGCGTGGTCTTACGAAGATATGCCCGGCATAGATCCTGAGATCATCAGCCATAAACTCAGCATTTCCCCCGCTTACAAACCTGTAAGACAGAAGCGTCGTTCGTATGATGCCGAACGATACGAAGCGATGCGCACAGAGGTTGACAAACTTCAAACCATCGGCTTCATCAGGGAGACTACGTATCCGGTATGGCTGGCAAACTCGGTGATGGTCCGGAAGGGTACAGGCGGGTGGCGAATGTGCCAAGACTATACCGATCTGAACAAGGCCTGCCCGAAGGACAGCTTCCCGTTGCCACGGATAGACCAGCTCGTGGACGCCACCGCCGGACACGAACTGCTCAGCTTCATGGACGCCTATTCGGGATACAATCAGATATTCATGCACCCCCGACAGCGAACACACCGCCTTCATAACGGACATGGGTTTGTACTGTTACAATGTCATGCCGTTCGGCCTAAAGAACGCGGGGGCAACATATCAAAGGCTCGTCAACAGAATTTTCGCCAAACACATCGGCAGCATCATGGAAGTTTACGTTGACGACATGCTAGTAAAAAGCAGAACTGCCGAAGAACACCTGCACAATTTATCAATCATGTTCGGCATACTGAAAGAGTACCGGATGAGGCTGAACTCGATGAAATGCGCCTTCGGTGTATCTTCCGGGAAATTCCTCAGGTTCATGATTAGTCACAGGGGTATCAAAGCGAATCCCGAAAAAATAAAGGCAATCACCGACATGGAAAGACCGCAGACGACGAAGGACATTCAAAGCCTTACCGGACGCGTCGCGGCCTTGACTCGCTTCATCTCAAAGGCTACCGACAAATGTGTGCCGTTCTTTAAAGCCTTGAAAGGGGGCAAACGGAATATCATATGGACTGTCGAGTGTGATAAAGCGTTTCAAGACTTAAAGGACTACATGGGCAGAGCACCCCTCCTGTCAAAACCACTACCTGGGGAGATTCTCTATCTATACCTTTCGGTATCTAGCACTGCTGTCAGTTCGGTATTGATCCGAAAGCCAGAGAGGGCAGAGCTACCGATTTTTTATATCAGCAAGGCACTCCAGAGCGCTGAACTTCGATATCCCCCATTAGAGCAACTTGCACTAGCCCTGATAGTCTCGGCACGAAGACTTCGGCCATACTTCTAAGCACACGGGATCAAAGTTCTGACTAACCAACCGCTTCGGCAGGTGCTCCAAAAACCAGAGACTTCTGGCCGATTGATCAAGTGGGCGATCGAACTCGGAGAGTTCGATATACAATTCATACCAAGACCCGCCGAGAAGGGTCAAGCCATTGCCGATTTCATCTCCGAGCTCACCCCATCAACAGCACAGCTGACACCCGAGCCGGTTACCGAAACCGGAACGCCAATGTAAGTAGACGCCGAACGGTTCGACACCTCAAATCCCGTATGGGTTCTGCACGTCGACGGCTCGGCAAACCAACAAGGGTGCGGAGCAGGCTTGGTACTGACAACACCAGAGGGACTCAAGATCGAGTACGCCCTCCGATTCAACTTTCGAACCTCCAACAATGAAGCAGAATATGAGGCTCTCTTGGCCGGCCTTCGGTTAGCCAAGAGCATGAATGCAAAACAAATAAGGATTCACAACGACTCCCAGCTCATTGTGAACCAGGTAACGGCAGACTTCGTGGCCAGAGACGCCTCCATGAACGCCTACCTTTCGTCCACCACCAGCTGCTCCAAAGCTTCCGAGCCTACGAGATCAAGCAGATCCCCAAAAGCGAAAATAGCCACGCCGATGTATTGGCACGGCTGGCTTCGGCAATCAATGATAAAGTCGGAAGAACGGTGCCGGTGGAGATTCTTGCTCGACCGAGCACGGTAACCTCTGAAACATGTACCGTACGGTACGAAGATACATGGATGTCTCCTATCTACTCGTACCTGACTAACGGCACCCTTCCAGAAGACAAAGCCCAGGCCCGAAAGCTTAGGTACCGATCGACAAGGTACACCGTCATCAACGACGTCCTTTACAAACGTGGCTACACAACTCCATATCTCAAATGCCTTACGGCAGAACAGGGGGACTACGTCCTTCGGGAGATCCATAATGGTGTGTGCGGCGACCATTCCGGGTCCCGGTCACTCGCCCACAAAACCTTTCGGCAGGGGTACTTTTGGCCGACCATGCACCAGGACGCTATCTCGCTAGTGAAAAAGTGTGATAAATGCCAGCGTTTCGGCAGCATACCGCACATCCCTGCCGAACCTCTGACACCGATTGTGAGTCCTTGGCCTTTCGCACAATGGGGACTGGACCTGATCGGTCCAATGCCGCAGGGCAAAGGCCAGGTGAAATACGCGGTGGTTGCCTTTGACTACTTCACCAAATGGGTAGAGGCCGAGCCTCTGGCAACCATAACGGCAGCAAGAGTGGAAGACTTCGTCTGGACTCACATTTGTTGCCGGTTCGGTATCCCGTATGCAATCATTACCGACAACGGCAGGCAGTTCGATTCGAAACTCTTCAGGCAATTTTGCACCCGCCTGAAAATCAACTTGTTTTTCGCGTCACCGGCTCATCCCCAGTCGAACGGTCAGGTGGAAGCAATAAACAAAATCATCAAGAAACTACTGAAACGGCAGCTGGACAAAGCCAAAGGAGCCTGGCCAGAAAAGCTTCCCGAAGCACTCTGGGCCATTTGGACATCCTACCGAACGTCCACAGGAGAGACCCCTTTCTCTTTGGCTTTCGGTTCGGAGGTCGTGGTGCCCGTGGAAATCGGAGAACCTTCCTACCGAACGAAAACCTTCGCGCCAAAGCCGAACGAAGAAGCACTTTCTCTGAGCCTCGATCTTCTTGAAGAACACCGGGCACATGCCAACCTTCGGAATGAAGCCTACAAGCAACGTGTCTCTCGGTATTACGACTCCAGGGTCAGACACCGCCCATTCCGAATCGGAGACTGGGTCATGCGGGAGGTATCCCTAGCAACTAAGGATGCCACGGAAGGAACCCTCGGACCTTCCTGGGAAGGACCCTATGAGATCATCGGTATCCTTCGATCGGGAACTTACCGCCTAAGAGACTCCAACGGCAAGACCCTCGGTCATCCTTGGAACGTGGAACATCTCAAATACTATTTCAAGTAATCTAGCC
The DNA here is from genome assembly GCF_000346465.2 of Prunus persica. NCBI lineage: Eukaryota > Viridiplantae > Streptophyta > Magnoliopsida > Rosales > Rosaceae > Prunus > Prunus persica. The sequence continues at coordinate 30,736,233 of NC_034009.1, read as the reverse complement.
TACGGTATGACAAAGTTATAACCTAGCCTACGGCAGGACAAAGTTGTAACCGATTGAAATGTATATGCCCTTCGGCAGAAATTAATAGAAAGCCTTCGGCACTATTACTTCAGAACATCTTTTTAAATCTCAACTAGCCCACGGCAGCCAATAATGGCGACTTAACGTTCTACGGCATCTTATTAGCCTACGGCAATAAATGTTTTTCGAAATTCTTACCCTACAGATTCCATCGGAACTTGTCAATTTCGAAATCCCTTTAACGTTATACATCCTATACGGGGCCTTTCGGCAATAGAACGATCGGCAATTGAAAGAAAATCAGATTGTTCAAACAACAGTGGAGAAAAACATGCATTTAAATTAGAGATGCCCTCGGCATCAATGTGTTCGGTACATACAAATAAAAAAAAACTAATACAATTATTACAAATAACAAGGCAAGGCCCTCAGGCTTCATCCGCGGCAGCGGCCTCGGCAGATCCGGAGCCTTCGGCGACGTCCTCCCCCTCGTACTCTTCAATCATCTCCTCAGTTATCCCTTCCGGTAGAGGAGGAGGATCGGCAATGAAGTTCAGGTTCAGCTTCTGCCTATGGTTGTACCGTTTGAATCGGTACAACAGGTCCACCATCTCCTAGCCCACCTCCTTATCCAAAAGGACAGTGAACTCTTCAGATGCACGGTACCCCTGGATCGCCGATCGAACGGCAGCCTCGATCTCCGCAGCTTTGGCCCGTTCCGATTCCACCAAGGCCACCTGCACCGCAGCCTTCGTCCGTTCCGACTCCTCCAAAGCCGCCTGCACCGCGTCTTTGGAAGCCTCGGCATCCTTCGTTGCCTCCAGCGCCGCCTCCAGGAGACCCTTCATCTCCTCCACCTGCCGTACGGCAGATTCTTTCTCCTTTACCAGGAAGGCGTGCTCCTAGAGCGCTTTGCCGGCCTCGTACGCCTTCTTGGCGCGCTCAGCAGCAGTGATGGCCCGCTTGACGCAGAGCCACATGTCCATGGACGCCTGCAAAAAAAAAAGGGGTTCAGAAGCATACTCCACTTACAAAAATAAAACGACGAGGGAAGAGAAAAAAAATCTTACCGAGGCCTGAAGCCGGAAGGCGCGTCCGGCCTCCTCTCGAAGAAACTTCTTCGGCAGCTCGTCGATCTCCAGCAGCTCCATCTGAGAGCCGAGGATCATATGGTTGACGAAACTGCACCGTCTTCGCGGGGCAGGCGATCGTGACGGCTTCGGATGGACCGTCCTCGTCCTCCACCGCAAGGACGGCCCTGGGTGCCTCCGATTGCCGGGGGCGTTTGGGGATCGGCTCAGCCTCCAGGTCGACCGTCTCCGGCCGCTTACCGGCCGCCTTGGAGGTGGCGGCTTCGGCGTCCCGATGCCTCGGAGCGCCGACTTCATCAGCAGGGCACCTCGGAAGAGGCTCGGCATCAAGCTGCCGAAGACGCTTAGCGAGGGTCTGATCCTTCGGATCCGCCACTGCCTGCCGAACGGAAGCTGCCTCAGGCTGTTTCTTATTTTTCTTGCCCTCCAGGCCCATGATCAGGCGCCTCCTGGAGGACTCATTCATTTTCTTCGCCTCGACAGCCTTCCTTGCGTCCGTCACTGATCAAAAGAGTTTGGTCAGTCGGCAAGCCAAAGGCCATACAAAAAAAGAAGAGAAGGAACGATATACTTACTCTCGGCAGGGTTAACAAGGCTGGCTCTAATGAGGTTGCCGGTGAAGAGGAAGCGTGGATAAACTCGCTCGGCAGCGGGTACTCCCAACCTCACTCTGTCGAGCTGCCGGATCTCACTCGGCTTGGGGCTCGGCTGCTTGAGTTTGCCTGTCAAACGAAGAAAAATTAATAAAATACAACAAGGGAGAAAAGAAGCCAGCCTACCGATCGGTAGTTCGAAAACCTACCGGCAATCTGGAATGTCGTGGGGACCGGGAAGCTAGGGGGTGTTCCCGATGGCGATTCCCAATCACCGGAGAGCAGCACTCGCCGATTCCTCCACGACTTTCGAGAAGTCGGCACCGAGCTGATGAAATGCCCCCGCTCGGAAGCCTTCAGGCAGTTCGCCTGAACCCAGCCGCCGTGATCGGCGCTCTTGGACTTAGTGACGCTATACAAATACGAGAACTGCTCGTAGGAAGGCTCTCCCTCCTCGGCAATCCCGAACGCAGCGATCACCCCCATCAAGGCCACCCAGAAGTTGGGGTTGTACTGGCCTGGAGCGTACCCGATCTGGGCAAGGATCTTCTGCACTGCATGTTGCAACGGCAACCGAACCCCTTGCAGAAGAACGTCGGTGAAGAAGGTCACTTCACCGTTCGCTGGGTTATTGAGGGATTCGACGGGGCTCGGTATCCTCATCCTCACCGAGTCCGGAATGAGGTACTCGGCCCTAATCTTTTCCAACTCCCGTTCGGTGATCTTATTGGGCTCCAGGTAGTCGACCCCGAACAGAGTCTTCTGGGGCACACCCACCGTTACCCTAGGCGGCCCTCGGTGGACGATGGTTACCCTCGGCCGGAGGGACCGGCAGTGCCCCCACTACGACCGGAGGTGGAGGCCTCAGGCTGGTGCTCGAACGGCCCGACACGGGTACCGTCCTTGTACACCGCGGCCAAGGGTAGCGGTTGCCCCGTCATGAGCCCTTTGCCGATGCCATGGGTGGGAACAGAGTTCACCTCCTCACCGAATAACTCAGTATCGGTGTCTTCTCCACCCTCGGCGCCGAGGCTCACGGCCCCGCTGGACGTATCCCAGCCCGAGGACAATTCCCCATCGAAAGCGTTGGGCTCACTGCCGAACGGCGACTCGCTATCGGACATCTACAAAACAGAGAAAGGGATACTAAGGCCCGTGCCACACTATCCTACCGATACCTACATCGCTACCTATGGCCACTAGACTACCGAAGGAAAATCCTATTTTACGATCGGCTAGCCTACGCCATAAGGAGACATACAACCAAATAAAAAGAGAGTTGATGGTATCGAACTGTATCTTACCTTAAGTAGTATGGGACTATTGGATTGCCGTTCACTCTCTTCAGAAATCGCCTCGTGTGCCGAGAACCGCGCTAAAAATCGCCTGGATTGCCGTTCACCCACTTCGAAAATCGCCTACTCCGAGCTCTCGCGCTAACTCACAATTGCAAAGTGAGTCTTACGCCCGGAGCCATCTCTATTTATAGGGAGAGAGTGTAACGGTACGCCTCGAAAGACTAAACGGCTCATCAATGCGCCGTCAGAAGTGATTTCGCTGGCCACGCGTCACCTGATGAATGGCGCCGCAGACTGCACGCCAGGCACGGAAGACGAAGCGCCTCTCTGCCCCTAAAACCTCTCAGCATCAACGACCCTTCGAGTCCAAGGCCAATCTCCTTAGAACGAACCTACCGAACGGCAGGTTATCCTCCGAACCGCCATGGAGAACTAAATTCCCTTCCGAAGGACCTTCGGAAGAGAACTTGGGGGACTACTGTTTATACCAGAAATAAACGGCCTATGATCACCGAACATGTGGACAGGATCGACGTTGATCACAGAGCCCCTTTGGCATGCTTCCTACCGAAGCCATCTATCTTGGCCCTTTTTACCATTGGACACGTGGTATGCTCCCAATCCATGCCCACAGTCCCACATCGGAAATATGAGCACAGCGCACACCACCCAAGGCCTATATAAGGAGACTCCTATCACCAAAAGGAGGGAATCAGAACTAACGGTACGCTATCGATTGATCTGTCAGTTATCTTTACTAAAACCGTACTTACTAAAGCATCGGAGAGCCTTCGGCCGGTACCACACCGGTACCCCAAGGACTTACCGAACGTGACCTTGTGTAGGTATTCTCCCTTCTGCAGTAGAACATCTACCGAGGACAATCACCTACCGAAGGACTAAAATCACTAAGTTGACGAAATACGTGCAAAACTATTTTTTCGCATCAACAGCTAACAGCTAGGAATGGCTAGTACATTTTGTAGAAAGTTAGAAACTTAAGTACATTTTGTAACGTGCTAACAGCTAGGAATGGCTAGTACACCGGAGCTTTTACTTGGATTATACATGAAGTTTTCTTCTGCCTGTTCAAAAACCCGAGCTCCAATTTCTAAGGAGCTATTTCATGGAATGGGAGAGTTCTTTCACTTTGCAATCCCTTCTGCACTAATGCTTTGGTAGCTATTTTAGAAAAGTCTCCTTAATGCTTTCATAAAATATTCCATCTCCAATGTCCTTTCTTATTGATTCTTGTTGATGATTGTAGCCTTGAGTGGTGGTCATTTGAGCTGCTTATCTTGCTGTCTGGGCTTTTACCAAATCCAGCTCTTGAAACTTCAGTTCTGTCTGTATGGTAAGTTCTCTGTTTTTGTTCACCTTCAGATACCGAGGAAGATCTTCTAAAAAATAGTACACATTTTAAAACCAGTTTCTCAATTTGCAATTGGCCTCTTTGTAATACTAGTTACTGTTGGTGGACAGTCTCCAAACCATTTCAACACTATGCAATACCATACGGGTTTGGTGCTGCAGCAAGGTTTGTTCAAACACATATACCATCAGATTTCAGATTTGTATACTATAATACTAATAATGTCAAAGCAGTTAAATTTGCATAAATAATAAGTAGTAACTTGATCTTCTTTCTTTATTCTTGGGAAATGTATAGTACTAGAGTTGCAAATGAACTAGGAGTTGGTAACCCAGAAGGTGCTCGTTTAGCTACTCGCGCTGCAATGTTTCTAGCAGTCACAGAGACAAGTACAGAAACCACAACCCTCTATGCATGCCGGCATGTATTTGGTTACATTTTTAGCAATGAGAAAGACGTCATCGATTATGTCGTAACCATGGCTCCTCTAGTTTGCTACTAGACAACTTTCAAGGGGTCCTCACAGGTAAGTTAAATGCTCAATCTTTTCAATCTTGTGTTATATACTTTTGTCAACGGTAAAATCAGGTGTTGCTAGAGGAATTGGGTGGCAGCATATAGGGGCTTACATAAACCTTGGAGCATTTTATCTTTGTGGAATTCCAGTTGCTGCAATATTGGCTTTCTGGGTGCATTTTAGAGGAATGGGACTCTGGATTGGAATACAAGTTGGTTCTTTGGTGCAAACCATTTTGCTCTCTTTTGTAACAACTAGTACAAATTGGGAAAAGCAGGTCTACTTTCTAACTCTTAATCTCTTGATTTTCCTGATCTCTCTTATGATTACCATTCTAATCCTTTTTACTTAAACATGGCCTCATTCTACCTTGTTAAAAGGATGTTTATGTTGGGTTTTTGTTGTTCCAGGCAAGCAAGGCAAGGGAGAGGATATTTGAGGGGAAGGATTGTGCCATTAAAGCAGAGGCTGATTAGCTCAATATTTCCTTACCAGAAGTAGTTTGATCCACTGCTTTTAGCGCCGAAACATTTCGTGCCAAAAACTCTGCTCAGCTGGAATTACACATTCTCTCTGGTGGGGATTAAATCAATAATCTCATTTTGTACTCTTGTTCTTAAAAGGGGAAGAATTTGATTTTGGCACTGTTTCCCCTTTTTTGGCCAAGTAGGCCAAAAGAAGGATTTTTGGTCCTTCTTCTATTGAGATGCGTAGGTGTGCAGAGTGTGTGAGTGTGTTTGCACTCACTACTACAAAAAGTGAAAAAGACGACTAGAAAACAACGACGGTCTAAGTGAAAACCGTCGTGGTTTATAAAAAGACGACGGTTCTAAAAACACCGTCGTGTAATACAACTTTAGACAACTAAAAAATGGAGTTTCAAATGGCTGTTCAAAAACAACGACGTACATAATTAAACAACCGACGTCTATTTGAAACAGATTTCCGCAGTGTAAAATCAATGCCAACAAAGAACGGCAGAAGTTATGAATCGACCGACGTAGAAAGTAAAGACGACGATTTCAATAAAAACTGCCGTTTTTACTCATAAAATAACACAACGAGGTTTTCGTATAAGACGCCGTATAATTACAAACAAATCCACGGCTTTAAAATACAAAATATCGCCGTATTAAATTAATTTACAACGACGGAAAATATAAATATATCGACGTCATTCTCGTATAGTTCTACGACGTTATCTTTAAATCGTACAATAAAATTTATCGTCGTATTTATTCATTTTATACGTCGTACCTTTAATTTTAACGGTCGTCTTAATAAGAATTTTTGTTAACAATTTTTTTCTTTGATTTTCTTATCCTACGTCGGTAGATCTACTTAATGACAAGAATTGAAATAACCACGACGGTTTATATAGAACACCGCCGACATAATCAGATTTGTCTGAGATCCCAAGGATTACGAAATCTTACCAGATGGAACTCTGTTCCACATCATAATCTTAACAGATGACACAGATTTGCAAATATTGCGTCGTGTTAGTTTACAAATTCTAGAACATTAATTTCCCTCATTTTAAATTTCCTCGGGAAAGAAAAATCTATTTATCACGCTTTGAAATTGAAAACTAAAACTGAAAGAATACGGGAAAAAAAACTCTATTTATAATTTAAAATTAAAATCCACGTCGGTTGTAGTACACTTAACGACGTTTAACAAAATAATCTACGTCGGTAATTATAAATCTACCGCCATCTTAACTTAATATAGACGACGAGAAAAGACGACGGTAGAACAGAAAACCGCCGTTGTTTCAGTTTCTTTAACATATCTTTCTGCAGGACTTGTGTAGTTCAAAGCATTGACAATGTCTTCATCATATCTCCCAGAAACTACTGATTCAATTGCTCATGCTTTAGAGGCCATCTGAAGCCATTTCTATTCTTTATCGCATTCTTGAAACCCATCTTCTTCTTCTGAAGCTCTACGGATAAAGGAAGAGGCTATCACAAATCCGACGGATCTTCTTAGGCAAGAAAATCAAGCAGAGGATCAGGCACATCTGATCTTCAGATTTCCCTGAGAAGCGAACTTTCCTTCGACAGCGAGTGGAGGCCAGGCTTGCATCTCTTTTGATGGAAAGCAAGGAGTATTCAGAAGCACTAAGTGTCCTATCAGGCTTGATCAAGGAAGTGAGAAGGCTAGTTGACAAGCTTCTTCTTGTGGACATATATTTGATGCGAGTAAGCTCAATTTCTCTTTGAGAAAACATCCAAATTATTATCTTTGAGACATGAGAGACTGAGAGAGGAAGAACTTGGAACCTTAAATGTAAACCGAAAATGAATGAAAGCGACAAATTTATAGAATAAATTTTTAAAACCAACGGCGGTCCTTACAAACAAACCGCCGTTTAAATTGTAAAATCAACGTCGGTATGATCGACGTATATTACAGAAATCCACGTCGGTAAATTAATAAAAACGACGTGTTAAATAATATACCATGACGCGAGTTATTACTTATGTACTTTAATTTTTGAGTTTACTACGACGGTACCTACAAACTACTGTCGTATTTATTTACCACGTCCGAAGTTAAATGTACCGTCGTATTTTGTAATTTATACGTCGTAGTTATATGTAACCGCCATATTATTTTTTTGAAATGGTTTTATATGTAAGCAACTTTTCGTCTACTTGACTTACACATTTGTTGTTTTTATATTCTTATTTTATTTAAATCTGTCATCCAAAAAAGAAACTTTACATATTGCAGAATATTAATTTCCTTCGTTTTAAATTTCCTCCGGAAAAAAAACTCTATTTATAACGCACTGTAATTGAAAAATAAACTGAAAGGTCACGGGAAAAAAAATTCTATTCATAATTTAAAAATTAAAATCCACGTCGGTTATATTAAACCTAACGACGTTAAATGAAATGATTCCACGTCGAATGAAAAATATTGCGTCGTTTTAGTTAAAAACGACGTAGTTAAATGTAACCGCCGTATTATTTTTTTGAAATGGTTTTATATGTAAGCAACTTTTCGACTTACACATGCACTGTTTCCAAACCCGATTAAAAATTTCAATCTCCCAGAGAAACCTTTTCGTCTTTTTTCCTTGTCAGAGCATTGTCAGAGTTTCTCATCGTCTTCCTCTCGTCTTCTTCGTCGTCTCTGAACTTAAACATCGATCATCTTCCTCTTGCTTTCATTGCACGCAAAAGGTAAGCTTTCATTTTCACTATTTTGGTTACTGTTTTGCATGCTCATACGTTTTTTGTTTGAAAAATCTTTTTACCTTTTTTCTGGCCAAAATCATTTTACTTCTTTCCAAGTTTGATAAAATATACAGACAAAGAGGGAAAGTTTCCAACTTTGAAGACAACTACATCAACTAAATAAGACGACGGTAGACCACGACGGTTCGTCAGTTGTTCTAGCGTCGTCTGAAAATTGACAAAGTTGTTTTTAAAATAATAGTCTTTTTTTATATGCTTGTTTAATTGCAGGTTTGATTTCTCTGAACAATGGTTTTTGTTTTTCCCTTATTTGATAAAATATAAAGAAAAAGAAACTAGGGTTGGTATCTAATATAGACGACAAAATATCTTATTGTTTTACGTCGTGTGAATGTTAATACCACGACGGTGTATTACTATTGACGTCGTATGAACATAAATACCACGACGTTATATAAATAATAGTTTACCACGACGGTGTATTACTATTGACGTCGTGTGAACATATATACCACGACGTTATATAAATAATGGTTTTCAACATTTATTACGTCTGAGATTATTTCATTGCGTCGTCTAAAATCATATCATACGTCGTATTTTTTTAATACCGTCGTTTGTGTTCTTAATGTTTTCCTGAAATATTTTCACTTGCAGTTTTGTCTGTTAAAATGGTTTCTCAACAACAAACTAAGGATTCTGGCTCCAAGAAGCTTGGAATGGTAGCTCCTCAAGACAAGTCTTCGAAGGAGATGAAGTCTTCGAAGAAGATGAAGTTTGCTTCATCATCTGCTGAGACAGAACAAACCAGCCAGACAACAATCTCTGATGATTCAAAGACTGGTCGAGGTATGAGCACAATGCCTCGTGTTGTGAAGAGAAAGCTTCAGAAACTGAGGCCAATTGTTGAGTACAATAAAAGGGGGAAAGGTGTTGGCCAAGCACATATTGAGATGCAGTCGTATATTGGTGTGTTGGCACGCTCCAGGACCCCACTTGTGGACAAGAAATGGTCCCAAATCCCCAAGGATATAAAGGAGCAGATTTGGGAAGCAGTTGACATGGCTTTTGTCGTAGGCCAAGGGGGCAAGACCTCTGTTTTAGCTTCTGCTTCCAAGAAATGGAAGGATTTCAAGTCTACACTAACGAGGCATTATATCCTTCCATACACCAATGACAGGGAGAAATTAAGCCAACCCCCTGAAACATATAAATTCATAGAGAAAGCACAATGGGATGCCTTTGTAGCTTCAAGGCTATCCAAAGATTTTGAGTCTGTGCATTCTCAACATGCACAGATTAGGGAGAAACTCGAGTACAATCATCGATTGTCTCGAAAAGGATATGCTGGATTGGAGGATCAATTGGAGGAAACCATGCCTGGGGTAGAAATTGATCGATCTACCTTATGGAAGAGAGCTAGACAGGACAAACATGGTAACATCCCTGATCCAAAGGTGGCAGAGAAGGCAAAATTAATTGTAAGCCTACTCACTCTGTTTTAAATTTTTATTAAACTGTGAATTATTCTTATTACGTCGTATGTTATATTTTTCGTCGTGTGAATGATATTACCACGTCGAAAAGTTTTTAAAAACGTCGTTAAAGGTCTAAATAGGAATCACTACTATGTTTTCTGTAATTACAGCATAAGACGTCGGTGGTTCATTTTCGCGTCGTGTGAATGATATTACCACGTCGAAACTTTTTTAAAAATGTCGTTAACGGTCTAAATAGGAATCACTACTCTGTTATCTTTAATTATAGCATAAGACGTCGGTTGTTTATTCATTTCGTCGTTTTAAATAAATAACCACGTCGGTATAACTACCGTCGTGATAAGTTATAATAACGTCGGTTTATACGTTATTGCGTCGTGTGAAATTATATAATACGTCGTTTGTACATAAATAACCGTCGTGTGTTTTTTTGTTTATCTTTTTTTAGGATGAATTGCAGAAACAAGTCTCGGAAGGCAAAGTCAGAGTAGATGGCAGCAATGATGTGCTGACCATGGCTTTGGGCCCCGAGCATCCAGGCAGACTGAGGGGAGTTGGTGCTGGTGTTTCCCCAAGGCAATATTTCAATTTGCCCAAACCACAGAGGGTGAGCTTTGACGACCGTTTGAAGGACAGTTTAAGAGTTCTCCTTCAAGAAGAGACTAAAAAGATGGAGGCTAAGGCAAGGGAAGAGGCCTTAAGGATGGAGGCTAGGATAAAACAATTGGTAGAGGCTGAGAGGGAGCATTTCCTGAGTCAGCTTTCCCAATTAATTCCCAATTTTGATCCAAGCATGCTTAAACCAAGAATTAGCCAAAGCCCCAAAAATCCAATGTCTGACAAAGCTAGCTGCTCTGGAGGTGATGTGAGATCCCTATATTTGGAGGATGATACTGCCAAAATGGGGAAACATCAGCCAGATGAAGAGAAGGAAGAAGAAAAAAGAGATGAAGAGAAGGAAGAAGAAAAGGAGAAAGAAGATGAAGAAAAGCATGACGACAAGGTATGTTCACATAACTTTGCCTTTTTTATTTGTTTTTCAAAATTTCAGACGTCGATATTTTTATTTAATCCGTCGTTTGTTTAAAACTTAGACGGCGGACTTTTTTTAAGACGTAATAAAATATTTAAACGACGGTTTTTGCACCGTCGTTTAAATGGTTTCAGACGACGCTTTTTTAATAAAACCGTCGTCTTTATTGAATTACCACGACAGTTTTTTCACCGTCGTTTAAATACTTTTAAGACGACGTTTTATTACTTAAACCGTCGTCTTTATTGAATTACCACGTCATTTTTTTTATTTCTTTAAACAGGTTATTGAAGTTGGTGCTTATTCAAATATGGAGGCGCCATCTTCTTTAAAAACCCTTTGTCGTTTTGTGGAAACGACACTCCTGCCTGAGGATAAGACACTCCAATTTACAATTGATAAGGAGGTGTTTGGTGGTGAGCGCGATACCTTCCTCCTGCCTGAAGATATTACACAATTTGCAGGCATGGAAGAAATTGGAGCTACTGTATTGGCTGTATATATGAGGTTTGTACTTCTAAGATAATAACTCGTTGGTTTATATATTGCGTCGTCTTAACTAACTAACCACGTCGTCTTAACTAACTACCGTCGTGATAAATATATTATAACGTCCTTATCTATTTCAGTACGTCGTGTGAAATATTATAATACGTCGTTTTTTTATACATAACCGTCGTGTTTGTTTTTGCTGACTTGTTTATATTATTTTATGTATTTAGGTACTTACACGATGTTTTGAAACAAGCCAATATGTGCAGCATGGTTGGCTTTATTGACCCTGCTACAGTTAGTGCCAACTCTGGCACAATAACTGAAAGATCACGACTGGTAGCAGCTCGACTTCAGAAGACAGACGATGAACAGCTTTTCATGATGCCTTACAATCCAGGGTTAGTCTCCTTAGGATTTTGTTTTTATGATTTTCAATAAATGACAGCTTATAAACTAACCACGTCGGTGTTTTATTTTATTTAGTCGTTTGAAACTACTAACCACGTCGGTATTTATTTGTCGTCGTGATAAATATATAATGTCGTCGTTATCTACTTTATTTCGTCGTGTGAAATACTATAATACGTCGTTTTTGTAAATAACCGTCGTTTTTATATTAATTTTGTGCAGCCGTCATTGGATCTTGCTGATTGTAAGAGCAAAGAAGGAGACCGTCTATTTTCTGGATCCTCTGCCAGGTCATCGTGTGGTTGACGAAGAGGCGAAAAACATCGTGAACAGTGCTTTAAAAATATATAATACCCACATAGGCCGAGCAGGACGTAAAAATGTAATTTGGAAAACTCTCTCAGGCACACCAAAGCAACCCAGCAATGTCGAATGCGGGTATTATGTGATGCGCTTCATGAGGGACATCATCATGGATCCTTCCTTGGGGTTTGAGTATAAGGTAAGAAGAAATTACCTTCATACATTTCACGTCGTTTTTTGTATTATCAACGACGGTCATGTAAAATTAACGTCGTTGAATGGATATACTACGTCGGTTATGAAAAATATCGTCGTCTGTGATTGAATTTCTTTTTATTTATAAACCCTAATAGTCATTGTTTATGCAGTATGCCAAGGGAAACCAGGAAGCTTCATACCCCCAAGAAGCCATTGATGAAGTCCGGAATGAATGGGCAGAGTTTGTTTTCCAAATTATTAAACAGGGCAATTATTGAACACTTGATATTTATGTATAATGTACAAATTTTCTCTATAATATGTAATGTAAAAATTTGTTGAGGTTTTCTTAAATTAAAAAAAAAAAACAAACATACAAATTGCTTAACCGACGTGTAATACTTTTCCAACGACCTAATAAAGTCAAAAACCGTCGTATTTTGTTGTTTCGTGTTTTAAACAAATACGACGTAAAAAAATAGTTAGACGACGTTCTTTGAACAATTGAGTCGTTAATGGTTTACAATATCTTCAATTTCTTAAGGGTTCAGGGTATAATCGACGACGTTTATGTAACGACTGCGGTTAAGTCGTAAAATATATATTTTACGTCGTATAGTTAAATAGCCGCCATGGTTTCTCATTTTAACGACGTCATTTTAACGACTTAGTAGTCTATTACAATTTACAACGTCTACAATTTATTTAACACCGACGTGGTTTGTTGTATGGTAAGAATATTTTATTATTTTTATATCAAAATATTCAAAATAAATATAAAATAAATCAGAAAATTGAAAAGTCAACTCCTATGAAGTCATTGATATATTTTCTTCCACATAAACCTTGAAAAAATTCATTTTGAATAACAAAAATTTAAAATGACCATCCAAAACAAAATTGTTTTGATGAGTCATAAAATCACTTCTAGTTTTATGGTTTAGGGTTTATAGTCTAGGGTTTAGAGATTAGGGTTGTTATTTATTGGGGTTTATTTTTAAAGTATAATTTTTGGGTAGTCTAGGGTATATGTTAGGCTTTAAAACCATAAAACCTTTTATAAACTTAATTTTTTAAATTGTATAATTTAGTTTTATGGGTTTAGGGTATTAATTTTTAACGACGGTGGTTGCGTCGTGGAATACATATTTTACGTCGTACAGAAAAACATACGACATGGTTTACGCTTTAAACGACGTTATTTTAATATGTAAGTCGGTTTATATAATTTACAACGTCTTTAATTTCTTAACACCGACGTGGTTTTTCAGTCGTCGTTATATAAAAAATTCAAAATAAATTTAAAATTAATCCGAAAAATGAACGGCCTTACGTTCTTAATCCGAAAAATGAAGAATGAAGTTTCCGTCGTGGAATATTAAATTTACGTCGGTACGTGTAGAACTTTCACCTTGGTTTTTCTTTCGACGTTTTAAAACGCGCGAACTCTAAAAATTTTCGCGCGACCTAAATTTTTTTAGATTTGGCTCTTAGTCTTATACTTTGATCCCTGAAACCTAAAATTTCAGATTTCACGCGACATAACATTTCGCTCTCTCACTTCTGCTCTAATTAAAAGTTGCACTCTCCAGGCTCGTCGAATCTGTGAGCTCGTCCAACCTGTAAGTACAAACCCTATCTTCCCCTTGTAAATTCATTGAATGATATTAGGTTGTTTTGTTAAAGGGTTTTAGGTATATGCTTTGCGATCTGTTAATAATGTGCTTATAGGTATGGGTTCATGGATTTTCTGTTTAATGGGTTCATGACAAGATCAAATAAAGGTGTACTTTTGCTGGAAATCAACAATGAAGATGGGGATTCGAGTGATGATTCTAGTAACGATTCGAGTTATATTAGGTTGTTTTGTTAAAGGGTTTTATGTGTAGAAGGTGCAAAGTGCACCAATGCTTATAGGTATGGGTTCATGGATTTTCTGTTTAATGGGTTCATGGATTACATTATCTGTTATGTTGAATTGGGAATGGATTTAATTTTGTCGTATCTTTTAATCACCCTATGTTATGTTGAATTGGGAATGGATTTATTGTTTTCATGCTTGGTTTCATGTATATGTTGGTTTCTTGCTTGGTTTCATATATATGTTGTGTTCTTAATGGGTTTTGTGTTCTTGAAAATAAACTGAGACACGACGAATTTTAAGGCATACGACGACGATTACACGACGGTGTTTTTAAACTACCGTCGTTGTATTACTTATACACGACGGTTTTTTCATAAACCGTCGTTTGTATTACTTATAATAGACGACGTCTGTTGAAAATCCGTCGTCTATATATGCCAAATACGTCTGTTTTTGTTTAAAACCCGTCGTCTCTGTTGTGTATTACTTGCGATTAGATCATTGTATAATCTGCTATAGTGATGGTCATTGCCTGTATTTTCACTTTATTATAGATAATAGGTTATAGTGTCGGAGATGGATAAGTCATGGATGCACTCGGATAGAAGATCGAAGGCATATGAATTTGGGGTGGAAGCATTTTTGAACTTTGCTGTAGAAAATCTTCTAACTACAACACATATCCGTTGTCCATGTGTTAAATGTGTTAATTTGAAGTTGTTTGGGGTTGGAATTATAAGGGATCACTTATACTTTAATGGAATTGACCAAAGCTATAAGAATTGGACATTTCACGGAGAACCTTGGGAAGCAACTACTAATGCTAGTAGAAATGTTGAAGAAGATGATGGCCATAGTAGGTACAGTTTTGTGTCTGAAGAAATTGATATGGATGATAATGATTTTGGTGATTTTGGTTCGGATCCGTATGAGTTTGCCAATGTGATTGGGGATGGAGATCAACCAGTGTACCCTGGTTGTAGAAAGTACACGAAGTTATCGGCATTAGTGAAGTTGTATAATTTGAAGGCAAAACATGGGATGAGTGATGTCTGTTTTACAGAATTATTGATACTTCAAGGCGATTTGCTTCCAGAAGGAAATACAATACCAACCTCCATGTATGAGGCTAAAAAGACTTTGTGTGCATTGGGGCTGAGTTATGAGAAAATGCACGCATGCCCCAATGATTGCATCTTGTATAGGAAGGAGTATGAGGATTCAACTAATTGTCCTACTTGTGGTATCTCAAGGTGGAAGGAAGGCAAAGATTCAATCTTGAAAGAGGGTGTGCCAGCGAAGGTGGTGTGGTATTTTCCCCCAATTCCAAGGTTTAAAAGGATGTTTCAATCACATGAGACAGCTAAGAGTTTGACTTGGTGGCATGCTGCTAGAAAATCAATTGACGGTCAGATGTCTCATCCGGCGGATTCCCCGTCTTGAAAACTTCTTGATGATAAATAGCCTGAGTTTGGTAATGAGCCGAGAAACTTGAGATTGGCTCTTTCATCTGATGGATTCAATCCCCACAGTTCTCTAAGTAGCAGATATAGTTGTTGGCCGGTTATCTTAGTTACATATAATCTCCCTCCATGGCTGTGCATGAAACGAAAGTTCATGATGTTAACCTTATTGATTTCCGGTCCTAAACAACCCGGAAATGATATAGACGTCTACTTGGAGCCTTTGATTGATGATTTAAAATCCTTGTGGGTTGGGATTAGAGGAGTGTATGATGCACATAATGGAGAATACTTTACACTCAGAGCTGCATTAATGTGGACAATTAATGATTTCCCCGCCTATGGAAACTTATCTGGTTGTGTTGTTAAAGGATATAAAGCTTGTCCAATATGCGGCGATGATACACCTAGTCATAGGTTGAAAAATGGCCACAAAATTTGTTACATTGGGCATAGAAAATGGTTACCAATCAATCATCCATATAGGAGGCAACGTGCAGCTTTTAATGGGAAACCTGAATATGGCATACCTCCAGAGCCATTAACCGGAGAAGAAGTGCTGCATATGGTTGAAAATTGTGACAGAGTTTGTTGGAAGAAGAAATCAATATTCTTTGATCTCGAGTATTGGAAATACCTTCCTGTGAGGCATGCCCTAGATGTTATGCACATTGAGAAGAATGTTTGCGATAGTATCATTGGTACATTGCTGGAGATCCCTGGAAAAAATAAAGATGGGATTGCTGCTCGATTAGATTTATTGAACATGGGGGTCAAAACTGATTTGCAACCCGAGTATGGAGAAAGACGTACTCGTTTGCCTCCTGGGCCTTGGAATTTGTCAAGAGCAGAGAAGAGAGAGGTTTGCAATTCTTTCTATGGTATGAAGGTCCCTGAAGGTTATTCTTCAAATATTAAAAATCTTGTATCTGTACAAGATTCAAGACTTCTTGGCCTTAAATCACATGATTGTCATACCTTAATGCAACAATTGCTCCCTGTGGCAATTCGTTCTGTTTTGGAGAAGCCTGCAAGGTATGCAATAACTCGTTTGTGCTTCTTCTTCAATGCTATATGTGCAAAGACTGTTGATGTTTCCAAGCTAGATAAGTTGGAAGAAGATGTAGTAGTTACTCTGTGTTTGCTTGAGAAGTACTTTCCCCCTTCATTCTTTGATATCATGGTTCATCTAGTAGTACATCTTGTCAGAGAAGTTCGTCTATGTGGGCCAGTATATTTTAGGTGGATGTATCCGTTTGAAAGATATATGAAAGTGCTGAAGGGGTATGTTCAGAATCGTACTCGTCCCGAAGGTTGCATTGCTGAGCGGTATATAGCTAAAGAAGCGGTAAAGTGTTGTACTCAGCATTTATATGATGTTAGTACAGTTGGAGTGCCTTCAAGCCAAAAGATGGGACTTTCAAAGCCATTATCAGGTTGCACAGTGAGCGTAGTTGATCAGGACCTGTTGAATCAAGCACATCTATATGTCTTGGAGAATACGGAGGAAGTCCTACCTTATATCGAGTACGTATGAGCTTTATTCTTTAAGTTTCCATTTTAAATTATTTCTTATGTTTATCTTCTATATTTAGGACCGTAATGCTTGAATTTTTTGTGTCATGTAGGCAACATATGATTCACATCAAGACTGCTTATCCAAAATTTAGAAAGAGAACAAAGTGGCTGCAGGATAAGCACAATAGCACTTTCATTCAATGGCTACGCTTCAAGGTATATATTGTTGAATAACATATTTCTCTTTTAATTTTCTTCTTATTTATATGTTAGATTGAATTAAGATATGATTAATTTGCAGGTTCAAAGTGAACTTGAGGAAGACAATCATGGCGTATCAGAAAATTTAAGGTGGCTAGCAGCTGGTCCAAACATGTCAGTGCCATTATATAGGAGCTATCTTATTAAAGGTATTAAATTCAATATCAAGGCACAAGATGATGTGCGGACAACTCAAAATAGTGGAGTTTATTTACTTGCACATACCATGCAAGTTGCTAGTGCCAAGGATAAAAACCCAATTCTCTCAAATATGGGTTTCTATGGTGTCATTCAAGAAATTTGGGACCTTGACTACCAAAAGTTTACAATCCCAGTCTTTAGGTGTGATTGGATAGATAGTTCTGGTCTTGTAGTCGACGAACTTGGATTTACCCTTGTAGATTTGAGTAAAATTGGACATAGGAATGACCAATTTGTTTTGGCTTCTCAAGTCAAACAAATATTTTTTGTTGACGACCCGATGCATCGTGGTTGGTCGGTAGTGTTATCAATGCCTAATAGAGAATATAATGATGTTATTGGTGATGAAGTCTTAGGTGATGTGATAATTGAGTGTGAGCCATTGACTAGAGGGATGCCAAATGTTGACACATTTGATGAACTGGTAGGTGAGTTAGGCGGTCAAAATATTCGAGATGGGTGTGAAGATATATGGATTGAATGATGCTTATGTAATTGGCAGTGTATGACATTAATTTTGTAATATATTGTAATGTGATTTCTTCACTTTCTACGTTCAAATAAAACACGACGTTATTGTGAATCAGTTATTCAGCATATTTACCGACGTCTTAAAGCAACGTAACAATGAAGAACCACGACGCAATTGTGAAGCAATTATTCAGGATATCACGTCGGGGAAGGATTAAGAACCGCCATGTAATTCAAAATAACACGACTCCAATCCCATAATACCGACGTCTAAAAAACGAGATATATAATCTGAACGTTAAAAAATACGACGTCATCATACATTTTCCACGTCGCAAGTTCTTTTATAAACGAAGAGGAACGAAATGAATTCCGACGGAAATTCATTATAACCGCCGTCTAATAACAATTAAACGACGTTATTTGTAATACGGCTCTCATCATAATCAACGCCGTCTATATGTTCTGTAATACGGCTCTCATTTATTTGGAACCGACGTTGTTTAGAAGTTCAACGTCGTCTATATTATTAAGTGCGTCGTGAGTAATGATGATAGATATAAATACAACGTCGACTATATAAATGCCACCGACGTTGTTTCGCATTTCAACGTCAACTGTATAAATACATACGTCGTAAATAATGACACTGACAACTATTTCCACGTAATCTTTTTTAGAAAAATCGAAGTGGAAAATTTATTTCACGACGGTTGTTTGTAAATAAGAGACGTAGTATATTTCAATAACGTCGACGTAGTATATTTCAATAACGTCGTCTTCTCATGTATTTAAAGACGTCATATTTTTTCTTGTCGTGTAAATTATATTTAACGGCGTAAAATTTTAGTTGTCGTCGTTGTATGTATATCTTGCGGCCTTGTTCTTTTAACATGTGTCATATTTTTCCTTTTTAACGACGGTGATTTGTTTGAGTTGGTCGTCTATTCTCATCCTCGACTATTTTCTAGAACTTTAGCAGACTAAACACGTCTGTTTTTATTGTTTTCCGACGTTGTTTTATTTAACAACGTCTAATATTTATCGTCGTTGTTTGTTTCTGAAAATATGACGTATAAATTTTGTAATACGACTCTCATATATTTGTAACCGACGTTGTTTCGTTTTTCAACGTCTACTCAATAAATACATACGTCGTAAATAATGACACTGACAACTATTTCCACGTCATCTTTTATCGAAAAATCGAAGTGGAAAATTAATTTTACGACGGCTGTTTTTATATATGCGACGTAGTAGGTATCAATAACGTCGTCTTCTAATGTATTTAAAGACGTCAAATTTTTTATTGTCGTGAAAATGATATTTAACGGCGTCGTTTTTTTATTTCCGTCGTTGTATGTCTATCTTGCGGCCTTGTTCTCTTAATATGTGTCATATTTTTCCTTTTTAACGACGGTTTTTTTAGAGAGTTGGTCGTCTATTCTCATCCTCGACTGCTTTTTTAGATCTTTTTGCAGTACAAAGACGTCGTTTTGTATTTGTTGATGACGTTGTATATTTTAACAACGACGGTGATTTAGCGTCGTGGTATATGAGGGAAAAGATGACGGTGGATTCCACGACCATTGAAAAATCGAATACACGACGGTGATTTACCGTCGTCTTTTTGCTTTTTTGTAGTAGTGACTTTTGACTTCTAATCAAACGATTGATCGGCCAAGCAAAGAACCTCCTTTTGGCCTAGGTTCTTTCACTTCCTTGGGATCAAGGATGATTAAGTTTTGTCTGACTAGTTTTAGAATTTTGGTGATAAGGGCAATGAACGTAAATGCAAGAAAATAAATATGATAAAATATATTAAAGCAATGAATGATTGAATTAAACTTGAATTTAAAGATTAAATTCTAAGAAAGTAAGCTTACACTAGGAAAATAAAGAACTTGGATAATCTAAAGTGCTTGAAAGATAAAATCCTAGACTAAGGATTGAAAGGTGTAGGATAAAAAGATATGTTTTGTGTATTGAGTCGGAGCTCCTTTCCACTTCTTTTAAGGAGCTATTTATAGAGCTTTCTTCAGCTCATGGATTTAACCATTAAATGGCCTCAACTGGCTTTCATTGAAAATGCTTCCAAAATTAATGTCTTCCGGAGCTCTAGGCATTTAATGAGAATTCCCAACTACCACCAACCCATATGGTTGGTCAATAAAATGGAATTGGGATTGTGAAACTCTTCTCTTGACCTGGGATGCAATAAGTCCTGGTAAGTTGGCTACGAGCCTTCCCATCTTTGAATTCCACCGCTTGCAAAGAGACTTAAGCTGGAACTTCTGAACTTAGCTTCTTGAATTGGGTACGAGTCTTCCCATCTTTGAATTCCACCACTTGCAAGGAGACTTATGCTGGAACTTTTGAACTTAGCTTCTTGAATTGGGTTTAGACTTCTGATTGTATGATCCGATCTTTGGTGAGACATCGTGCACTTGGAGTTTCTAATTTGGTTGAGAATCCCATCAATGTTGGGGCGACATGAGAACCCGATGCTCTAGTCAAGAAATTACCATATCCTTTATAATAACCAAGCATCATAGCATTTTCATATATATATATATATATATATATATATATGTAGGCCATTTGTTGGAAATTTCATCCTTGACTTGGGGAGATATTCCCATCTTAAATAAATAATAATTTTTCTAATTAAATATGATTTAATTAGGGTAATCAGTTAACCTAGAGAATATTTATTTTTCATGTGTGGCTCATCTATTAGTTGTCGAAATATGTGTTCCCACATATATGTAGGCTATTTCTTGGCCTTTACTAATGTCCGAGCCATTATATATAAATGTAAATAATCATTTATCAACTTTGATTATTTGACAAAAGCTAAAACATAGCTGACCAAACAAAGTAGCTTTGTTGCTAATAGTTTAGCCATTTTTGGCTGTTAGTAATCTTTCATGATCACATACATCTATATATAGTAAAACATTCAAAATATCAGAAAATGTCTTTGGTTAATGTAAACATTAAGAATTGAAATTATTATTAAATGAGGATAATATGGTAAATTCACACTTTTTCATATTTAAAAAATTAAAATTAAAAGAAAAATCAGATAATGAGTTCTATTTTTATGGAACACAACTACTCATTATCTTTTTTAATTCTAAAATAAATTTTAAATTTTTTTTTATTTAAAAAAAGCCTCTGAGAAGCGCAATGGAAGTGCGTATGGAGAGACTAATATATATTATAATAATATCATAATTTGACGACATGTATGTTTACATGTTTAACCCTATGAGACCATTCAACAACAAAAAAAAAAAAAAAAAAAAACCCCATGAGACCGTGAGGCCTCATCCTTGCTACTACACTAGCCCACCTTTGAGTTTCACTTTGGACTCCACCCTTGAGCTTCATACTTGGGCTTATCAACCGGGCTTTTGGACTTCACCCACCTTGCACCACTTACAAGCCCACCATGAGCTCTTGCTCCGTTGGGTGGATTTATTTAGGCTCAAACAGGCACAAACCCAAACGTCATACATTTTACATACGAACTGATACATGCCAATGCCATGAGAAGAATGAGATTCTGATGGAATTAACAAATCATTCTCAAAACAAGTTTGTTCTCTCTCTCTCTCACATGTCCCTGCCCTGTCCCTGTGCAAAACAGAGCAAGATAATCAACCTTTTGCAAGCGTATTTACTAAAATACCACAAATAACGTAGAATCTGTTGCATACTATGTATGTACAAGTTCAACGTCCTAGAGAGAGGTCATGGCCGAAGAGGGCGTTGGGTTCTGACCATGTTGCCAAAATTTCCACGTGCCTCTTGAAAACTTCCAAATCTATAAAGGAAATTCATTAATGTAATAATAATAACAACAACAAAATATGCAATCATAGGAAAAGCCAAAACTTTTACGTCTCTTTCTTAATCCACACATACCATTGTCACAAAGGAGATGTATATATATGAGTGAGACGAGGTTGATAACAGTCTGAGATGGTAGATGGTAGATGGTAGATAGTAGATAGATAGAGAGAGAATGGACAAGAGTTTGTTAATAGAAGAGGGAGAGGACAGAGGACGTGTTGACAGATGCGGTTTGTTTGTTGCAGAAGTGAAAAGGTTGGGATACATAGCAGGGCCTATGGTGGCTGTGAATTTGTCTCAGTACTTCTTGCAAATCATTTCGATCATGATGGTGGGCCATCTGGGTCAGCTCTCTCTTTCCAGCACTGCGATTGCCATCTCTTTTTGTGCTGTCTCCGGCTTCAGTCTTCTTGTAAGTGCTTTCCCTGTTTCTGTTTCTGTTTGTTTTATTTTTTTAATAAATTTTGGGCAACCGAGGTTTATGATAAATAATATATAGATAAATCTCGTTTAAAATCCCAACCCCTCGTGTTAATGTATGCTTTTTTCATTTTCCTTTTTGTTTGTGTTAGTTGTTACTTGTTGTTCTTACCATAAGAGAGAACAGGCAATGTAGGATTAAGATGAGTGAACCAAATGTTGTAACTATTGAAAAGGATAAATTTCATCATTTGGAGTTTTGCCTTCAAGAAGAAAAGGATCAAATTGGGTACCAGTCCTTAAGAACTTAATGGGTTTTCTAATTTGTACATGTCAAACAGTTTGGAATGGCTTGTGCACTGGAAACTCTGTCAGGGCAAGCTTATGGAGCTCAGCAATATAAACAACTAGGACTTCAAATCAACACTGCTATTTTTTCTCTACTCCTAGTTTGTCTCCCTCTGTCTCTCGTGTGGATCTACATGGGAGAAATACTAATTTTCATGGGCCAAGACCCTCTAATTTCACTTGAAGCTGGTAAGTTTGCAAGGATGCTCTTACCTGCACTCTTTGCTTATGCAACTCTTCAGCCACTTTGTAAATATCTTCAGACACAAAGCTTGATCATTCCCTTGCTCGTATGCGGTTGTGCTTCTCTGTGCTTCCACATACCTTTTTGTTGGGCTATGGTATTTAAGTCTGGACTAGGACACCTTGGAGCAGCATTAGCCATTGGTATGTCGTATTGGTTAAATGTGATTCTACTCATACTATATGTGACGTACTCCACTGCCTGTGCACGTACCCGGGTTCCAATTTCTTTGGAGCTGTTTCAAGGAATTAGAGAATTCTTGCGTTTTGCAATTCCTTCTGCCGTAATGATTTGGTAACCTTCTTGTTGCTAGCTTTTAAAATCTTCTAGTTTTCTTTTCTAGCATTAGTACTAATAATGTGATTTCCCATCTGATGTGATGCTTATAGCCTTGAATGGTGGTCATTTGAGCTCCTTATCTTGCTGGCTGGTTTTCTACCAAATCCGGAGCTTGAAACTTCAGTTTTATCTATATGGTATGCTGCAATTTTAAGTGACCTCCATGACAACTAGCGAGTTATATTCTTCAAATCAATAAAATGTTTTACTTTTCTGAACAGCTTGTCAACCATCTCATCACTGTATACAATACCAGAAGGCCTTGGTGCAGCAGGAAGGTTCGTATCAAGGCACATATGAATATAACATAAAACTGATTTCTTATATGACGAATCTTCTTAGGTTTGTGTACTAATGATTTGTTTTCTAATTGGGTTTTAGCACTAGGGTTTCAAATGAATTAGGTGCTGGAAATCCCCAAGCAGCTCGATTAGCTGTTGCTGCTGTTATGTTTCTTACAGTCTCAGGGGTAGTTATTATAAGCTCAACCGTTTTCGCCAGCCGATCTGTTTTTGGTTACATTTTCAGCAAGGACAAGGAAGTTGTGGATTATGTCACTTCCATGGCTCCTCTGATTTGTCTATCAGTTATATCCGACAACTTACACGGGGTTCTTTCTGGTTATGATTCTATTCCCTCCACATTTATGTTCATGCATCTTCAATGCAGTAATTCTGTGAAACTCAAAGCCTTTTGTTTTATATATAATTCAAAACAGGTATTGCTAGGGGATGTGGATGGCAGGACTTGGGAGTGTATGTCAACCTCGGAGCATATTATCTAGTTGGGATTCCGGTTGCTGCCACATTGTGTTTCTGGTTAGACTTGAGAGGAAGGGGGCTTTGGATTGGGATACAAGTCGGTTCTTTTCTGCAAGCATTTCTTTACTCTGTGATAACAAGTTGTACAAATTGGGAAGAAAAGGTAAACTCTCCATCTTTTAGTATTTCAGGATGAAAATTTGAATCTGCGCTGCTCAGTTGTGGAGAAGCTAAAAGAGAAAGGAACTTAAAAAGACAGTATTGATATCGAATATTTCAGTTCAGAATTCACAAGCCTGTTAGTCAATCATTTCTTTAGCAGCTAACCAGAAATGCTATCTTTAGAAGGAGTCATTCCTTTAACAGCATGAACTGTGAAACCTTTTTGAGATTAGGCAGCAATTTATGTTATACTTTTTCTAATGAGACTTCTCTTTCTCTTGGGTGTCTTGATGTTGCAGGCAAGAAAGACAAGGGAGAGGATATTTGTGGAAAAATCTCCAGTAAGATAGCAGCCGTTCCATTCTTTTTGAAGCAATGTTCTCTGGTGCAATGCAATCATACAGATGGATCATTTGAAATGATGCTTTGGGTGATTTTTATAGGCTTATTATACCTCTAGGGTTTGTGCCTATCAAAATCAGAGAAGCATGCAAAATGTTACCAGTTTACGTGTAGGTATGATTGAAGCATGAAATATATTTTCCTGGCACCTCTATAGACATTTACCAACTCTGGAACTTTTACTTTTGATGATTTGATGACACTATGAAGAATGCTTCAAACATGGGAAGATGAGTAAAAACCTCTCAAGGACTTCGGAATAAATTTCAACATCAATCAAATGACCAAGTTTTGCAGAGTAAAAACCTCTCGAGGGGTAACTTGCATTGGCATGTCAATGACTTTTGATACCTTACAAATCCTCTGAGTTTGAATCACAAAATTACCTGTCTGGCAAACAACTTCCATTTGCTACTGTGAAGTGTCAATCACATGTTGATATCTTACATGTTAAAAATTGATTATGATATGTAAATATGGATTAGGCTAGTTGACTAGAGTAGTGTATTTGCTTCCTTACCCCAAAATTCAATCTCATTATTGACGGATAAGGAAGGCATATTTACTAAACCGCAATCGGATTAAGAGGAATTGAATTGAGGAGGAGTTGGATTGAGGAGAATTAGATTCTGGATTCCTATTGAAGTTGTTTACTAAACCATAAGGAATTGGGGTAAGAGTGGTACTAATTACTAAAGTGTTCTCGTTGTTGGGTGTAGGGGCCTTTTTCTTCTGGCAGCTACAAATGGGCTGGGCTTAGGAGGAATTGAATTGAGGAGGAGTTGGATTGAGGAGAATTAGATTCTGGATTCCTATTGAAGTTGTTTACTAAACCATAAGGAATTGAGGTAAGAGTGGTACTAATTACTAAAGTGTCCTCGTTGTTGGGTGTAGGGGCCTTTTTCTTCTGGCAGCTACAAATGGGCTGGGCTGCTGTAAGGAGTAAACTGAAGAAAATATCCCCTGTGTCTGAGTTCAAAGATCAGACCCCAAAATGTTTCGAAAGGATAGTAAAGCCTTAAGAAACACCTTGGTTACCTTCACCAACAAAAAATAATGGCTGCTTACAGATAAATTCTTAGTGCTTACATGTAAAATCTTAGCTTGGCATGAGAGGCTTGTGGTATGGGAGCAAAGTTGTCATGAGTTTAGCACTAAAGAGAAAGTTAAGTGTTCCTAGGGGAAAGATGAGGTATTAAGGTAAAAGAGAAAGGGTTTTGCAGAGAGGTTTGGTTGAGAATGAGGAAAATAGAGAAAAGGGTGGCTTGAGTGTTTTTTTCCGGCAGCTTGACAGAGACTCTGTCAAGTGTTATAACAGCTTGCCAAGAGGAAAAACTAAGGGAAAAGGATGGGCTGAGCACGAAATTACTGGGTTTTGGAAATAAAAGAGGAAGCTTGCTCTCTGATTGTGGTTGATGTTTGTTGGGCAGAAGAGGCCCTATTTATAGCCGCTGGAAGCCATTCTTTTTCCAAGAAACCCTAATGGCTTCTATCCCATTTTGCCAAGTCTTTCCCTTCCTTTCTCCCCTCATCCCTTCAATCATCCTATTTTGGTGAAATCTACTTTGCTCATTTGCACAAAATCAGGGATTTTGGGAGCTCAAAGCCCATTTCCCGCAGTTGCCCTAGTGAAAATTTCCTATTTTCAGCCATCCCATTTCCTCTCTTTTCTCCTGTCTTTCATGATCAGATCTGATAAAGGAAAGAAATAGGTATACTCGTATACATGTTGGTTCGAAGGGTGGCTCCCTACGCTCCAATATCTTTTGGTCCCTTGGATGTTTTGCTTGAAAACCTATTCTTTCCCTCCCAGTAGCTCTGCACACATGGCCTTTCAATCTTCACCCATGGCTTTGTTTTCTATCCAGCTGTTGGGGTTTTGCTGCCTCTTTGTCCTAATTGTATGGGCCTTCTAAGACAAAATACTGATCTATCAAATAAATGGGCTAACTTTATCAAGTGTTGGGCAATTTTTGTTTGGAGTGATAGGCTATTTTTTTCTCTCTTGTGCTCACCCACATGTTTGGGCCTATGAAATGGGCTTGAGTCTCGAGGCTCCCAAGCAACCCGGGACTTCCATTTCTCGGCCCATCAATGAGCCTCATGACAATTTATTACCATCCATACCACAACCCACTCAAGCAAGCCTCGAGTATTTGAGTGGCTTGAGGCCCACTTAAGCTTGTGGCGTGATTGAGTGCGGAATAATAATTCTTTGCTTGACATGGCATGTCGCGTGGCTTGCTTCAATTTTATCGCCCTTGAAGAGGGACACAGTGCTTAGTTTAGCATGAGCTTGTATTTTATAATATTATTTCAGTCATTGGCATGATAAATTATTTATTTAGCATAGCACGTGGACTATGACTTGTATATGACGAGCCTTCCTGTACTCCGATATGTGACTTTTCTTAATACAGTATCGTATTGAACCGAAAACTTATTCGGGCCCAACCATGGACTTTTTTGGGCCTCAACATTGGGTTAAAGTACATAACAAATTAGGAGTTTTTAAAATTATATGAGGATATAATAGGTAAAAAAGATGAATTCCTAATGGGTTAGGACTCGTTTGGGACTGCTTCTTTAGGAAGTACTTATGCTCATAAATGCTTCTAACAAAAGCACTTTTATTATAAAAATATTGAATTTTCTTAAAACATTTGGGGAAAAGCACTTGGGAGTGCTTCATGAAGAAGCACATAACAGGTGCTTATCAAGGAAGCACTTCTATGACCTAGAAGAGATTCTAAACTTTTCTGCCAAACGCTGTCAGAAGCGTTTTTAGTTATCAGAAAGCGTTTTTGGCTTTTCCAAAAGTAGTCCCAAACAGGCCCTTAGTTTTCTAGAAATTAGAATACCACCTCATACCTAAGAATTGAATTCTTCCAAAATCAGGAATTCAATTCCTAATTTTGTGTGGGCCCCACTTACTTTTTAATTCATTGATATGAAGTAAACACAAAAATCCTTCATAATTGGAATTCAATTCCTGATTCGAATTCCAATTTCTTATTAGTACACACATCATAGGGTTCATTTGGATGAGGGAAAATAACTCGGAAATTTAAGAGGAGAAATTGACAATTCTCTTGTTTGGCAATTTAAGCACGAAATTTATTAAATGACATGTGGAAAAAATTTATAGAAATTTGGGCATCAAATTCCCGAGTTTAATTCCCATCAAAATAGGCGTCATTTACAAAATTCAACATATATAAATTCAAATACTGAAATTTTCAATTGCTAGAAATTGAAATGATGAAAATCAAAATTCTGTTATTTTAGAATTCTATATAATTTTCAGTTCATTCATCTAAACGGAGGATTAGAATAATTTAGATTGTCATCTTGTTCAAAAAAGAAAAAGAAGAGAGAGAAAAACATGATGTATCAAGCGGCCCATTTACCAATAACGGCCCAGAGGTCATTTAGCCCAGATAAATGGTGACGTCATCTGCATAAGTTAAAGGAAACGGGCCGCGGGCCGTTATTCGGGTTCCGGGTTTTTTTTGATAAGTTAGCAACAACAACCAAAAAAAAAAAAACAAGTCGATGGCACTTGGCGGCGGGGAGCGACAAAGATTTTCCCCTTTACAAAACCCCAAACCCAAAAAGCCCTCAAAAACCTCTGGGAAGTGAGAACTCGCCGTTCAGCTCTGCAATTCATTCCTTCGAACACAGAGAGATGGGAAGAGCCGAGAGAGAGCAATTGAATCGAACTCTGAATCAGCACCTGAACACCATCCACGAGACCTTTCAGGTTTAAGCTCTCTCTCTTTACAACTCCCTGGAATTCTTTTTTGTTTTTTGTTTGAAAATATAGTCTTTTGCTTTTAGATTTTGGTGATGGTGATGATGGTGATGTGGGTTTTGTTTGTTTAAATCAATGAAAACAGTTGTTAGATCAAACTCCACCTTCTACACTTGAGAAGGTGAGCTGGGAGAAGGTCATGCAGATGGGTGACCAAGTCACCAAACAAGCTACCATTGGTATTTCTTTATCTTTTTTCGCCATCTTACCCTATCAATCTTCAATTTTGCTTTTTTACTGATATTAATTTTCTGTGGCCATTACGTATTATCTTAGTATGTTAATTTGGAATCTTGAGCTTGGAATGGCTAAATCTAGGAAAATTATTGAAGGAATTTTGATTTGAGCTTTTTGACTTATCTGGTTGTAGTGATAAACACAATCAGTGGCAGGTTTCTGGACTTTGGAAATACGTTTCTTCAACTGAACAATTTTTCCATATTAATAAAAGAAAATGATAAAAGTGGAGCAATGCAACTATCTAGTGCCTTGTTGGAGATCTGATTTTTATGGTTTTTGTCTATCTATGCTTCAATTTGCGATTTAGTTGCATAGTTCCTTCTCCCGTGTGGCATGGTGCCTCATGCTCAAGTGACTAACTGCGACTTCATAATGCAGCTGGAATGCTTTGGAACGGAGAAACACCAGAAGTTAGAGCCCTTGAAGAAAACATGGCTTCATACTTCAATATTCTACAAGGTTTTCTTCTGCTTTCTCATGGGAGTATAGTGGGTGCAGGGCCTACCCTGTCTTCTTGTGTCCATGCATCTGTAAAGCAAGTTGTTGACTCCAGTTTTAAGTTGTTGAAGGAATCTGTCTCGTTGTATGGTAATCTCTCTCTCTCTCTCTCTCTCTCTCTCTCTCTCTCTCTCTCGCTGGTTAAAGACAGAAGCAATTTGATTTGTATTCACCACAGACATATTTCTGCAGCATTTCTTTTTCTTTATCCCTTCATATCTCTATTTTCTTTTTAACCTGCACTCATGTACATGAACCTGAGGTCCTAGAGTTTGGTTTTGGGTATGAGACCGAAATTGGTAACTTTTAGGGTCTTAAGCTCTACCCGACCAGATGTTATAGTAGTTGGTAGTGTAGTCGTCTTCACTAAAATATTTAACAAATATGGAAACCTTGTCTTTTCGTTTTATCTTCACTTTGAATATACACCTGCAGGTGCACGGAATAAAGATGGGAAATTCTCAATGCCACAGTTGGCTGGTGCAGTATGGGAAGCGTGTTCTGCTCTAAAAAAGACACCTGCCACCAATGTCACTGCAATTGGGCGAGCAATGACACAGGTTGCAGTTTCCATGAAAGATGTTCTTCGTGAGATGAAGGAGCTTAAACCAGGTTCCTCTGACCTGACTGATGAAGCCTCTAATGAGTCTTCTATTGAAGCAGAGATTGAACCCCAGGATGATAAAATTTCAAGTGATGGTGATCTGGGCAATGATTTGTCACCTGAAGAGATGAGAGTTGCTCAGTTGGCAATTGCAGTTGTGTCTGAGACTCTTGTAGTGATAAAGGAACTAATTCGCACGATCACAAGTTTGCTTAAACGTGAAAATCCAAATGACAGCAGTAATCTTGTGGATTCCTTGGAGAAATTGTTGAGAATGTGTCAAGGAATCGGAATACAAATAGACGAGCTTGGAGCTTCTCTTTATCCCCCTCAAGAGGTTCCCACCATGAAGGCAGCATTAGGGAAAATCTCCAGCTTTGTCGATGATATGCAAGCTGAATTACAGAATCTTAAAGGAAATTTGGAAGCATTTTGTCAGGCGTGCACTTGTTTAAAGAGTTCTTTGGGACAGCTTGAATCTGCAGTAGGCTGCCCCGGTACTGTCGATTTAGAAACCAGAGTGCAGAAAATTGATTTGAACAATTAGTGGAGTGAGAGAGTGAAATTCATTTTGCAGAGCTTTGTATGTCGTAACGATTTCTTGTCAGTATAATATTATTTTATTTTATAGAATTTTAAAATTTAAATCAACCTAGTTGTGAACTGAATTAAAGGTTGTTTCTGTTATACGCTTGCAGTATAAACCTCTTGTACAGTAATATGGGGTTATTCACCCGCGTTCCATATGACAACACATTTATGTTACATCATGTTGCAAATGTACAAGATCCTTGCAAACTTGAGTACGCGTCATACTGCGAACAAATTTCATGCATCGAAGAAGCTGGGTTCATCGGCCAGTAAGCTTAACAACCCAGGCACCCCCAAAGTAAAGACCAAGGAGGGGTGCTGCTAGAAGAACCTGAGTGAGTGGATCGGTTGACGGTGTAACCACAGCAGCTGCCACAACAGCACCAACCACAACATACCTCCAAATTGACAGCATTTGATCTCCTGATACTAGACCAACTTGTCCCAGGAGAAATTGTATAACCGGAACCTGTAGAATAAGATGAAAGGTCATTTGTTAACAAAGTTTTCTGAGATATCCACGTCGACCTATGCACAGTTTTCTGAGAGAGGCATGTTTCTGGCTGAATGATAAATTGCTCACAAATATAAGTGCTGATTAGAATGAAGAAATGTCATCCCTAAAGACAGAATGAACTAAAGAGGAGAGAGTCATAGACTCAATACCTGGAAAGACAAGCCTGTGCTGAACATGAGCACAAGTACAAACTCAAAGTATTGATCAATTGACCACAACGATTCCACAACACCTTCCGCATATGTAACAAAAAAATTCAAGGCTGCTGGTGTCAAAACAAAATAGGAGAAGCTGATACCAGCGTAGAAAAGTACTGATGAGCCCAAAACAATTGGCCCCAGAAATTTTCGCTCTTCTCTTGTTAATCCTGGAAGAACAAAGGCTATAAGCTCATACAGAATGATGGGGCTCCCCAAGAGAAGGCCACAATATCCTGATACCTGCAGTGGACAATCAAAAGAATTGTCTTGTTAATTGATTTACTCCCGAAATAATAAAATGAAAACAGGGGAAACAAAAGAGGAGCAAAACAGATAATGTTATTCTCATTTCCCATTGAGATTATGATGGGAAGTATAAATCATAAAGTTCCTACAACACTCCATTGCACTTCAGCGCTAGCTAGCCAGACAAATTTGCACCCAACCAACAGTGGCTAACTTTCCAAAAACAAAACCTTACATGCGGCAATCATGTTAAATATATCATGGACAGGAGAGATATTCACTCAATCTAACCTTTAAGGTAGTAAAGAAAAACTCGCCAGGAGCTAGCTGCAGGAATTTTACACCTTGGTCTTTAACAGGAGCTTCGAGAAATATTATAAGTTCCTTTGAATATGCAAAGCATCCCAACATAGACACTCCAACTGCTAGAACTGATATAAAAATTCTCTGACGCAGCTCTTCCAGATGATCAAATATACTCATCTCTTTATCGTCCGGGAGGAGCTCTTGACTAGGATATAGAAAATTGTAAACAGCACTTCCATTCTCTTCTTTTGAGCCATCAACCACATCTATATTGTACAGCAAAAGGTGATGTCAACTTCAAACTAAAGACATTAACATCTACTTCCTGTACAAGCAAATTGTTTTAGAAAATGGGCCAAATTATACTATAAGAAGCCATGAGAAAATCAGCTTCTTCGCTGTATTTACTTTTTTTGTTCCCTTATGATTGACTTCATATTTATTCGACAACATCACCACTCAAACTTCACTATAGTATTTACAAAAGCACTTTCTTCCACTCAATTTCCAATTACTCCTTGAATCATGAAACAGCCAATTATGCTAATTAACTGGTATTACAAAGCTCCTGAGCCTGATTTTAAGGCATGTTTTGCTTCTAAATATACTCGAATTCTAAGAGTAGAAAAAGAAAAAAAAAAAAAAAAAAAAAAAAAAAAAAAAAAAAAAAAAAACCCCCTAAAAAAACCCTTAATTATTCTTAAATAGTAAGAAAAACCATGTTTATTTTTTACCTTTTTTCATATATATTGGGTTCTCAAAGTAGCAAGTTAGTGACCATGTTTTTCTGATTTATTTATATAATTTGTTGAATATAAAGCAACTAAACCATAAATTTTGGTTGTTACCAGTAGCAGGCCTATCCTCGACGGCGGAGCCAATCCCAGACCCAGCGCCAAACTCTTGCTGCTTCTCTCTCAAATCGTCATCAACAGCGAAGCAGACTACGTCGTTTCGTAAGCTCTTCCGGCTCCGCAAACCATTGAGCTCCAGTCTTGGCCTCCTCGAATGGTGGACTCGAACAGAACCCAGCTGGTTTCTCATTGGCCCAAGCCGCTGGAAGCAATTGTGGCTGCGACTCCGAATGAAGTTCAAGTTGGAAATGGAAGCACAGCTCGTGCTTCCCATCTCTCCTAGAATACCACTCCAATCCAAGTTCGCTTCTTCTTCTATGTCTTGTTTGTATTAGCTTTCGTTTTATATCAACATCTCAACAACCAATGAATATGAATGACTGGTGCTTCTTTCTTCAGCTCGGCGGACGATATTTTTAGATTTGCAGCCCATGGCGCATTGTAGCAGGATCTTAATAAGTTTTCTATTATGAGCCGATGACGTAGTGTACGAAGTAGAATGGGCTATAGAATGGGCCTATGGTTCACTTGGGCCTCCGGCCTTTGTTTGAGCCTTCGGCCTTTGGTACTACATATGTCGGCAACGCTTTTCCTTCCCGCCCTTTCTCCCATCTCATTTCTTCTCACTCTGAGTTTGCTTTGAGAAATGGCGCGAGAAAATCCTGCAGAGAAAGCCCTAGGTCTGCTCCGAAGCAGACTCTGTGACCCCAATTTTGCCTTCAAAGCTCTCTCTCACTCCGACGACTCAAACTACAGGTCTCCGATCCCTCTCTTTCTTTCGAAGCATACTCTGTCTGTGACCCTAATTTCATCTTCTTCTAGTTTTTTTTTTTTTTTTTAATTTTATAGAAGAATTAAGATTAAGGACTTTTATTTTTATTTTTATTATTGTTGCAGCAAGTTGAAATTCTTAGTTTCAAGTTCCATCACCGAAGCATGTAACAACTCCATTCTGCTTCTCGGTCCCCGTGGTTCGGGAAAAATCGCTGTATGCCCAAATTTTCAACCGCGGCTTTTCTTTTTCAATTTCTATTATAATTGTAATATTCTGTTAATCTTTTTATTTTATTTTATCGACTTCTAGGTGTTGGAGGTTGTGCTCAGTGATTTATTACAAGAATATCCTGATATGATTTCAGTGGTATGCTTATATATTTCACTTTTATACTCTCTATAATATCTTTGAATTTTTCAGTTCTTTTCTGTTTAATGTACATGTAATTTGATTTTCTATGTACATTGTTCTACAGATTAGGTTGAGTGGCCTGTTGCATGGCAGTGACAACTGCGCATTTAAGGTTGATGATCTAGCCTTCTTTTCCAAAGTAATAATGTTCTGGGTGTGGCGGTTTTGTATTAGTGATCGTACTATAAATGGTGATTTTAAACTGTGAAATCATTCAGGATATTCTAGACAATAATGTTATTTTCTTCTTTGTTTAAGATGGTTGTTGGTTATTCAGGAAATTGCTAGACAGCTATGCATGGAGCATCAGTTGGTTTTCTCAAGAATGGTAACGTGCATAATTTTTTCGGAAACTACTTTTGAAGAATTTTACTTCCAACAATTTATGGTTTCTTAATTTTGTGTTGACTTTTGTAGGCATCATTTGATGATAACTCCCAGTTTATGATAGCCATGTTAAGGTGTGTATAAAATTTTCTTGATGTGATTCTTGTCAAATGGTTTAGAAGTTCTGACAGATTTTTTTCTCTGATAATTAGGGAGTGTGGATTAGCACATAAAACAATTATTTTTGTTTTGGATGAGTTTGACTTGTTTGCTCTGGTAAGACCTCATCATCCTGTGCCCACTTGTTTTTTCATTGCTGAAGCCTTGCAGTTTGACATTCATTTTTGTATTTTTGGCCGCTTCATTTGATTAAAAGTGACAGTGGGCGATGTAAAAGCTTTCCTTTACAGGGCTAGTTTCTCAGAACTTTTATGCCTAGAAGTGCATCATCATGGTTGAAACTACTGAAGATGTGTGAAAAGCTATTAATGAACAAGTTTTGAAGATTCTGGTAGTCTTGTTGAAAACATTGTGTAGTTAACAGTTAGAAAAGCCTGGCACTGCAGAAACAGCAATACGAAAAGATGGAAATTTTAGATAACTTGTAAATCTCATTTAGGGTTGGAAAGTTACACTAGAAATTGCAGGTTAAGACGTGTCTGACTTACAAGCTAAACATATACATCTAAGGCGTAATAAGTGTATGACTTAATGAGGATCTTCTGGGACACCTACCAAAATATGTTATGATTCTAGCCTGATGTAAATTTTGACCCACGTTGCATCAATGCATACATTCATGATGTACAAATGCATTTTTAAGTCTAGACCATGCAAAAGAATTGAATTCGGGCTGTCATTATAGAATAAAAAGTAAAACACACTGACTGTGATGTTGTTCTTAATTTATGGTTCTTTATAGGGAAAACAGAAGTTACTTTATAGTTTGCTTGATGCAATGCAGTCAGTAACATCTCAAGCTGTCGTCATTGGTGTGAGCTGCCGACTGGTATGTTGCTTTTTAATTTCTGTGATCTTTAGCTATAAATGATAAAATTCTAAATGAGATGTGGAATGGTAGCCTTAGTCTGATTAATTGTTAATAAACTTGGACTCAGACCAACTAGTGATGAAAATGCTAATGTTAGTAGGAATATGGACTTTGTCATGCAGGATGCTGATATGCTTTTGGACAAAAGAGTAAGATCTCGTTTTTCACATAGAAAGCTTTTGTTTCTTCCTCCTGCTAACGAAGACATACAGCGGTAAAATTGCTAACTACTGCTCAGGTGTTTTTATTGTTTCTGCCCCAAATGTTGGCACTTCCAGTGTAGTAATTGCTTTTAATTTTCTTAATGTCCAAATGAGGAAGATTGTTGGAGCACATTTTATCATTGCCAACAGACTCAAGCTTTCCTCCAGACTATGCTGTTGCCTTCAACGCAAAACTTCAAGTATCCTTTCCTGACTATGTTTTTTGATGAGATAATATGGAAATATTGTCATTTAGAAATATGTATTTCATTTTAAAGTATTCTAGCAGATAAGATCGTTGAGATTGTAAAGTCCTTGACATTTTTGCAGAATATATTGGCAGATGAGAGATTTAAAGAGATTATTAGTACATATCTGAATTTTGATTCAACTGTCAAACATTTGTTGAGATATCTGTAAGTTGTACTTCTTGAATCTGAAAGAATTGAATGAAGGTCTTGCTTTTAATATCCATCATTCATCATATACTAAACATACTGGTCATGGACCATGACACTAGATTCCGTGCTGTTTCTTATATGGATTTGGAGTCTGGAATGCTGTCACTAGAAAACTTCAAAGCTGCACTTTCAAATATCCAGAGGCATCCAAAGTTGGAATGCATAAAAGGTCAGAGAATTTATATCTTGCTTCGTTGGACTTCATTATCTGCATTCTTTTCCTCCCATAGTTTTTGCCTGCCGAAAACTTGTGTATCTAACAATGACACGCAAAACAAAGCAATGATCTCTGGTTCCTGTCTTCTTCTTCTTCTTCTTCTCTCTTTTTCTTTTTCTTTTTCTTTTTCTTCTTCTTATGAAAATCAATGATTTCAAGCAGATTGCTCCATATTGGAACTTTACATTCTGGTATGCATGAAGAGGTTGGAAGTTAAAGAGCAGAACTCATACAATTTCAATTCTGTAATGAAAGGTGAATGTCTGATTCTTATTTTTCTAAGTGCTATCGTTAAGTTTTTGCTTACATGTTTGGCATATGTTGCAGAGTACAAAAGCATACATGATTCGGTCAAGACATCTGACTATTTTGCAAGAAATGTTTGCTTACGGGTATGCTAGCTCCTTGCTAAAATTGTTTTTATAAAAAATCTTAGTGTGTTGTTCCAGTTTTAGCACAATACTTTCATTTCTCACTTCTGCAGGCATTTGAACACCTTCTACAACGTGAACTGATTGGCTTTACAGACAATAGAGGACAAAACCACTCTATTGAGTTTTCTCCTGTGAAGCTTTTAGTCTCATTCCACGAACTGCACCAGGGCCTGAAATCATATGGTTCTTGTCCCGTAAGTTACTACTACTAGAAAATTTTGAGTTGTTGTCTGGATGTGCTTGCAACTTAGTAATTTAATAAGAAAAACTATCGTGTTAAATCCGGTTAGACTTCAACTTATCAAAGCTCCTTTTTTCGTTTGTAGCTTCAAAACTCGGACATATGCATGTTAGATGATATGTCATCATCCCTTGATCTTAATGATGAAAATAATTTTTTTCTTCTGTAAATGAACTTAAGTTTTTGAAATACTTAACAAACCTAAACTCTTTTTTTCTCTTTTCAATATGTTTGAATTAATCTTATACCAGCCACTTGGGTTTCATGAGCTCTGAAAGTGATTGGGAGGCATCATTTTGTTTGTGTTGACAGGCCATTCTTCAACAATTAATGGATCGTCAAAAATAGTGGCTGAAGAGACGGGATTGATGGCTGGTTAGCTGCTTCGTGTGTATGATAATTGGACATGTGATTTCTAGAATTTGTTTCATTAGTGATTCATTGTAGCTATCAATTTTTAATGATGAAATTTTTTTTTGTTAATGCTATAAATAAATTAATACAGTCCACACATGTTTCACAAAAATCCACCATGTTTTGGTGGTATAGATTTAAGAGCATTTACCCTCATTTTACCCTAAAACCTAGATAGAATAGAAGTGGTGGTCTTGTGACAATAACGTTCAAATTCGGATTACGAATCACAAGTCCAACGTTTTGGGTTTGAGTTTGGGCTCGGGTCTGGAATATAGAGGCAACAGCCACGGCTGCTTCCACTCTCTGCCTCTCAAAACCCAGAACCCCGAACCCATCTCTGAGCTTCCACTATTTACTAAACCCCTCTGCACTCAATGACCCTCCGCGCCAGAGCTTCAAAAGATTTACCTGCCTCTGCCTCACACCCCCTTGCTCTCAAGGTACGCCTTCTCTTTCCCCTCTCTGGTTCCTTCCACAACTGCCCTTCAACTACTTCACTAGCCAAGCCACCAAAACTCTCTCTGAGATTCATTTCCGATACCTTATTTTTGACACCATTGAAGGAAAGCCCTTAGCTTTTTGCAACACCGAGTAGGTCTCTGATCATTTTCAAGCGGTTATTTATTGAGCCTGAGTTGTTTGTACGAGTCCTTGTTGAGATTAGGACCAGACCCAGAATTGCTTTAGGTTTTTCCCATGGGTAAGGAAGGGGAAATGCAACAAGCACCATTTTCATTACCTTTCCCTT
The DNA here is from genome assembly GCF_000346465.2 of Prunus persica. Taxonomy (NCBI): domain Eukaryota; kingdom Viridiplantae; phylum Streptophyta; class Magnoliopsida; order Rosales; family Rosaceae; genus Prunus; species Prunus persica. The sequence continues at coordinate 30,698,723 of NC_034009.1, read as the reverse complement.
CCAGGCAGAAAATGATTACACCCAATAGCTGTCTCTGTCTGTATCTGTCTCTGCTGGTACAACATTTACTCTGGTTTGTTGGTCTGCATGCATCTCTTTGGCTGCCGCATGTGTGTGCCCGGTAATTGAAAGCAATTCTGTCAAAGATAATTTACTCGATCAGTTCGCAGTTTGAAACATCCAAAACAGTGGGAGTAATTATTGTTGCTTTTGTTCTTTTTAATGAGGCTTTATGTTTTTCATGGGTCAGAAATTAGAACTTCACCTTATTCTATTTTTTTTCTTTTTACCATTGTTAAATGAAATGATTTATTTCACAACAACTCTCTTTCAACAAATGTGCATATTTGGGTTTTGAAAGATTACCCCCAAAACCCCAAAACTTCTTCTCTCTTTTTAAGTAGAATTGATAGTCGAATTATAAGGGGGTTTCTCACATACCCTACTAAGATTCTCTTTTTTTAAGTAGAAGCGATAGTCGAATTATAAGGGGGTTTCTCACATACCCTACTAAGGTGCTATGTGGTTCGAACTTGAGATCACTAATCTGCAAATCAATACATTTTTTTACTGGTCTAAACTACGTTGGCAATTCCTTTATTATTGGAAGACGATACTTTAAAGGCAGTGTAAGTTTTGTTGTTGTTTAGTAGGAATTATGACAGAGTCGTTCTCTATTCCAAAAGTAAATGGAAAGTACAAACATTTGCAACGATGGTGATTAGTAATTAACTAACCACGTAATGTTGAAAAGTAGAGTGGAAAAAATCCTATTTGAAATCGTTCACTCCAATGCATGTATAATGAGACCAAAGGAAAATGCTTGCATTATCAACATGGAAATCACCGGTGGGGCTTAGATTTACTAATTGGTTGAGCAGAAAATCGAAGGTAGAGAAATGCTGCATGTCTCATTATGTCTCATTATATATGTTTATTCTAATACCCTTTCATTTTCATGGACACACATAATCCTCCCTAGGCTTTGCTTTCTTGTTCCCTTCTATAGAAAAGCATTCCCAACCTCATATCCCTCTCTCTCTCTCTCTCTCTCTCTCTCTCTCTCTCTCTCTCTCGGGTAACTTATAACAATGCTGTCATCGTTACAAGTCAAACTGAACCAATATATTTTGTGGGTTTTGTTTGCTTGGGCATAAAGAAACAAACCAATTTCTTGACTGCGTAAATAGACCCAAGAATCAACTTCTGGAGGCAAAGAAAACTACTGCTTGTCTTGTGGTAGTTTACTGTATTACAGCATTACAGCAACAGCATCTTACTTTTTAATATTTATCCATTTTCATTAACAAAAAAACAAAGGTAACTTTCAAAAATAAGAATCAAACCAAACCAATCTCTCTCCTGAGAAGGAAGGAAGACGCGGGTTCTCTAGCACACATGCAGTCAAAGTCCCAGCCTATTGGTCGCCTAATGTCCTTTTAGAGAAAGTTTGGAATGAAACATTTGTTTTTATTGATCATACTGCAAGCACACGCTGCTGTCATGCCATAAAACCACCACATCCAGCCTACTTTGTAATTTCATTTCACTCTACCAACATATGACAGGAAAAAAAAAACATATATAGATGTGACAAAATAATACTTACCCTTTTGTCTTCTTTGTCAATCGATCATAACTATGTTAGCACAACTCCAATTTGGAGCTCCAAAACTCACTCACTTTCAATGGACACAAGGCAATCTTTGATATATACAACTCCTATAACAAGGTTCCCTCATTTTGTCCCTTAACTTTTTTAACTTATTTTTCGACAGCTCCGTCGTTTTGAAACTATTTAAACATCTCATTCCCCATTTCTCAGTTTCAACCTTTCTGCCCAACTAAAAGGAAAATAGAAATGGCCACCTTCTCATATCTGGCCTACTTTCCTGTAAGGTGCTCTTCCAATAGGGATAGCTACGACCCGAATAAGCAAAAGCTGAATAACATCAAGATTAATGGAACTTCTACCAAGTCCACAACCAAGCAGGTTGAGGCCGGAGTGACAACCACTTTCACTTCTGTTGCTTCTGTTACTGCAAATGGCTACATGACTGAACAGAAAGTTCGACAGAACATCCCGACAACGAAGCAGTCTGTCGATCATTTTCGGCAAGGGATCGCCGTTGAAGGGGGCGTGGGGTACAGACAGAGGGTTGTTATTAGGTCCTATGAGGTCGGTCCTGATAAAACTGCAACATTGGAGAGCATCCTCAATCTTCTTCAGGTGATAAATTAAACCAACTTTCAAGTCTGGTTTCATATTTTTCAGAATTAGCTAGAATTACATAGCTTTTGGTACGCAGGAAACAGCTTTGAATCATGTGTGGATGTCTGGACTCCTCAGTGATGGATTTGGAGCAACCCATGGAATGATGAAGAATGATCTTATTTGGGTTGTCTCCAGAATGCAAGTTCAAGTTGATCAGTATGCAATCTGGTAACTCCAACTAACCATCAAATTTATGAAAAAAACTGAAGCAATACTGAAGTTGATCTCTATTAATTTGCTACCAACTTTATAGCATGGAACTAATTTGAAGTAAAATATGCAGGGGAGAGGTACTGGAAATTGACACTTGGGTAAGAGCATCAGGGAAGAATGGTATGAAGCGTGACTGGTTAATCCGAAGCCAAGCCACAGGCCAAGTTTTTGCTCGGGCAACCAGGTATCAAATAATTTCTTCAAACGTGCCATCACTTCCATGTCCTTTACCTTATGATTGATTATATCTCAGTCTCATCATTGATATTATGCTTGTCCAAAACATGGAACAGCACCTGGGTGATGATGAACCGGAAAACAAGGCGCCTCTCGAAAATGCCAGAAGAGGTGAGGGCTGAGATTGCACCTTGGTTTATAGGGAAACAGGCCATTGCAGATGATGTCCCTGAGAAAATTGTCAAGTTGGACAACAAGGCTATGTATGTGAACAGCGACTTGAAGGTAAAAATCTCATGTCCAAATCACTCCAACATACCAAGCACATCCATATGTACAGTTAAAAGAATTTAAGCATATGCTGAATATGCTATTTTCTTATTAATTTGTGTAGCCCAAGAGAAGTGATTTGGACATGAACCACCATGTCAACAATGTGAAGTATGTTAGATGGATGCTTGAGGTAAATATAACCAATATCAGCCTCATCAAGTTTTTTTTTTTTTTTTTTTTCCATTATTAATTAATTTAGGTTCATCTCTGATTTCGACAGACCGTTCCGGACCATATTTTGGAGTCCCACCAACTGTCTGACATCATACTAGAATACAGAAGGGAATGTGGGAGTTCAGATATAGTTCAATCACTTTGTGATCCAGATGAAGAAGGAATGCTTATAGAGGGACTGAAACAACAAGAGAATCATGACATGAATTTAATGAATGGGTTTTCTTTGGCAGCTGGAATTCTTGAGGGTGGTGGGTTCCTAGGGTTTGAGAAGCCACCATTGAGGTATACACATCTCCTCCAAATCAATGGAGATACTAAAAATGAAGAGATAGTTAGAGGACGAACTACATGGAAGAAAAAATCACCCCCCACTCCATTTTCTTCTATGTAGCAAATATTGTATAAAACAAAGGGGTTTAGAAGCTTGTCCAATCTTTGAACATCATTGACTCGTCCTCTGCCTAAAGGGATTTAGGGTTTGAATGGTAAAAAGGCGTGCTATGGGTACGCTCTAAACCCCAAAGGATCTTTCTTTGTTTTGGTTCTGCTAGCTTCATGGGAAGCTGACTGAAGATCCTAATAAACGAGCCAGAGGTGTAAATATAAAGTACCCAGCAAAGGGTAACAGAAGAACACAAGAAGCATCGTGGATTCTACAGAGTGAAATAAGTGTAATGAGTGGAGATGATGAATGTGAAAAATGAACATTAGCTTAGCTTCATAGGTAAAGGGACCAAACAGGGAATTATTAAAATGAGTCGTTTGATATGGATCTGTATAGCCATTGTTGTCATATTATTTGATAAAAGTGAATAGTAATTCCATCATTGAAATGGTAGAACGAAAGCTTCCATTGTCATTTGGTACATTATTACATATATGAAATCTTTTACTGACAATTTTATAAGTTATAACCCATAAAATAAAAAACCTACAACATTACAACATAAAGGAATTGGTAGTTCAAAATGGCTCATCCTCAGACTCGGAAAAAACCTGCCAGTAATAGTGGCAAACCAGTAATTTCCGAGCCTTAAAGTATCTGCAACAGCCTGGCTAGCAAGAAAGAATAAATATTTTCTACTCAAGGAACTGTGATCCGCTAATCTAAAAGAGAATCAGGATGTACAATTAATAAAGGGTGATAAATATTTACAACATGGATCGATAACCTTGAGACCAGGGGCAAGGAAGCAATCAAAGAATGATGTACCACAATAGTAAAATCATCGCCTCTTTCTCCCTAAACTTCGATGCAGTTGCCACGACCAAACAATCAAAAATAATACAAGGGCCACTCCAGCAGACATCCAAAACGTTACCATCCATAGTGGCATTGGTTTAGGATACAATCCTGAGCAAAATTAATAATAAGAAGAAAAAGATGAGGTACTTACTGTGAGCAAAATTAAACCAAAGTGGCATTGGTTTAGGAAGCAAAATTAATAAGAAGAAAAAGATGAGGTACTTATTGTGACTAAAACCAAGTATGTACCACGAAAAAAGACAACATACCATGTCCAAACTTTATGCAAATCAGAAGTTCAATAATGCAAATAGCTACGGAAAGCCAACAAAATGCCCCAACCTTCTTCACTGGTGTTCTGCAAATACAGCAATCAAACCAAAGGGTAAGCAGTCAACTACATGTCACTGCAAATAAATTTCCATTGAAATACAGGCATGTGTGTGTGTGTGTGTGTGTGCGTGAGAGAGAGAGAGAGAGAGAGAGAGAGAGTACCGATCTTGAAGGTATGAATTGTACTCGCGAATTGTTGGAATTGCAATTAGCCACCACAAGATCAACCTATACACAATCAAGGGGTTCCGCGGCGGAATCCATAGACAGAACTTAAGAAAGAATGTATTGAGCTCTACAGTCATGAATACAATGCAAAGAGTGAGGACTTGAATGAAACGCCATGGACCAAGCAAGGGATGCCACTCATCTTTGTCCCACTGAGCTGGTGTAAATTGTCCCAGTGTTCGTTTGACCTGAAACCATAAAGATCGCATCTCCCAAATCACAACTTGTGAATAAAAACGCCCAGAACACCAAGAAGGATAATATCCTTCTACAGAAAGGACAGGAATCATATAAGTTCCTGCTTACCTCATAAAGACAATTAAGTGGTTGTTACTCCACAATATTACAGTAAACAATTCCCACTATTTTATTAAAACTATTTATTGTGATTGCAGTATCTAAAAAAGAGGGAACATGTTACCAACTGCATAAATTGCAACAGAGACACTTACTATTTACTTTCAATTTATTACAAGTTAAAAAGTGAAATTTTTCCTTAAGCCAATTGGCAAAAAAGAGTGCATTCGTGGTCAACCAAAATGTGTAATTGAATTTCAAAACTTACTTTTCCAATAATATTAGGCTGTCGACTTAGACCAACCCACTTGTATGTTTTTCCATCAAAGTATCTAACTGTATGCATTCCTGCCCAGATACCTGCCAAGAACAACAAACAGAACTAATCACAGGAGGCCACAACAATTATTTGTAGATATTAACTTGCACACAAAACTGTTATAACTAATAACAGTAACTACAGACTATATTGTTACACTCATGGTGGCAAATCATGAATACAAATACAAGATCCCATCATGCAAATGTTTGCATAATAAGCAGCTTGTGCTCTTAAAGTTCTTAACAAATTCAAAAAGAAAAGGAGAATACGATAACCTCCGTCTCTAATTGGAATATGCGATCAAGTTATAGAAATAAAATCCAAAGGAGTTCCAGCCCAGCAATTCAACTTGTTGAATCCCAAGAACAGTCTGGATTGTCAGCAAAAGTTTTTGGAAGGCAATTAATGATACCAAAAAGATAAAGCAATTCAACTTGTTGAATCCCAAGGACAGTCTGAGTTGTCAGCAAAAGTTTTTGGAAGGACAATAATGATACCAAAAAGATAAATAAAAATAAATGACAAATAAAATGGGACAGACAAACGAACTCCTATGCCAAGATATTATGCTATAACTTAGCAAGAGAAGGCCAAAATTGATATTGTAAGAGAGCTCTCACCAAACCAGTTGCAGATCAAAATGTCAAGAATAATACTGTCCCACCAGCATTCATTGAAATTTGGCAACATGTGGCGGAAGGTAAGCTGAACATGCCAAACAAGCTTTATATTATACTCAAGGCAACCACTTAAGCATACATAAAATTAGGTATAAAGTCAAGCAACTAACCTCCATCAACTCAAATCCAATGGAAAGCACCCACAGAAGGGGCTGATTACGGATCAGTATAGCCTTTCCCCACCACCCAACTATATGAGCTACAACAAATTCATCAAAAAGTGTTTCCTAGGGAGAGAGGAGAAACAAATATCAGAAGACTGTAACGTGTGATACTCTACTGATGTAGATTCAGAGCATAACATTACATCAGAAACAATAAAAATAGATAGTGTGAAAGAAGAAATCATACATAAACATTCTTAAACCTGCTTTTAGGATTTTCAGGCAAATATATGCGACAATCAGCACCATAAGATCTTTCTGGAAGTTCTGTATGAAATCAAGAAATAAAAACAAAAAATGAATACCTTGATTATACTATTTGAGTATAAAAAGTTTCGCAAATCTAAGCTTAACAAATTTCATGATAAAATTTCCCTAATCAGCTAAATGCCAAATTAAACATTTGGAAAAAGGAATTGCATTACCCACACCCAGATCAGACAGGACACTTATCAGCTATATTTTAATATTAAAAAATTTCAAAAAAAAATGAATTGCATTACCAACACCAAGATCAGGATGGAGAAACTTCATAAACTGCCGAGCATCATCGCGCTTCTGTTAAGTGAGAAACTAAACATTAGCTATCACAAGAATTTAGATATTAGAACAATTCATAACATAGAGTTCAAAAGAAAAGTTTCCTAGAGAATAAAATTAGTCTTTTAGAGGAAAGAAAAAAAATAGCAGCAGTGGAGAAACTTGAATTTGTTAAAAGGAGCAAAATAACAAAACATATAGGCAGAGCAAATGAACTTCCAGCAAAAAGAACAAACATAAATACGTGTATACACAGACACGCAGAAGATTCACAAAAATAATATTAAAAGAAGAAAAAAGAAGAGAAAAAAACCGACCTGGAAAAGCAAAAATGTGAGAGCAACAAGGTAAACAACAGCCATTCCATGAACCAAGCGCCAAATTGCAGGATGTGGTCTGATAAGAACCCTGCATGAAATATAATAGAGCATAAAGCTAACAATCTCACACCAGTATTACTGTAGTGTAAATGCTAGAAGCAAAAGTAGTACTTGCATATGAGAAAAACGAGGAAGAAAAGGTAAAGATATCTAGTCACCAAGAAAAACAAGACATCTGGGTTTCCCACAATCCCCCAAAATCTTTCCCCTAAAGATGTTCCAATCTACCATGTATCAGTGGACTCCCAAGTTCAAGTGACAAAAGGAACTAAAACTAATAGTAATAGTTATATTCACTGACTAGAGAAAAATGTCAATATCCCATTCCAATTATTAAAGTGTTGAACCACTAATATAAAGATTACAGCATACTGACAAGAGTCCAAAAAAGAGATGAAAACAAAATTCACAACTAACTCAATCCTCACTTACGTAGATGGGGCTTGCAGCAAGCAATAAGCAAGAAAAACTGCAATCATTGCCCATACACCCCTGCGGGAAAGGGTAGGCATGGTGATTAACGAATTCCAAAAAACAAATAAGAGTATACTGTCATACTAATCACCAAATTTAAAAACGAAGAGCAAACCTTTTTACAGATGTAACAAGATCTCCAGATGCACTGCTTTCTGGATCTAGGGCTCCACTTACCCAACTGGAAGGAAATTCAAACAAACAACAAGACATGGCAGTAATTGGTTATCTCTTAATACTTCAAGATTTTTTTTAAACACAAACATAGATCACCACTGTGTCAACACTGCAGTAGTAGAGTATAAGCTCATCTAAGGCATGCTACCCCTTTTTCGGGTTCAAAGGAGACCTAAGGTCTGAGAGGTGAGGGTAAATGCTCTACCACTGGAGGCTACAAGCCTCCACATAGGGGTAAGGCATGTTCATTTTTAACAGTTGCTACAGTCATCTGTTGTGCATAACAGAAAATTCACCAAATAACTAGAAAAATTTATTGTTAAACCTGAAAATGAGATTACAAAAACATAAAATATCCCATTTGCATTTGAAAAATAAATCCTGTAAGCCTAATAGAAGGAACTAACAGCATAATTGCATCACATAAGTCATTGAACTGACACTCTGATATGGCTAATGCAACCACACAAACATGATATCTAACAATTCAACTGCCTTTGTAGTTTATACAACAACTGAAAGAAGTCGAGAATTGAAAGCCATGGGAATATGGTGTGACATTCACAAAAACCATCTGATGCCAATGGCTTGGCAGGGAGCCTAAAATCAATGGTAAGCCAACTATTGATAGGGAGGATCTACTTAGTGGAAGGAGCACTCACATAAGAAAACATGCGCCAATAAGTAACATTGAAATGGTCCGAGGCCTGTATGCCCATGCAGTCCATGGATCTAGCTCATCACCGGCATTTGACTGACTTGTGTCCCCATTTTCTTGAACATAATTATCCTTTCTCCTCACTCTCCTATGACCATTAGGCTCCATCGGCCTCCAGTACAAGGACGATATTTGCTCGCTACAGATAATAAAACAAAAGATCAGGTAAGGTTATTGTTTTGGCAAGATCATCCCCGATTTTCCACCTTATATTAATTACAAATTAAAGAAACAGAAAGAAAATGAGACCACTGAAATGTAATAGGGAAAATAACAGTGTGTCAAAAGCATGTCAAAGGTAGACACAAATATATCCAATAGTGCGGCATATAATTCTCGTGATTATAAATACCAAATAATGAGTCAGTTTTCTTAAGCCTGCCAGAAAAATCTAAGACCAGGATGGAGAAAACTTAGCATAAGGTTAAAGCATGGAAAAGAAGTCCATTGCATGCAGTTAACTTAACAAAACCTCATTTTCCTATCACGTCTCTAAAATATTGTTCTTATAAGAAAGAACCCAATATTGATGCTGAAAATACATAATCAAATCAGAAAAACTAAGTGATACAAATTGCAAAAGTTCAAATATATTGTTAACAGGAAATGATTTGCATCATAAAATGAAAGACAATCAGCAAACTACTAAAAGCCAACTAACATTATAAGAACACCAACAAAAGCTTTTCATAATGTTACCAAAAAGTATATCATTCATTACCAACTCATAATATGTATGCATGAACTAGTTCCATGATCATCAAGTTTACAAGTTTTCTTTAAAAAGGTAGTATCATGTGGAATCTGCATCCTCACAAATATGGTCCTCACATAAGATGACCGCCATTGATGTAACATAAGTTTACAAGATAAAAAAATTTAGCGGTGGTTAATGAAAATCTGAAAAGCAAAGACCAATACAGAAAGTTATAATATCCCATTTCATAACGGCCCCATTCCAGATAATTTTATTCCTTGCAATGCTTTCAATGTTACAAAGCACATATTCGATTCCCACAAAACGAAACCACTGAGTCCTACATGTTTGAGACATAGATTTCATAAAGAAATGGAAAATCTAGTCAGCCACAATTTGATGCATCTTGCCCTACATAAAGGTACAGTCCCTACAGGTTGTCCTATGTGTTGTCCTACAGGTTATAAACATCCAACACCATCATCCTGTATAAAGTAACTATCTCCTTCCACATAAAATTTTTACTATCTCATTGGAAATTCAGAAAGTAATGTACACAGTGGAAACCTTGAAAAATCAAAATATACAATAATCCCTAATGACCAACCATCCGTAGCCTGATTTGCTCATAGTCAAAGGGTATCTGAGTTATGTAAGCAAGCATCTGTTTTGCTCTAATAATTCAAACTAAAACAAGCCCATTAAAAATTATTTCCCACACTTAACCTGTATGTGCTTAGGGTCCAAGACTCTTAAACCTAATCCCTGTACTCAAAATTCTTAACCTAATTTTGTTCCCCAAGTAAACAAAAGAAGCTTCTACATATCATAGAACAGAAACGCATTCATAATTATGCACACTGTGAAAGGAATTAACAGTATACTATAACCAATGAAAAGACTAAACTCAATACTTAACCAAAACCCATACCACCAATACCAAACATAAAATCTAATCAGGTATATACCAGCACACATGTATACAAAATCAAATTTAGCTGCGGACAACAGTAACCAAAAGTTCCCATCAAGAAATTTCAAAGTTAAGGCTTTAACATCTATAAAAACACACGCTGATCATGAGCTCACCAAGCAGTAAACACACTCAGTAAGCCAAATGTAAAAAAACAAATAACATGAATACATTTCTATAGTAAAAGTAAATCGGATATCAGTGCTTGAAATCGAGAGCCCCCATACAAGTGCAAGAAGTCATATAATTCGAAGTTAAAATCATTGCATGTTGGAAATAATCAAAGATTGTGTCAGATTTTGAAACAAAAGCAAAAATCTGAAAATTGGCGTCTTTTTAAATTTTGTTTTCTAAAAGAAACAAAAATTCGTAATTTTGAATGAATGGAATGAAATGAAACGAATCACAAACAAAAACCAATATGCCGAGCGGGATAAGATTTATATATATACATAAATGAAAACAACACAGAAACAGTATATATACAATGATATATAAATACCCAAGTACGTATCTCAGTATACGTATATATGCGTGCTAGTGTATGTATATAGAGTATACAGATATAAATGGGTACCGTATGACTGAAAGACTGAAAAGAGAGAGAAAGGTTGGTAAAAATAAAAAGGCATGTATTTGAGGGAGAGATACTTACGTAGAAAAAAAGGAGAGATAGCCGTACGAATGGAGGACGAGAAGATCGTGGCCGTCGGATCAGAGCTTTTGGAAATTTGCACAAACAGGTGGTGCGTGCGTGAGAGAGAGTGTTTAATTATAACAAGAAGAAGAAGAAGAAGATAAATGAGACACCTAGAGAGAAAAAGGTTTTGTATTAATCAATCTACGAAATGAAATGAATAGGCTTTTGCAGTGGCAGAGAGAAAAGTGTGAGAGAAAAGGATGAGTCTATCTCAGTCTCTCTCTCTCTTTTCTCACACAGATAGTTTTTTCTCTGCAACAACGGCGAAAAGGCGAAGGATGATGATGGGAGAAAACCCAAAAAAGAAAATTAGAAAAACCAACTTAGACTCCTTATAAACATATTTTTTATTTATTTATAATATTTCCATTTTACACAGAGAGCGAGAGAGAGAGAGAGAGAGAGAGAGAGAGAGAGAGAGAGCGTGTGTGTATAGTGGTACGACGGTCAAAGAGAGATTTGAAGATGTGTCAGCAGAAAAAGGATGAGATTTGAAGATGTTTTTTTTTTTTTTTTTTTGGTTTTCTCAGATGCGGTTGGGTTGAGAGGCTGGAGAGCTTGAGAGGTACAAATAAATAGGAAAATTAAATGAAAAAGGATGGGACTTTTATACCGGAATTGACCCTGGGGATCTTCTTTAATTGCGGTATATTATCATTGATGATTCATTGATTCCCTTTCTCCCTACTTTTCTTTCATAATGCTTCTTTTTTTAATGTGACTTTATTTCATGATATTTTATGTTTTTATTTTAGAGGCTAATTTGACATTTCAGAAACTGTTGTCAACTAATATATTAAAAATAAGAAAATGCGATATATATATATATATATCAGTCAGTTTTATGTTATCTGTTATTTTGTTAGTGGTTCGTAACGGTGAGGGTTAAGACTTTAATGTTTAAATTTCTTCACTTCGTTGAACCAATTTTAATCCCAAACTCATTTTCCTCCTCTCACCACTTGAAATTAGACTAAGCTCTAACAGCATTTGATTGTCTTTTATTCCCTATTTTTGGGGTATAAGGTACGAATGCTTTTCTAATAAATAAATAGATATGAAAATCATGACTTGCAAATGAGAACATTTATTTTGACATGTGAATTCAACTAATGATTTATGAAACAGGGTGGTAGGGGGATTCGTATATTGTGAATGGAAACATTTATGACATTGGTGGTTGTGTATAATCTCAGTATTTGACTGCTTCGGATTAAAAAGAAAAAAGGAAGGAAAGAAACTTGGATTGCAAATTTGACCAAAACAAATGATAAGACGAAGAGCACTCAATTTGCACTCATTGCCATTGAACCAGAGCGCACAGCACACACGGGTTGCCTTTTGGATTTGTTTATTAATCGCTCATGTGATCAAAAGGGCAGGGCATGATGACTTTTACAAGAGGGTCATCGATGGCAAGCAGACACAACAGTTATGACTCATGAGCTAACAATGAAGAAAAAGAAGAAGAAGAAAGGGACAGACATTTGTGTTGAAATATCAAATCCAACCCAACCCAAAAGGAAAGGGGGAAAAGAAAAAGAAAAAACACAAGAGACAAGGCCATGGACAACAATTCCAAGACGTAATTTCCAAATCCATAATGTGTTATGCAGAAAGCTGCATTATTAAGACTTTAAAGTTGGTACTTCCGTTGGTACAGTACCAGCTGAGAGGAAGAGCAAGCTGACTGCTTTTTCTTTTTCTTTTTCTTTTTCTTTTTTCTGACATGCTGAAATAATTCGTCAACTCAACTAGTGTCACCTGATGCAGGTTTCAATTAATTCATTGACTAATTAATCAATCAATTAGTTAATTAAATTGAAATCAATGAGAGACAACAGAAAATTAATTAAATAAGTAGTAAAGGACATGATGATGTTAATAATAAGGTACAGCTGAGTGCGGGTTGGAACAGGGTGCAGTGAGAGTGAGGGGCAGTGGTCCGTGTCCGTTGGTTTAATGATGATGATGATCATCCGTGCGTGTAGGGTTGGGACTTTTTCCCTACCTCACAGAATAAATGAAAGGGTGGATTGGGGGGAGATGATGGGGTTGGGGGGGGGGGGAGAATAAAATAAATATTTTGAATGAGAAACAAAAATTGATCAAACGCAGGCAGGCAGGCAGGCAGGCAGGCTAGAATAATCCAGCTGGGCTACTCTACTGGGTTTGGGAATATTGCTTTGAGTTGTTCCACATCAAATATGAAAAATACTACACTCCACTCCACTCTTCACCAATCATTTTCAATAGAGGGCTCCACTTGTCACTTGACCCCAACCCAACTCAACCCAACCCTTTCCTTCTCTTTGTTGTACACGCCTGCATCATCGTACATATATTTTGATCAAAAAGAAAAAAGAGGAAGGGTTATCATTACATTCACTCAAGTGCGTCCGAACAACTGATGCTGGTATTTGCTATAATTCATAATGCACTTGAACAATTGATGTTAGCACTTATGTTAATCCATAAATAAATTACAGACAAATCTATGTGACTAGGAACCCAATATGTTTAATGAGATTGATTGAAGGATATTGTATTGTAAATGTGTGGTGAATTGGACTGACAAGCTTCACCCCACATGCCCCATGGGATAAAATAAAAAGTGTGTAAGTAGACAAGAGTTGAGAGAGAGACCCCAGTTTGTTTGTTTTGTATTTCCAGAGTTTTGGGTTTCTTTCTTTGTTAATTAATGTCACGGGATTCACAAACCTGCGATGTGCGATCAGACTAAAGTGGCCCAAAGTTGTGCTCCCCTTGCACATAATTCATTATCCACATACACTTGCACTTACTTTTTGAATTTTGATTTCTAATTTTAGAAACATTAAAAAAAAAACTGTAGAAAAACAGGGATATGAGAGGGCCAAACCAGACCAAAAGACTAAAGGCTCAAAAGGGGGTCCGCCGACCTTACTTTGGTCAATTTCAGTTCACTAGAAGCTCCAACAAGCACACAGCGTGACGACGAATGCGCATCCTCACATGGTTTGGACTCGGGGGAGCTTTCATTTGGGCAAAAAAAGAAGCAGTCATTTTCAGCTTATTTTATTACTTACTATTTGCTCTTGTTTTGTTAATGTGACCACAAACACAAAGTTTTCATTTTGCTTAGGAGGAGAAGCAGCAGCATCATGGACAATTGGACATGAAAGGGGCAAGACCTTCCCAGCCTGTCCCATACTCGTATCATATGCTTCAGATTCCATAAGTTTCCACATTATTTACCTAATCAATAAGCCTACCCCGACAGCCATATCGATGTCGCCTTTCGAGGAAGTGGTTGTTTTTCTTTTTCTTTGAAAAAAAGAAAGAAAAATAAATTGGAATTTCTTTGCAAATGATGGCTTCATTTGCTTGTGGCTTGGATTTAACCCAATTATAAAACTGAAGGAAGGAAAGGAAGGCGGTCTTGTTTTTGTTGGGTCAAAGATTGCTGTGCCTGTGAGATGCAGAGGCGTTATTTAATTGAAACTTGAAAGGGATTGTGGTCCCTTTTCCCTTGGAAAAGAAAATAAATTTTGTTTTAATAAGAGAAAATCAAAGACCCAGCAGCGGTTTTATCTCCCATATTTTTTAAGTTTGAGTCACATGCAACAAGTCTACTTGTCTCGTCATGGGCAATCGAATTGCCAGTGCTACCACATGCAATGCAAATATGTACTGCGTCTGCGTGTGTGGTTCTCTATTTTTCTTTTTACAATTACATCAGACTGTCATTTGGCGTTCGTTTTAAAGTTGTACCTTCAGTTTTGCATCTTCTCGTCAAAGTCGAAAATACTAGGACCCAGATTCCAGGAACAATTCTTCCTGGGATATGACCATTTCACTGCAGCTATAGTACCAAAATAATCGGAGCCATTCTGGAATTTACAAGCAGCTACTTATTAACAAAAAGTGAAAAGGGTAACATGTTTTCACTACACTGGCCTACGAACTATCCCAAAGAATAATATGTTACATCAAAGTGAAAATCCAAGCTCACAATGGCTTAAGAAATCACCCGTTTTGCATTTGCAAATGTGTTCGTGTATAGTTCTCCTCCACTCTTTCTAAGTGCTGATAACTAGAATTTCACCAGTCCTTAACAAACTCTCTTGGTCACCATCATTCAGTGCTGTGATCCAAATGCGACTACTGAAATGGCCAAAATATGTCAATTCCAGTCCCCTCAACTTTAGCTCAGATGTACCCTGTCTCCCGAAGCAGACGATCCAATATGCCAAAATCAACCACAACTTTGGCATCTTGAATACTATTTGCTGGTGATGTCTGATCAATTATGGGTGTAAAATTATGTAGAAATCAGGCCACATATGCTGGCTTTTTAGGCGATAATGCTGCCCGACCTTTTACTGTTTCCTGAGGCAGATGATAAAGTTGGGCATTGTGACCACATTGATTCTCAAAGGAACTCTCCCAAGCACCACCAGTTGTGTTCACTGCCCTCTCATTAAGTCCTTTTTTGGAGGGAGGATTGGCAAATAAGGATTTAATTATGGTCCTTTTTGCTTTTCTTCAACATCATTGACATGTGATTGATGTAACCGTGGCCCATTTGTGTTCCACTCACCAGCCACTGGATGGCCTCAGCTGCTGCATCTTTTTCTGCACTCTTCTTGTTATTACAAGGCTGGCCCATAATTTCCATTCCGTTAAACTCTACCGTAGCTCGGAACTGGCTGTTCTTCAGTTGCTTAGTTTTGTAGGTGGGTGCAGCATATCCAGCTCTTGTGAGCAATGTCTGGAGCTGACTCTTAGAATTATCACCCCCAGGTCCACTGTCAGTTCTTGAAACCAAGGTTGAGGCTGGCTGTGCTGCCAACACAGATGGCTTTGAGGATGTAAGGACCTGACGGCCAAATACAAATCTACCCTCTCCTTGATCCTCTGAGAGCAGCAACCGCACTGCAGAAAGGAGTTCATGAAATGCGTGTGTGTCCATCCTGGGGTTCAGTAGCTGTTCAAGGTTCACCATAATTGACATTAGCTATAGAGGTAACAAGAGGAGAACATATATCCAAAACTCACTTCAAGGGGCAACTGGGAAAGTAAAGTAGAAAGGGGCCCATAAATAAAAAAGAAACTATAAGAACAAAAACTACAGGTTTCCAACAGGTTAAGTCTTAAAATAAACTAAGTTCATTGGTAGTTTAACTTACTTTGGTTTGAATTAACTCATCAAGTTCCCCTTTTAAACATAGATACAGTTCTGCTATAGCAGGTTTCATGAAGAACTCCAGATATCCTCCCAGCATTGTCAAGTGTCCATCCTGCCAGAACAGGAATTCAATCCCATTATATCACTCGTACATAACAAATAAATAAGAAGAAGAAAAATAAGGAACAGCAGCAATAACAGAAAGCAAAAACAACACTAACAACATAAGAGAGCAGTATGCCCACTCCCGCAATCCCAAATAAAAAACATGACACAGTCAGCAAACACCAGAAATGAAAAACTTACTAAAGTCCCTTTTGAAAAGCTTCCACCAAATAGGAGGAGCATTGAGTCAGACACAGCTGTTGAATCCCGTAGGAAAACAGAGTTCACTTTTATCTTCTCATTGAAAACCAGCCATGGATATGGAATTTTAGGTTCCCGAGCATTGACAGAGTTCTAGACAAATGATAAGAACATGAGATGAGATTAAACTAAAACAGAAGCAAGGACATCTTTTCTTCAATGTGATGAACAAGAATGCTTACCGAGTATAGCAGCACCTGACCGTCCTCCATAGTTTTCAGCAGAAATGACTTCTCATTGTGCTGCATTATAAAAGAGAAATGAATCATGTTCTGCATATATATACAACAAACTCACTAACAAACACTGACACAATTTTTAGCCAATAAGCATTTTTAATTACATCCTTGTGGCTAACTTTACTTCCCAATTTGATTAAAAAGGCATGCATTCATCACAAGATAACAATCATGAATCCAACAGATGGAGGAGATTGACAGCATCAAGAATTTAGAAAAGTAATCAGAAAATATTTAGCTTAATTAACACCAGAGCAAATTAATGCTTACCACAACAGAGCAAATTCCAGGATACAGGCCATAGCAAATAACTGCACGGATGAGATGCTCGTCATAACTCCATGCATTATGGGTGGTGGTGTTGGCATCAACAAGATCAGTATCTCTGAGCAAAGAGAAGAATTCCTTCCTAAGAGAATCAATAGCTTTCATCGATTGTGCTGAAAGAAAGTTCTTCCAGCAGTAGTCATATCCAGCAAAGTCTCTTTCAGCAACCTTCCAGCCCTCATAGGCCCGCACAAGAGCAAGGTGATCACTATAATCTCGTGAAAACTGTGACTTTGCAGCCTCAGCAAGCTACAAAGATAAACAAATAAAATAATAACCATAAATTGCATTTAACGATAATGATACAAGGCCACAGTACAAATATCGTAATTCCAAAACTCGCTCCTCCCTCACAAATTCTGGGGGAATAATAACAGTCCAACTCTTTGCCCCGAGTTCTAACCAAGAAACAAAGAGCATGATAAGTCCAATATGTAATAGAATCGGAGAGCTGACTTACATCTTTCTTGTCAAATGGTGTTAGGAAAGGATCTCTGACACTAAGGCCAGAAACAATAGTTAAAACTGGATCCAGGCAGTTTAAGATGGCGCCTACCAAGAGCATCTTTCCAAGTTTTGGCTCCACAGGAAGCATAGTTAGATAGCGTCCTGTCAAGTGACTTAGATTGCATGAGGCTTATTGCTTTAAGAAGATAACATCTCAGCCATTACAAAGAGTTGCAAGCATCACAATACATAATTGAAATATTAAAAGAATAATATATCTCTTCCCACCTAAAACAGTCAGATTCTCGTTCTCATCTAAGGCCCCAATGATCTTTAAATACTCTATGGCATTTTGCACCTATGAAAGATATTAGGAAACAAAATATGAATTGCAGCCAAAAAGCAAAATTTGCAAATAAATCACAACAGTTTCAGGAGGAATAATATGGGGCGAAATCAGCCTGATGGAAATCTAAGTTCCTTTCAGCAATAAAAAATTGTCCAATTGAAGATTTAAGTTAATAACATTGGGCTGAGAAATGTGAAAATGACTGTTACCGCGAGTAACTCTGGTGACTGCAGAGCCCTAGATAAGAACTCAGAAATGCTTCCGAGGTTTAAACTTTTTATTTGCAGACAGAGAGACTGCAGAGGCGTTCTCAAAATTTCTGGCAATTGATACTCTGCAAATGCGTCATATACACATCTAGGATAGAGATGATAACATTCCCCAGGCTGGACACGTCCAGCTCTTCCTCTTCTCTACAATATAAATAAGCAAAAAGAAATGTATTCAATTAGCGTAACAGACTGAAACTTAACATGAGCTGAACATTAAGCACCAAGCAATCTCAAAACTCAAAAACATACACAAATGTTAGTAAATCCTCTCTATATTCATGTTTTTATTTCACTAATTAGAGAACACTAAGCAGGCACACCATCTTGGTATATTCTGAAAAGAAGGAATGGAATGAGCAATTGGGAGCAGTATCAGGTGCGGGCATAGTACGACCAGTGTCAAAGCCCACGTTCCTTAGTCTCTTAAAAGGGAAACAAAGGGAAAACCTCTGTTGGGTGTTTATACAGCAAACCCTAAAGTTCTGAAAAGAATTGAAAAGGCTAAATGCTAATTGGATATATTCTTATACCAGAAAAATGGGGTTGCCTTCAGAAACTTTTTTTCTGCTACTCATTCTACCACACATGCATGCACACAACAATGTAGGTCTACAACTTGAGTTGAATAAAGATAACTTATATACTGCCAGTTCATAATAGTTTTTGTCTAAGCGACCAAAATCTTCAGCCAGAACACATTCTTACTTGTTGAGCAGACACCTTGGAAATCCAGGAAGGAAGCAAACAAGGAGTATTATTCAGTGCGTCATATGAAGTCTCTTTTGCCTTTCCACAATCAAGAACAAAAACAACATCATTAATTGTGATGCTTGTCTCAGCAATATTAGTAGCCAGCACTATTTTCCTCACTCCATCCTCAGGCTCATCAAATATTAACCTCTGCATGCAGTCAACATGGAAACAATAAAAATAGGAGAAACCACGATATAAAAATTGGTTAGAAAGTAGGTTCAGTAGTAACTCCTTCATTCACCATAGATAACAAAGAACTATGGCAGCATCTATGAAGGATGGATTACTTCAGGTGAAGACAAATTATGGCAGCATCAAATAATGGATTGACCATTAACCACAATTATATGCAGAACAGCATCCTATACGCGTATGCAAACAAATTATGCTATCCATTGTACAATAATCAGGGCATTAAAAACTTACCTGCTCAGAACTTGCCATAGAACCATGGCATGCTAGCAACAAGACTCGGCTTGAATCACCTAAGAGAGGATTGGCATGTAACTTTTCCTTCAGAGAGTTGATGTCATCCCATCCAGTCATAAAAACTAGAATAGCACCAGGCCTTTCACTCTCACAGATATTGCACAAAAGATACTCTATGAGATTAAAACCGATACAATCAGGATTCCAACATGCTAGAGATTCCTGAGTCTGGGGACCATACCCATTAAAATCGGCTGCTTTAAGTGCATCCTGAATACATTCCAAGAGGGCAAAAATGATAAGATCCAGGAAATGGAAAAGGACAAAAGCGTTTACGCAATAGCTTGTATACCTCAACAACAGATGCAATTTGGCTTTTCCTCTTTCTTGGTGCCTGTTTGCTCATTTTCCACATCTTTTCTTGACCATAATCATCAATCTGATTGTATGGCGTTAATCTGCAGCCCGTAATTTCCAGAACATCCTCCAGAAAATGAGTTCGAACTGGATATGTAAAACCCTAAATTGGAGGGGAAAAACAAAAGTAGAAAACCATCTCAGACCATTATTACCTATCCTCTGCAACTTGCATTAATAAGTTAATACATAATTCGCTCAGGAAACAGAAGGAAATACACATCAATACATAACATCCCTCCAATACAAGAGAAAACACACAAATTCTTAACAGAAATACACATCTCTGGATGGAGAAATTGCTACTTACGACATTTTTTTTTTAACTTACTGGAACATGAATTATCTGAGCCCTACCAAAGTAGGATGAGAAAAGCTCAGAATCTAGGGTTGCGCTCATCAGAATCAGCCTCAGTTCTGGTCGACGAGGTAGGAGATCCTTGAGAACAATAAGCAGAAAATCTGGCATCAAATGATTACAGTGAGATATCACACTCTATCATCCAAAATTAAAGCCTCAATCTAGTGCTAAATTACCTTCATTCATTCCACGTTCATGAATTTCATCAACAATCACATGAGTTACACCTTTCAAATTTCTATCAACCAGTAATCTTCTCAACAAAATGCCAGTGGTGCAAAAGAGAAGGCGAGTGTCCCTCCCTTTCATACCCTCTAACCGAACCTTATACCCAACCTAAGAACGAAGAAATGCAAGGAAAAGGTCTTTTTTAAATAACCTTAGAAGGTAATAATTTGATCAAATATCCCAAGCAAATTGAGGAAAACTCACTGATTCACCCAATTTCTCCCCTCTCTCTGAAGCAACTCTTTCAGAAACAGACATAGCAGATATTCGTCTAGGCTGTGTACATATAATACTACAAACAGCTCCACGAACAGCTTCTATCTCAGATTCTAGAATGAATTGTGGAATTTGAGTGGTCTTGCCACAGCCAGTTTCACCTGATATGATAACAACCTACACATACAAAATTATGCTCATCAAACGCTATCATCTCATGCTTTCAACACTACGTGCCAAAATAATTATTG
This sequence comes from Prunus persica, assembly GCF_000346465.2. Classification (NCBI taxonomy): domain Eukaryota; kingdom Viridiplantae; phylum Streptophyta; class Magnoliopsida; order Rosales; family Rosaceae; genus Prunus; species Prunus persica. Next base: position 30,677,794 of record NC_034009.1, on the reverse strand, counting down.
TCGAGTGGCATGCTAGCATATTTGAATTAAAAATAATTGCATGATTAGCATGTATCAACATCTACTACCTTAACTTTGAAAACGACAATGTGGAAAACAAAACAAAAATGATTATGCCACTCATGAGAAAATGAGCTGACCCTCAACACACACCAAACCAAATTGTAAAACCAGGACCAAAGTCAGATATAACATCTTGCATAACCTGGGGAATTGAATTTTCATGATAAATAATGACTAACCTGATTCCGTGAAATTGCAGTCAACAATGCATCCTTCTCTTTATAGGCAGGGAGACTTCTCCGAAGTTCCAGCATTTTTCTACCTTCAGGAGATTCCTGTAAAAAATTAGAAAAATATTACATATACGTAGAATAAAGAACATGATTCATCTTATAAGTGATACCTGAATGCCAATCATGCTGAGGAATCTGCCAAGGTAAGACAAACCTGCCAAGCTTGTTGCTTATCACGCAGCTGCAAGCTTCTCCGCCAAAGAATCTTTTCCATTACAACCTTACTAGACGCCAATGATTCTGGTTGCTCAAAAAGCCCTTCATCAGTAGCAATGCTGCCACTACTGTTTGATCTAGAAAAGGAAGCATCTGGAAGCCCTTCCCTCGTCCTAGACTTCTGAGAAAGAAATTCTCCAAGATAGCCCTCGACTCTCCTCAGCAACCCAAGGGGCAAGGTCACCTTTCAATTTATTAAGAAATATATATACATATCACTTAAGAACCGTCTAGTATGAATTAAAAAGAACTCGGGCATTTGAAAAAAATCATCAGGTCTAAGAAACAGCAAGTGAGATGGTGAAGCACATGGAAGCAAGAAATGAGTGTTGTCCACAAAAGCACTGTTAGCACTAGAACTCAAAGTGAAACAAACGCAGTATGTCTTGCATGAATTAAGATTATGTTACACAGAAACATCATTGCAAGGAAACAAATCAATAAGGAATTACCTCTCTCTGAGGGCGCCTGTCATCGAGGTCAAATCTGTAGTTTGGCAGTGGGACCTTACTAAAGACAGCAACTTTTGCATACAGATGGCTGTCAACAATTCTCACAATTAGACTTTTGTGAAGTTATTGAAACACTTACATGCTCACAAAAACAAAAGATACCTATAAAGCCCCATTCTGCTTGCCAAAGCAGCTATTTTCTCAAAATCACGTCTATCTTTTTTCTCCCTTGAAACCAACTCTTGCTTCTCCTTGTCACGTAACAGCATTGTTAGTTTCCGTTTCCAATCATCAATGTTATCAGACGGGGAAGCACCCTGAGTCTGCATTATTAAGAAAAACAAATACCATTAACATTTACATATGCGAGACTCTGAAAATGGATAGGAATGAATTCACAGCAACACAGAAGAAAGTAAATGAAGATTCTCTACTAAGCTAGCAAAGAGAAGTTATACACCACGTAAGTCAAACACCTAAAAAAAGGTCCCAGGTAAGGGGGTTAATTCCTCAACGATTATAAAACCCACTTCGAACAATTGCAAGCAACGCATATCAAAAATCGACATAGCATTTCACATAAGACTTAGTAAACTGAGCCCGACTCAATTAACAAACAAGTTAAGAGCCTAAAGTGAAACGCCCGACTTGCACTTCAAAATTCAGAAGCTGAGCCCTAACTGAAACCTAATCAGCATTTCAAACTGAGTAAACACACCACGAATTCCCCGATTAAAAACCTTACGCATGCACATATACATATAAAACCTCACCGGACGCGATGGCAACTCAACTTCGCGATCGGACCCTTCCTCAGAAACGCCGTCGTCGTAAGCAGAATTGTGCTGCAACTTGGGCTTCTGCAGCTGCTCCTGCTGCTGAGTCTGGTAGTAAGTCAGAGTACCATTGGTGCTCCGACGGTTCAGAGCAGCACTCTGGTTCTCACGGAGCTTGGAGCCAATTGAAGCAGCAGAGTTGTAATTAGGGCTAGTGATGACTGACCGGAGGCGATGGTGCGGAGGAACGTAAACGGCGCCGTACGAAGAAGGAGGCCGGTCCTTCATCGCGAGGAGTGAGGGAGAGGGTGAAGGTGAGGGTTTGAAGGCAATGGGTTTGGGATGTGAAGGTGCGGCGGCGAATTGGAGAGAAGGAGATGGAAGAAAGAGAAAAGCTAGAGATGGTGAGGGCATGCAAAGTGAGAGCAGAATGGCGTCGTCTGGAGATCAGAGGAATATGAGCTTTGTGTTTGTTTCCCGGAAGAAATGGTGAACTCCGGAAGAGAAGACAAAAAGAGAGCTTGTTTAGTATTTTACTTTGAGTGCGCACGTCAGCGCTTCCGTTTGGGCTACGAACTGGATCTTATGCTCTGGGCCTCTGGCATATACGAACTGAACTGATGCCATTGCTTTTCCAGCTTTCCGACATTTTTAAATAATTTTAGATTGAGCGAATTTGAATTTTATTTTGGTGAAGTGGGAGAAATTTTTATTTTAGATTTAGTTTATAAAAAGTACCTATATATCTCCACCCTCCCTAAAAAGCAAAATACTGTATATTATCTTTTCATATCTTTTCAAAGTTCAAACAAATGTAAAATAGAAAAAGTATGTCAACTTGAAGGATGGTTCCAGGCAAGGTCTAAAATATCGATGATATCGGAAATATCGGTAGTCCAAAAATATGGAAATTTCGATGGAAATATCGGGATATTATCGATATCGATAAAAATTGAATAAAAACCATGGAAATTGTAAGAAAAACTTGGAAATTTTTATTAAAACTTTGGAGAATGTCTATGTAGTCAATTATCTATGAGTTTATCACAAAAAATTAGAAGGAAATGCATTGCATGATAGATTTAACTAATTTAAGTTGATTATACAGCAAGCGGGCAAACACTATGAGTGTAAAAAATATATAATAATTAATGAAAAAAGATTAAATACACTGTAATCATTCATATATAATGATTTACTATAATATTTTACACTTTATACATTGCATGGTAAAATACATGAATGACTTAGTACCACATAGAGTTCCTACGAGATTCAAATTTTTCACTATCTTCATCATCTCTATGTGTAGAGTAAGTGTATTGTGAAGAGTAGTCATCAAATGATAAATCCCCAAAATAGTTTTGCATGTAATTGTTAACATACCACCCATATAAATATAAATATTTTAGCATATTATCACAAAAACATAAGTGATATGGTGTTTAAGGTGTTGGAGGAGTAAAATGGGAGAGGTTCATATCCCCTTTGTGCTTTTTTCTCCCCTTTTTCCCTTTTTTTTTTTTTTTATATTAAAACTTTTTTTTTTTCCTTCACATCGATATTTTCGATATTTTCGATATTTTAGCGATATTACACAGATATTTTGATAAAATATTGCTGAAATGTGAGCGAAATTATCGACATCAATATTTTCCGATATTATCGTCGATATTGTCGATATTTATACGATATGTACATGGATATGTTCCGAAATATCCGTGATTCAAAAAAATCGAAATATCCTCGATATTTCCCCGATATTATCGATATTTCAGACTATGATTCCAGGTTAACCTTCTGCACAGAGAGAGAGAGAGAGAGAGAGAGAGAGAGAGAGAGAGAGAGAGAGAGAGAGAGCGCGCCTAAGAAATGGATATGGTTGTGGAACTATCTCAAACCATACCAGAATGAGATTTGACCAAAAATGAAAAGAAAAGAAAAAAGGAGAGAATTATGAGATCCCTTCAAATAAGCTACGGCCTTGAAAACTAAAATCTAGCAATGAATTAAACATAACTTCGATAAATACAAAATAAAGGAAGTAGGAAGTATGTCTCGAAAAAAAAAAACCGACGGTAAAGCAAGAAACAATCTCAAGAATCACAAGGTGCTTTAAGAAAATTAACTTTGATAAATAGGAATACTTTTACTACTACTCCCACCTTCATAAGTTACAGTTTGAAAAACACATCCTTTCTCACCGGTCTTATTCAAGCCCTCAAGTCTTTCTAGTGGGGAAAAAGAAATGAAAAAGCTTTTACTCAGCATATATAGCTAACACCAAAAAAAAAATGCTGTAAATTACATCCTTTTCAAGTTCCCGAAGGAATGAACTGCCTCAGACTCTGGCTTAGTAAGTATAGCCCTTGACGAACATTCCTTTCTTGGCTTCCTCATCCTCACCCTCAGCAGAGTACCTTCCTAGCTGAGCCAAGGAGTTTGCCTTTGCTCGGACCAACAGTGCCCTTTGTGCAGCTTCCACGTTCTCAGGATGTCCTTGCCATGCCTTAAGCACAGAGTTCTGCAGAGCACGTGCATACGAGAAGGAAACATGCCATGGGTTGGGGCTTTGGTTCATTGCATTGAGGTTCAGGGTTGCTTCTGCTTCAGATTGTCCTCCTGACAAGAACTGAAGCAAAGAGAGCAAATATCAATCAGCCCATGGATCAAGGTGAACAAATATCATGAGTACTACATTCTTGTAATATATTTTAATGGGGAAGAGAAAGTGAATAAATAGTAGTACATTGTTGTATTGTTCGCAACTATAAATGACCACAAATATTTGTATTCTATAAAACGACCAGAGCACAGGCTTTCTGTAGAGACTGAACACATAGCTACTTAAAAGTATTTTTCCCACAAATCTCAGTAGGTTTTACAGAAGTGTCTATTAGTCTTCTATATAATAAGAGAAGAATAGTATAGTTAAAATTGCTACAAAGTGATAGGTAATCTTACCATGATTCCTGGTACTGCAGGAGGAACTCTCCTTTTAAGCACTGTGAGTGTATGTTTGGCAATGGTCTCTGGAGAAGCCTTTTCCTTGTGTTCAGCCCCTGGGGTTACCATGCTAGGCTTAAGAAGGATTCCTTCAAACACCACATTGTTTTCAGCCAAGTAACAGAAGACTTCTGCCCAGACCTTCTCTGCCACTTCAAGTGTCCTTTCTATTGGGTGGTCCCCATCAAGAAGAATCTCAGGCTCTACAATGGGCACAAGACCATTGTCCTGCACATAATGGCATAGCAATGAATCATGTATGTTTTATACCAATGACCAACGGGTAAAGAATTTAAAAATACCTACAAATTCATTGCTAAACTACTTTATAAACAAAAAGGCAAAATACTACTTTTATTTTCAGGATAGCAGTAAAATTATCACACCCGTACTCCGTAGGCATTGATTGGAAATCCAAAGAACATAGCTGTCTAATGGTGAACATAGCTGTCTAATGGTGAACATACCTGAGAAATGGCAGCATAACGTGCTAGTCCCCATGCAGCTTCCTTAACAGCCAGAGCAGAAGGACCACAAGGAATGCTAACAACTGTGCGCCTGCACATTTCAAGGATAGGACACTCAGATAAATTTATCTGTCTAATAGAATAGATCAACTGGACAAAAATACAAACTCTATACAGCAGTTGTCCACAAGAAATATTAATTGACTTACCATTTAGCAAAACGAGCACCTTGCTTGTAGTACTCAGCAGAACGGGAAGCCAATCCATCTAAGCCTTGGCACCAAGATTCATTGTTTGATCCTGGTAGAGGAACCAAACCCTGCAAGGGCAACCAAAGAAGCACGTCAATAACAGTTAGGGATCTCAACCAAAGTACTTAGAAATTTCTCAAGCTATAGAACACATATGGTCTAGCGGCACCATACCTTATCAACTTTGATTCCGGGTACAATTTTCTGCTCGCGCAACACGTCCACAAATTTCTTCCCATCTGTTGTTGACTGGTAAAGTGTTTCCTCAAAAAGAATGGCACCTGAAATGTATTCACCTAGGCCAGGAGTGGTCAATAGAAGTTGCCTGTAAGCCTGTCGGTTAACCTCGGTATTGTCCAAGCCAATAGAGTCTAACCTCTTTCCACAAGTTGCATTTGATTCATCGATGGCAAGTATACCACGGCCAGGAGATGCAATAGTTTTCTATAACATCCAAAAAGAAACAAAAATCAGTTAAAGAAAATGAAATAAGATATTAAGCTTTCCACAGACATAAATACATATTGTATGTATACATATATTGCTTACTAAAACAAAAACAAAGTACAATTTGCCACTGATGACTTGAATCTACAAACTCCTATGGAAACACACAGTTCTTTTTTTTTTTTTTCCATAGAAATATCCGTTGTTATGTTATGCAAAATTGCAGTTTTAGTATGCTGTCACATGGGCTTTGAGCTAAGAACTTTTAAAGCTGTGACGGAGAAAACAATAAAAATAAAATACAACTAGTCCGAAGATCAAACCAGCATATTAATCAATTTAATTAACCAAATCATAGCGGAGAGTTAGAAACAGTTTAATTCGATAAAGCAGTGAAATCTCAAACTTATAAACTTGAAACACATGCATATCCTCCACACACAAAATCAAATCAAAACATCAAAAAATAACAGATTAATAAAAAGTGATGATCAGATTCAAACTTTTAACCAGCGATGAAATCAACAACAAAATCTGTGTATGTATAGTGATGAACTGGAAATAAGGTAAGAGAGGACGCACAGCGGTGAGGATGAGTTCGTCGGTGTAGGCCTTAGCTCGGATCGGGACGGCGACTCGGCGAGTAGAGAGGCTGGTGGACGATCCGTGGCGCTGAGTGAAGGACTGCTGGCCGATCCACTGAGACGACGCCGCATTAAGCTTCGCGAGGCTCGAACAGGCCATGGCTTTTTCGAGAGTTTACTTGGAGGCGTCGACTGATTATTTTTCCGGAGAAAGTGTTTTGGTGGTTTGGTTAAGTCTGACTCTTGGGTTGGTGGCTGCGGGAGAGAGAGTGATATAATAAGACGACGTTATTCTTGGAGAGTCCGCAGCTGCCTTTACGAGTTGTAATGTGACGAGGATCATGCGACACTACCAAACGGTCCTTATTGTATCAATCTATGATTTACCAGATTGCCCTAAGTCGAATGACTGTATTATCGTTGGTATGATTTTGGACGCACTACAAATCCTTATTCGTTGAAAATCGGGAGTGGTACCCTTACAAGTTTGCAAACGCCAAGGGAAATGAATTTCGGATATATTTTGGGTTGGGCCATCACGGGCCTCACCTAACAATTGACAACTTGCAATGCGGCTTTGATTAGGTGGAGGGGGGAAAAAAAGCCTCCGATTGTAACACCAAAAATTGAAATAGAACAACAAAGAACAACAAAGACCATCTCCTTCGTTTCGAGGACGACGACGACAACAACAATAAATAAGAAAAACCATCTCCTTCGTGATTCACGATTGGATGCTTGCATGGCAAAATACAAAGAAGATTAAAAACAAAAACTTATGTGAATTTTTTTTATCATAACACAATATTTTTCGTAACTTGTTGGAAAATGTTGTATATTCCTTTCATGTTATTTAACCTTAACGTCGCAATCTATTTAGTTGCATAACGTGAGAATGTGAAGGTAAAGAGTCTTATATTGGAAAGTTGTGAAACCTAGCAAGGGCTTATAAGGAGTTGGGCTACTCCCCCCATTGCCAATTAGTTTTGGGGTAGAACTTCAACTTCCTTCATGGTATCAGAGCTAATAGCTAACGCCGACTAGCGATCCTCCAGTTGCCAACATTGAGAGTCGTTGGCGCTCCTCGCTCCTCACTCCTCACCCATAAGGGTGTTTGTATGTATATTGCTTTTTCCTCTCTTCTTCTCAAAGATGAATATGTTTTTTCTTTCCACCTTAGCTGTAGCCGCACCTTTATTTTACCACTACAACCCTTTCTTCTGTTAGCTCGTTATTTTTGTGTCTCCACCGCACCATCTTCATTGTGGACCTTCTCTTCCATCGAGCTATCTTGTGGCAACCCATGGCAACTCCATTTATCTCCCTTGGCCATGATGGCCAGATTTCTGTTTCCTCTGCTCGCCTTGTCACCACTCACTGAGTCTTCTCCTTGCCAACTTTTATCTCTCTCATGTCATGTTATCCTACCGTTGTTGTTCTCTTACACTGCCACTGCCTGTCCCTCTTTTGGCTTACTAGCCCCTTGTTATCCATCAATGTTGGGCCACTTCTCTCTGTTGAAACCGAGCAAAAAAAAAAACTTTTCCTTTCCCTCAAAGATCACACCTCTCTATCGTTGGTTTCTCCACTTGAAATCTCTCTCCACTTCTTCGTCTCTCGCCGAGCTGTCTCTCTTCCCTCCACGAGCCTTATCATAGTCTGCAATCGTGGGTTCTCTCTCTCATGTATTTCTGATGGTTTCTCTATCGTGGTTTCCATACTTTTCCCTTGTTTGTTGATGCTGCCTGTCATCGCTCATCGAGTCGTCTCTCTTTCCTCTGTGAGCCTCGTCAACGCTCGCCAAGCCTTCTCTGCCGTGCTACACAGCCGATGTTTCCTTTGTACAACCCTTGTTTCTTCCTCTGTGTTGTCAACTTGGTATCGGCCACTCAAGCCCTATCACTGTGTTGTTGCCTTTGTATTGGCCTCTCACGCTCTATCTATGCTCAACATGTGTTCTCCTCTCCTCTTAAGCCCAATCTCTTTCTTTGATTTTACTGTTGGTCTCTGTCTTCTTTAGTGCTCTCTTGCTCTACCTTTCTTCTTCTCTGTTACTCGGGTATTGTCTTCTTTTCTTTATAATTCTTTTATGTTACTGGGGTATTCTCTTCTCTTCTTTTTAATTGTGTTTTCTCTCTCCCTATCATGGGTTGTCTCTGGAATCTTGAGTTTCCTTTCCTTTTCATGGATTGTCTCTTGCATCTTATTCTCTCTCTCTCTCTCTCTCTTGACTACTTTCTCTGTCTCACTTGCTTTCCTCCTTTATTTCTTATTATTGTTTTTTGGGTCAATCATCCTTCTATATTTTAATCTATATGGGCCTCTATCCTCTTGTGATAATATTTTCTTTATTACTTCTCTGTTCCCCCTTAGTTTTCTTACCCATACCTTATTGTTTCTATGGTGCCTTGAAATTCAAACTTACTCATGCTCTCGTTTTCTTTTCTCTATGTCCCAGGTTGGTTTCACCTCATATCCTCTACTATTGTGATGCATCCTCTCTTAACCCCTTTATTCCCTTCAAATATTCATTCTTTTCTCTCTGCACGCATCCCTTTCTGCTTTCCATGTGATGAATTTTCTTTTGTTTCCATTCCTCATCTTTATTATTTTTATAAATAAAAAAATGCACTTGTCTGAATTATTTTTCTTTCTCATTCCTCTTTACAACATTGTCTATTTCTCTTTATCCTACCTAGAGGGTGATTCCTAGGTAGCATTATGTTTCTCAGGTGCCTAGAGTTGTTTCCTAGGTACATTTGATTTGTATGTCAGCCCATCATTTTATTCCTTCCTTCCATGAGCTCATGCTCTCCTTCACTTACTGCCTTTCAATGGGCATTATGTTTACTTTGTTTCTCTCATGCCGCTGTTGCAACTCTGGAGATTGGAGTTTTTCTTTTTTGTTTCCCTTACTAGACTACTACAGATGACTGCTACTGCCATCTCCATCACCACACAGTTTCTTCATTCAAATCTTGCTGTGCTGTGCACCCTCGATTTGCGAGGGAGTGTTATGAAGTTACAATAGTATTTCAGTTACAATAGTTAATCATACTAATGATAGGAAATGGTCATTTGTCAGTTACGTTGTTATTGGACCATAACTCCATATTTATGTTTGTGATAATGACTTGTTGTAACTATAGATTATTCTCTACAAACTTTATATATTGTATAATGATCATATGAATATTATAATGGAAAATCAGTTTCTTCACATAACATGTTGATATGCTTTTTTTCTTATTTTTTCTGCTTACATGTTTTTGTTTTTTCCTTTCATGTTCGCTATAATAATATTGGTAGGTGGTTTTCGTTTACACATTGTTATTGTTTCCTTTTATTCACGACTGTAACGTTGATAGGTGGCTTTCGTTTACATGTTGTTATTCTTTCTTTTCATGTTCGCAACTGTAACGTTGTTAGGTGGCTTTTGTTTACACATTGTTATTTTTTTCTTTAATCTATTGCAATCGTAAATTTTGTAGATGGTTTTCATTTACACCTTGTTACTATTTCCTTTCATGTTTGCAACCGTAACGTTGGTAGGTGGCTTTCGTTTACATGTTGTTATTCTTTCCTTTCATGTTCGTAACCGTAACGTTGGTAGGTGACTTCCGTTTGCACGTTGTTATTCTTTCCTTTCATGTTCGCAACCGTAACGTTGGTAGGTGACTTTTGTTTACACGTTGTTATTATTTCCTTTCATGTTCGCAATCGTAACATTGGTAGGTGGTTCTCCTTTACACCTTATTATTTTTTCCTTTAATGTATCGCAATAGTGATGTTGGTAGGTGGGTTTCATTTACACGTTATTCTTTCCTTTCATGTAATGCAACCATAATGTTGCTACCTATTTGGTTGCATCATACATTGCCATATGATTTACATGTTGTTGTATTTCCCTTTCGTGTCTTGCGACCATAATGTTGCTACCTATTTGGTTGCATCCTACATTGCCACGTAGTTTTTTGTTTACACGTTGTTGTTTTTTCTTTTTGTGTCTGATGACTGTAATGTTGCTATCAATTTAGTTGCACCATACGTTGCTGGGTGTTTTTCTATTTACACATTGTTTTTTTCTTATATATCGCAACCGTAATGTTTCTATCTATTTGGTTGCATCATACGTTGCCATCAATGGCGGAGCCACTTCTATCCCTGGAGTGGCCCTGACCCCCCCCAATATTTTTATCACTCTTCTATTATGTTATATATAATATATAGAATTTGTAATAAACAACTTAAAATTTAAGTTAAAATTTCCTCTAAAATAAATTAGACATGACCTCATTAAAAATATTTAGCTCTAAACATGTAAGTATTGAATAATTAAGTGTTTTATATACTTGTATTTTCTACTTCGGCCCCTCCAATTTTACAATTCTAGCTCCGTCCTTGGTTTCCGTATGTTTTTCTGTTTATACGTTGTTTTTTCCTCTCATGTCTCGTAACCTTAACATGATTACCTATTTAATTGCATATCATACGTTGGTTTGTGTTTTTCTTATTACACCTGAAATGTTATTCCTAGGAGAAATAGTTCCCTCTTTGGAGTTTAAATGATTCTTTAACTCTCATCTCATCCATTCCCAAAGGATCCAATTATTGTCCATCTTGTGGTCCTTATTACTACGAGTCTACAAACATGTAGTTTATTAAGTTCTAGTAATATAAAGCAAACAAAGCATTAATACACGTTAGTACCATTACGAGGATTTATAGGTCTAGTAATTCAACTCTCAACTTCCTTTTTCTCTTAATTTGGTATATGTGCCACAATCAGCTATTGCCACGCAACTCGCATCCACAGACAATAATGCAGCCCAACCACACCACAACATTACTCAGGTGTATTGGTGAGCACATTTAAGATGCTATACGATAAGACCAAACATATTCTCCGGCAAATATCCCACATGACCAACACATTTCATTCACGCAACCATAACGCGCCAAAGTGGCCATTGTCTTTACAATAAAGTCTTAAAAAGCCCCAAAAGTGAAATAAATTAAAACAGCCCCACACCCACCGAACAATAAACACAAGATAAAAACAAAATTGGATTACGGCAGCATATCATAAGCTGTAAATTATTCAATGGACGGGGGCCAAAACTAAGTTTCCTTATATCAATTACGACCTGTATATTTACTACGTGTAGGTGTTCATGGCTAAGGTGGCAACCTATAATCCGGGACCTTCCAAAAACCAGAACGTACTGGGAAGTTCTCGCGTCAACTCTAGGGCACATTACATTTACATTGCCCCTATTTCTCTCATCTCACACTTATATATATGCACTAGATTTCACCTCTAGCTCTGTAACCAAAAGGTGTTTGAGGAAATTGCTCAGTGAAAGTGACTCGTCAGACATGGGCGTGTCTTTCCAGGTTGCAAAGACGGGTACGAGGTACAAACCAAAGGTGCTTCCGGAGGAGGACAAAGACAACGATGAAGATGACTCCGTTTCTGACTCTCAGGAGAGAGATGACGAGGTTTGTGGATGATATGATTTTTTCAACAGCCAACCCCTTATTCAGTCTGTTTCATTTTCTATGATTGATTTGTTTTTCTTCATTGTTCTCTTAGCAAGTGTCTCAATTGGATTTTGGGTTTTCTGATTTAGGTTTTTATTTACAATGGGTTTATGTTTTTCTGTAATTGATATTCGTTGTCTGCACTGCATGGATGAAGCCGAAAAGTGCGGACTTTCGTCTTCTTCTTTTTTGGGTTTTTTGGTCCCCTGTCTTTCGAATCAGTCTACTTATTTTCCACTTAATTTTGCGTTTGGGAACTATCTCTGGGATTTGGGAGGGCAATAGATAAGTCTGTAAGTGGTTTGATAACTTGGTGCTCCTGAAATACATTATCAATTGCTTGTAAGGTTTTTAAATTATTAAATCTTCTAATGGTTGGTGATGGGTAAGGTTGGTCTTCTAGGTGCTTATTAAGTCAACAATTCTCTAGTAGACCTGAACATTTTTAAATTTTTAACATGTTAAGGCAGGATGAGTCCGGTGGCTCTCATCAAAAGTTGAGCTATTTCAACTATACCACGTTCACTCCCTCCTCTTCTCTCCCCACCCTTTTATCATTTTATTAGTCCAGAAACTAGTCTGCATGAAGTCTTAGCATGTAATTGTGGTGAAGGTTCATTCTATTGGAATGGGAGCTAAGGTTGCTGATCCTTCAACTGTATTAGTCAATTTTCGACAGCATTCAGTTTCAGACGGTAATATATCACTCTGATCTTGCAATCATATCATGTGCTGACTGAGAAATCTTCTTTTGTTGATAGTCCATTTTTGTGCAGACTTTGAGGTATCCTTTTCACTGAAGTTGTTTCAGAATGGCTTTTCTGTGGGAAAAGCTACCGAGGTTAGCAATCATTAATAGACGCTTACAGAAATTACTTGGCATTTATTGAACTATAGTATCACATGTAATCCTTCCACTGGCTGTTAACACAAACCTTAATGCTTTGGCAGTTTCTCAATGATATACCAGAGCACTTGCATCCATATGATAGAGTATCAGAGACACTTTTTTCTGTAAGTATGATACATTATTTGCCGAAATGTTGAAGCAGTGACTTAAGTTTTTGTGAACCATATTATGTTGACTAGGATATGGCTCAGTCATTCTCCTTCCTGCTCAAATTTGACTAGTAAGATAAAAAGCAAAAAAAAATTGTACCAAGCCATGCTATCTTGTTGTTCTACTTAGATCTTGGAGGGTTATGTCATGTCCAGTGGCTTTTTTGGATGCTTGTGGTTGATGGGAAATTCCACTTGCGTGGCTTCATGTTCTTAACTGTCTATTTAACAGTCATAATTTCTTTTCTGCATTTTTTTTTTTTTGCATCAGGCGATTGAGTGTGGTTGGTTACCTGGAGATATGTTTGATGGTTTACCCTGCAAATATGTCAATGGAGTCATCCTTTGTGAGGTGAGGAAAAGCTATAAGTCTGTGTTTATATTTGTATTTTAACTATCATTGATTTAGTGATCCTTGTTACAATGTTTGTTTGTTCATTGGCAGTGGGTATATAAGTTTGTCTTCTTTAAAGGAACCACGAGGTTTCCATCAGAAGATACATTTACTTCTACTCTTCCATAGGTTATTCAAATGCCTACAAAAAAATTTATGCAATTTTAAATGATTGGAGTGTTCTTACTTGGACTATAAAATTTACATGAACTGATAGAGATGTTTTCCTTGCAGATTCAAGACTATCGCGGTTGTTTTATCCAAGGAAGAGCTGCCAATTCTACAAAAAAGATTCCAACTGTTCACAGGGTTCTCCTACATATGCGCATGGAAAATGTTGTCAAGGACATCTTGTCGATCTCCGATGCTTCTTGGACCTACAGTGATATTTTGGTTGGTACACTTTGATCCTCAGCTTTCAATTCAAGCATATTGCTTCATTCTCATATTCAATTCCTTGTTCTTGTTCAGGAAGTTGAATCTCACATTCTCAAGGCTCTGCAACCTGATCTTCATCTAAATCCACAGCCATTGCAAGGCATACACTCCGGACAACCATTAAGCAAGAAGGTACTAGAAGTGATAGAATTCGTGTAACTTCTGCCAAATCATAAGGATTAAAGATAGTTCCAAATTAACAGATTGGGTTCTGCTTATTTGTTATAATGCTTGTTTTATTTTCTATACTAGTTAAATTTGTATTTGACTTTTTAGGCTTTAGTAGCATGCCAGTTTTAGATCTTTTGTGTGTGTTTTCATGCCCCAAGCACATGTTTAGTCAACCTTTGGATTTTTTGCGCATTTGATAAACTCTATCTAAATTTCAAGTTATGATTCCTGTTGGGAAATGTATCTATCTTTTGTTGAGCATGCATGATTGTAGTTGACTTGCAGGTTAGCTAATTCTTAACATTTTGTGGTAGGTTGATCTTGGAATTATGTGGAGCTGGAAAAAGCGAAAGCTGAGTAACGCATCAAACACTGACCTAGATTTCAGCAACTCATCTCGTTTAACAAGCATTCCTGTTAATTGTGCTACTCAGAGTTGCAGCTCTCTATTTGGTCTATCGTATCAAGAAAGAGGAGTTACATTTTCGGAGCACAATGTATCAACCTCTGCTGTCAATCCACAAGAAAACAACGTTCTACTGGAGAACTCAGTATCCAATCCTTCAACATCGAAGCCTATATCTAAAGTAGAAGATAGTTGCAACCAGTCTTCTTTAACAGTGATGACCACATCTAATTTTGTCTCTTTACCCAAACGCAGCCTTAATGACTCTAATAATGATTTGAATAAACCCAGTGCATCGGTTCTTAGTAAGATAGTTAGATGTGATTCACAAGCAGTTCAAGGACCGCTTCTTAAAAAACCCAAGCAAGAGCCTATAGACTCATCTTATGAACAGCTTACTGGAAGCCAAACTGGAAACAGTCTTCTACCTTATCTACAGTGGAAGAACAAGCTGTTGCCTCAGCGGATAGGGGAAGGAAAAGTTCCACATGAAAGATCTCAGGAGAAAGTGCGTCCCTCGCGGGTGATAAATAATGACCAGACAAGAAGGTTTCAAGGAATCTCAGAGCTGCAGGCTGGAATGGCTACTTCTAATGTTAAGTTAGAGCCTGACAAAAATAATTTCCTCAGTTCATATTTTAGAAAGATTAAAGAGGGACACTTTGTGATGGACAGGATGCTTGTTCATTCTAATCTCGCGCAATCACAGAATCAACAGTCATCAACTCTATTTGGAGACAATATACCTGCTGATACATCATGGAAGAACATGGGTCAACCTGTTGACAAAAATATACAAAACAGAAGTGTCACTCACATGAGAAAGGATTTGGTGAAATGTCAGGTTACGACTCATGGAAGATGTGGATCTGCAAGTTCACCAAACATAAATTCTCTGCCCACAGAGGTATCTGTTCCTGCAAAGCAAAAAACAAACTCTGGTCCTAAACGCTCCAGAAAAAAGGCTGTTGATTCTAGTGCTAGCACGAGCAATATCTCACAACCATCAGAACTTAAAGTTGAACCTGTCCTTGAGAGGTTTTTGAAGATTCAAGCGGTAACTGAGAGGTAATATCATAGTTAAAATCATGCCAGTTATATTGCAATGCTTCTATTTCTACGGTCTTGCTTGTTATGATGTGTAATATTTTTAATGCATTCAGGTATGGACTACATGACAGGAAGTGTAAATTGGACACATCTGTGCAAAGGAGACCCTCTTTTCCCATTACTAAATTGGTTGCTTTCCAACTCTTATCTTCAAAAGATAATCAGAACTGGGATAATACTTCCACAGATAAAAATTCTCTCACAGAATGCTCCATGGACTGGGGACTCGGTATGAATAGGAGGGTATTGACTTTTCTACGTCAGTCTCACATCCCTCAAGGTGAGGAACTGCTAATTTTTGTATCCTATGTGTGAGTGTGTGTGTATTTATATACACATATAAGTGCATATATATGCACACACATCATATGTAATTTTTCACTCCTCATTGCTACCTTTCTGCTCTTTCTGAGTAATTCTATGCCATCCTAGAAAATGGGATTCCCATCGTTGATAGAAAGGCTCAGGTCAGACTGGTCATATCAGAGAAGCTTAATGAGGGAAGTGTTGAAGCAAGCGTGTTTTATGGAATCGAAAAAGATGTGTTTTCAATCGATTATCCTCTCCTACCAGCCTTTACTAGCACTGTGAGTTGCCATTTGTGATTATTGAGAGTTTCTTCTTCTGATATATGATTGTGATATTCCTTTTGGATTCTGGAATGCAATAAATCTCTTTCATTAAGCCCTTCACATCTATTTTGTGCTTATAAATTAAATTACACTGTGGTCTATTTTATATTGTAAAGCCAGTGATTTACTGATCTTTCCTTTATTGCAAGTAACTACTGAGCTGTTTCTCGTATCTTTTATGGACAACTTCTGAATTGTGGTGTCCCTTGTCTTTATTTGTTCTCTACTTTTCGACATTCTTACCACTGGCTTTCATCCCTTGGATTGCTCACATTAATGTCACACTTTCCTCATTCCAAATTTTTCATGTGGCAAACTGGCTTTCAACTGTTAGTTTATTCTGCTATTACTCTTGTAATTTCAAAAGTTAATAACTAGGAAAAGGGGAATCACAGGGGCCTAATAGTTTATACAAACTTTTGTATATTGTGAAACAAACAATAAATATATCCAGCCTCCGTCAGAGAACTATAAATAATAAGAAAAGCAAAAGGAACTCAATTTACATTATCGTGTATCTGAGTTAAATATATTGTTCTGACCTTTGTGTATATGTGCTTTTCAGAATTCTGCAGACCTTTTGGCTACTGAGTTCACTACATTGGTAAGTCTACTGAGTTCACTACATTGGTAGGTTTGTAATTGTTGGGGAATTTTATGAATTAGGTTTGGTTCTCACAGCATTAAGTGATACTTAGCTGTTTACTCTTCTCTTCTTCTTTTTTCTTTCTTTCTTTCTTTCTTTTGTACAGATGAAGCGGGAGGGATACTACCTATCTAGTGATCACATAGAGCCTACACCTCTCAAGGCTGATGGTGGCTTGAGCAATCAGCGTAGTGCTAGTATTAGAATTGGCACTCCATCAGCTGGAACAATCGAGCTACCTTCTTCAACTCTAACCCCAGGGATATCACCTTCAAGACTCAGTCTCGTATCCATGCAACTCCCATCACAGAATATTTTCTCTGGGGGCCAATCGCTCCATTCTGAAAACATATGGGCAGCTCTCGCAAATAGTTGTGTATCCAAACTACCGTTCACCATTGCCGCACAAACCAATTGCATGATGCCGCAAGTCCAGGAGCTTCTGAATAGGCGTGCCTATTTAGTGCATCAGATGCGACAAAGAAAACTACAACAAAATGAAATCAGACAGAGCAGATTGGAACTTGGAGGATCGGGTACAAGTGTAGGTGGTGGTATGACTGAGCAGGGTGGTAGAGACCAGGGGCTTGGAAATGCTGGTCTTGGTTCATTTGGTAATGTCACAGGCATGAGGTCCTCCACTTCCCCTAGGGCATTGGGAGGACAGATGCCCCGGGCTGGAAATGTAGGCCAGTTTAACAATCTTGGTTGTGGAACATCTGGTTTAGATGACAGCAAGCCGCTTCCCGATCTGATGTCTGATCGTTCAACAGGGCTTTCAAGTAAGTTGAGGGCAGCAGAAGGCCAAGGAATGAAAGCCTTGATGAGTAGGGCTCCAGTTCAAAAAAAGGCAGGTCATGGGGTTCCAATGGACATATCAAATATTCCAAACCTGGCTAGTAAATTAAGCAAGGAGCAGCAGCTACAACCACAGGTGCATCAACCAATCCAGCAACCACAAAAAGATATGGTGCCGCCATTACTCCAGCATGTAAGTTCACCTCAGAGTCAGGTTAGCCTTCGTCAACAATTTGACCAACAGTCTCAGGTGAGCCAGCAACTTAGCCCAGCGCCAGCACCACATCAGGTGAATGGAACTGTGGGTCATGGAAGTCCAGAGAGGAGCTCTCAGACTCATGGGTCTGTGGGAAGTATCAAAACTGAAGCTCCATGAGTTGTTTTTCTAGCTAGGGACGGTAGTGTGGTGGTAGTTCAGTCATGAGTCTTTTTCTTTTGATCAGTAGTTCAGTCATGAGTCAACACAGCAGGTAAGATTCAGGGAGAAAAAGGCGGTGTACATAGGCCGGGCTTGTGCAATCATGTAATCACCAACACAGGAGGTATACCATTTTGTCGTCGTTTTTGTTTCCCTTTTACCTTTTAGGAGAAAGAAATGGGAAGAACAAAAAAAATCAGCCTCATGTTCCAGTCTTCACTGTTTTCTTATGTATGTAAGTGTGTTGTTTGCCAAAACAAAATTAACTATCCATTAATTAACTGTACGTTTTAAGATTGTAGCCAAGGATGTTTTTTTAGGGTGATTCACTATTATACCCAATATAGGGGCCTAAATTATAAAAATACCCTATATAAAATGGACTTTAGAAACACACTAAAAACTTATTTACAACATAGTAAAAAGGCTTTTAACTTCATATAAATTACAAAACTGCCATCAATTTCTTAAAACAAGTTCAACTTCAAAACCTCATAAAAAAAAAAACTTAAATTCAATAGGGCCAGTTGTCATTTTTTGGGTTTTTTTTAGTTTGTTTATAGAAATTCAATGGTGTAAGGTTTATCTATATTATTAGTGCTAAGAATGGGTATATCACTAAATATCTCTTCTTCTTTTTTCTAACGAGTTGGCTTTATTTGTAATGTTTCCTAATAACCCTTACACAGAATGAATTTGATGCATGATCCATGCCAGCAATTTTTTTTTGTTGGAGCACCCGTTTTGAATTGCATTAATATAAAAAAAAAAATCAAAACATTGTAATTATATATCTTTCAAATTGATAAAAGAATATTGTACTTCTTAATATATATAAAATGATATTGAGGAGGAGAATAATCGAAAAAGTGGGGTCAAATGCGGTGATAACTAGTCTTATCTTTAATATAGTTAAAGCTATAAATTCCTTGTAAACTTTATATATATATATATATATATATTTTTACCAGAGCAATATTTTAAAAGCTTATTATCACAAAACGTCTCTAAGGTTTATAAAATTATCAAATTGCATCCTTAATTTTTTTTTTTTTGTCATTCGTGGTTCTCAAGGTTAATATGTGCGATCACAAATGGTCCCTGCCTTTAGATTCAGTCAAAAACTCCGTTAGTTTGCAGATGTGACATAAATATATATATCACAAAACATCCCTAAGGTTTACCCACCTATCACAAATGGTCCATACGAATTTTTTTAATTTTTTATATTTAAAATTCATAAATTTTGATTTTCTTTTTAAAATTTTATGAATTTTAAATTATTTTAAAATATATATTATATTTTAAATACATGTGGCACTATATTATTGTAATGTGGGCTCCATATATATGCCACATCAACAAACTAATGGAGTTTTTAAAAAATAATTTAAAATTCATAAAATTTAAAAATGAAAAAACTAAGAGTTTAGAGTTCATAAATGGTCCTCAAGATTAAAATCCTTCTATAAATGGTTTTTTCATTTATAAATAATTTTAAAAAGAAAACAAAAAAATGTTGTGAATTTTTAAATTTAAAAAATTCGTAGGGACCATTTGTGATAAGTGTGTGAACCTCAAGGATGTTTTGTGATACATATATAAGTCACGTCAGCAAACTAACGGAGTTTTTGACGGAACCTAACGGCAGGGACCATTTGTGATCGCACATATTAACCTTGAGGACCACGAATGACACAAAAATACATTAAGGATGCAATCTGATAATTTTGTAAACCTTAGGAACGTTTTGTGATAATTAGCCTATTTTAAATCATTCTAATGTGCACGGGTCAGATTCAAATTTCAAATGAAGGGGACGGCTCAATACTTTGATTAACTAACCTAACTCACATTTGGGCAAAATTATTTATCTTTAGAAAATTGTAGAATGAATTAATCGGACTACTTGAAAATATGTGGATAAGTTTCTAACACCACGTCAGAGCGTCCCCACACTCTAATAAAAACCCTCCACGTCATAGTCCTCGGAGTTGGGTGGACCCTACATCCCGATCCAGCTAACACGTCCACTGTTAAGTGTTAACCAACGAACCACAGGAACCCCAAACCCTAACCTGCTGCTCAAACTTCTTCTTCTTCTTCATTTTCAATTCTTCAAAACCCTAACAAATTCCACCAATTCACTCGCCCTACCTCTCTGGAAATCCACAATATCTCTCTCTAAGCGTCCAAGACCATGTCTATAGACGGCCCAGCCGAGCGAAGAAAGCAACCGCCTCAGACTCAGACGCCAAGAACAGGCAACGGGAACTGCGGCATTTCTTCGATGAGCTTGGCAAACAGGCTGAGACTGAACCCTAACAAGGAGCACAAGCCGGACAGCTACGACGACCTTCATCAATTGGAGTTTAGTCCCTTGCTCTTCAGCTCGCTGGAGCGCTACTTGCCTCCCACCATGCTCAATGGGTCACGTGACCTCAAGCTCCAGTACATGAGAGACATTCTCCTACGCTACTCGTCCGAGAGTGAGCGCACTCGTGTAAGAAAATGGCAATTCTCTGCTCTGTCTCTCTCTCTCTCTCTGGTAAATGCTGGAAACTGAAATTGAACGTGAATTGTGGAAGTTTCGGATTCCGTATTCTTTCATTTTTAATTGTGTGGATATGTTGAGCGTGTGAAATGAGCGGGCTGCACTTGCAATCACGACAGAATGTGCCATCTTTTTTAATTCTTCAGAAACGATGAGAAATTGGGAGAAAAGATAAGAATACGAAATGAAGATTTTGATAGACGTGGGATTTTGGGGATTTGTGAGTATATGAAGCTCCATTCTTGTCTTAAATTTTGGTTTTTGATGGGGATTTTATTTCTGTGTGTAGCTGAAGGAGATAAGCTCTATAAATAATATATGGTTCTGAACACCAGGGGCAATGTGCTCTGGCTAATTGATCAAAGTAACGTCATTATGTTCCTGAGGGGCTCATACTTTTTCTCTGTTCGAATAAACAGGTTCAACGACATAGAGAATACAGGCAGAAGATCATCTCACACTATCAGGTGCGTTTAATGGCTAATATGCTGTTGACTTTTTGAGACATGCTATAATATGTAAACAACACCTTTATGTTTGAGTGTTGCAGTGATTAAAGTTAAGTCTCTTCTCTTTGTACTTCTGGAAATGTTAGAATTGAGTTTTCTGCATAAGACATACAATTGCATGCATTGACTTCCATACATACATACATAAATTTCCTTCTTAATTGTTCCTTCCTCTTTGTAGCCTGTACACAAGGAGTTATACACTATGCAAGCTGCACAGTTCTTTGTCCCCTCATTTCTCAAAGCAATCAATGAGAATACAGAGGATAGCTTTAGAAGTATAATGGCTGAACCCGCTCCAGGAATTTATACATTTGAAATGCTTCAGCCATACTTCTGTGAATTGTTATTATCCGAGGTATCATTTTTTATATAAATGAATTTTTCCTGTATACTATCTTTTCTGTTTTCTTATCATATTCTGATTGCTTAGGTGGAAACTTTTGAAAGGTGGGTCATTGAGACAAATTTCAGAATCATGCGACCAAACACAATGAATAGATACGGTTGTGTTCTTGATGACTTTGGCCTAGAAACCATGCTTGACAAGTTGATGGAGGACTTTATACGCCCTATGTCTAGAGGTATTTCATCTCTAATATTGTAAAATCATAATTAGAAAAAGAAAAAACACATAATATGAAACATTAGGACTAATGTTATACCTCATTTTTTTGGTTGGTATTTATGTAGTTTTCTTCCCCGAAGTTGGTGGATCCACGCTGGATTCTCATCATGGTTTTGTTGTTGAATATGGAACTGATAAGGATTCAGAGCTTGGTACGTATCCATCTGAAAGTTTTGGATTTAGTTTTCTAATATGAAATTTGTATTTGAAGCCCCTCTCTCTCTCTTTCTCTATACCGTTTCCACTCTTTCCATTTTCTTACTCCAGGGAGTTATGCTCTAGACTGCAGCATAACACTGAGGCTTTAATATTTAAAGGCACAATAATGTACTATGTTGCATCTGGAGTTATTTCTACTTATTATAATTTTTTTTTTCTCACAACAGTTTTGAATCTTGGTTTAGCTGATATGATATCTCCTTTTTGTTTTCATAATTGCGTTCAATTTGTTCAGTAATGTATGTCTGTTACTTCCTCTGTCTGTCTTCATCTTGAAGCCCTGGGCGCTAAATTTATGGCTTTTTAAGTTTTTATGAACCGACGGTAGCTTTATATTGTAGGTTTTCATGTGGATGACTCAGAAGTCACCTTGAATGTTTGCTTGGGCAAGCAATTTTCTGGCGGAGAATTGTTCTTTCGAGGTATTCGATGTGATAAACATGTAAATTCAGAGACACAATCAGAGGTACGCTAGTCTTTAAGATATTTTTTAGTACAGTTTTTTATGCGGCGTCACACTTTTCAACCTGCAGTAATACAAATTCTTTAGAGTCTCATATTTGATATCATTTTATTTCATGATAAATGGTAACTAGCAAGTTGCATGTTTATTTTTATATTTAATATTTTTTTACGGTTTACTGTGTAATTATTGAACTTTTTTCTTGGAATTTTTGTAATTGTACTCATAGGAAATCTTTGATTATTCTCATGTTCCGGGGCATGCGGTTCTTCATCGTGGTCGCAATCGGCATGGTGCTAGAGCCACAACATCAGGGTGTCGAGTCAACTTACTACTGTGGTGCAGAAGGTACCTTTCTCCTCTTTGAGGCCCCCTTAAAAGAAATTCAAGAAACCTAACTGAAGCATTTTAAGGATATCACAATCTCCCTGAGTTTTAGTACTTCATGTATCTGCTCTATGTGGAATAGGTATCCAATTAATACAACGTACCAATTTGTTCATGGTTTGGTATCAGGTCATATTGAGTTTTTTCTTTTTGGGGTCAAGGATATTGGTTGTCATTAGAACTCAGGAATTTTCTGCTTGCCGGCTGTTTGAGTAAATGACAATCAGTTTTGTAGAAGCTTTCTAAGTATTTCTTACAGTAAATGTCAATCATGGGGTTTGACTGCAAGGATTATCTTTAATTATGCATTTCTGTTTATCAATTTTCTCAGTGTGTATCCCCAATCTTTTTGTAGTTCGGTCTTTAGAGAGCTGAAGAAGTATCAGAAAGATTCTTCTAACTGGTGTGGAGAGTGCCAGCGTGAGAAGAAAGAAAGGCAGCGTCAATCAATTGCTGCCACCAAACTGGTAGTGAAAATTTGATATGAAAAAGAGAAAAAAAAAATCAGTGTTTTTATGCTTGGCTCGCTTACTGCATCTGAATTTTTTTTTTTTCAGGAATTGCTCAAGAGAGATGGAAAACCCACTTCTTGAGATGTTCTTTGTAATGGTTTTTTATCTTTTCTGCCAATACTCTTCTCGAGCATTTCATCATGTAACTTTTGCTTGTGAAGTTGTAAATTTACAAAAATCTCATCCTTATTTATTTCATCAATATAGACTACACTACAGTTAGGCTGCTTGTTAGTAATATGAAGAGAAATTCACTATTATACCCAACGTGATGCCTTTAGAATGCTTCAATGCTTCTGCAAGTTACCTTTGATGTTATGCTGTTCATTTTTTTTAATTTTTGGTAGTTACGTAGAGTGTGCTTTTAAGTTGATAGAATTATAAAGAGCGAGGTTTGCCCTTTTTCGTTAAATCATTTTGCCTTTTCATTATATGCCCACCACCATCCACATACAAATCTCACCAAATTCGAAATTTAGGAAATGGACGACCATATGACCTGCCTTTGGATCTTAATTCGTCAGTTTGACCCGGTCTCTACCCACCCACCTTGATCAAAGTATCCAAGTCAACTCACCTCAGACTTCTCAGTAGGTCTACTCAAAGGAGATCCCCACAACACATTGGTAGAGGGAAAATTCTCCAATAAGTATTTTATGTTAAACATTAGTTACATATTTCTAATATCGAGAATCTCGACCGTTGGATTGTATGTCCGTTTGCATATTAAATCTACAAACATATTTAATGAATGTAATCTAACGATCGAGATTAGAAATATGTAACCAATCTTAACTTAAATACTTAATGGAGAATAAAAATCGTATGTAAATTTTTGCTTAAGGCTAAAGCCACATCCAAAAGGTTGTGAGTGAGTGTATGAACATGTAGATTAACCGTCTAAATTCTTTACAAAGTTTTAAAAATAAACTCACATGCATTAATGACTCACAATAATCCTCGAACAAGTAAAATGCTAGCACAGGATTCCTCGTAGCCCAGCAATAGGTAAAAATGGTGTTCAAACTCTTGGAAGGACATAAACTTGAGTCACACCTTGATGGGTAAAGGTAAAAGTGCCCTTTTCATAATGAATTTTATAAACATATACGTGTCAATGGTGTTATTTATAGGTTGAAGAAAACCTAGGTGTTATTTATATAGGTTATAATTATAAACATTAATAAAAACCCTATTGTTGTATTGTTCTGATGGTGGCCACTGGGCACACATATTTTAGTCCTAAATGTTGATCGATAGGCAAGGTTGTCTGCCTACACTTTTGAGGTGACAGATTAGAGTGATTTCTTTACTTAGCAAAACCAGTGACGCATTCCTTCCTTCTTCTTCGTCTTCCTCTTCTTCTTCTTCTTTTTAATCAATAAATAAACTTTCCCCTTTTAGTGACCTCTCAAGTACAATGAATGGGCATCATTTTCCAAGCTTCCTTACCGACTAAATTTCTTTGGGGATTTTCTGGACTCTGCAAGACCTAAAATGCATCCGAATGGGATTTCTTTTAATATTAGTTATTATTTTGTAATTCATTGCTTGTGTTGTGTGTGGTCCTACCAACTCCTACCCATCGTTGTCATTCTCACCACCACCCTTCCTCAATATCATTATCATGGATCAATCAACATATCATCTCGATTCTTCCTTCTAAGAATGCCTTCGACTCAACTTAATACGTGTATTATTTGCACTTTTTTCACCAATTAGACAATAGATTTGGCAGCTCCAAACACCTTACGTTCATGATAATGTTTTCATATGAAGATTTTGTTTTTAATACACGCGATATTTGAAAATGTGAAATTGAACACAAGACCTCAGGTAGAAGAATAACTGTTCTTAATCATCTTGCTTGCGAAGATATTATATTGGACTATTGGTTCAAGTCTCCCATCAACGTTGAAGGGACAAAATTTGTTAAAAAAGATAGGATGGTGATCAATCTTTTGTGGTCCTATGACAAGGCAAATGGCAAAGGCGATCCAGTTGAGACCACATTCCATATAGGGTTAGATATCAAAAGAGGGAAGCTGACAAACCCAAAAATCATGATGAAATTTTTTCAAGTCCTCATTTGCTTTATAATTCCTTTATCAACAACACAACAGCTTGCTTTGTTTGTGGTTTGTATCTAGGACCAAAAATTAAACAAAGGTCGATAGTCGGCGGATACGCGGATCTTTGTGGACGGTGGATATTGCATCATGCATCTCTTAATTATATATTTATATATATATATATATTTATGCATCTCTTAATTATTAATTATTTATCCTTTAAGTCTCCTATTAACTCTAATCATATAAATTTTAGTCCCTCAATTTGGAGATGGATATATAGATGTAAGATTAAGTTAGTCAGCGGAGATCACGGAAAATCTCTCCCCAATCCCACCGCCCAATGCTTGTTATTAGTCCATCATTATTAATCAAACATGTCTGTATTTATGTTGGAAGTATCCTGCTCACAACAATTTCCATTTTCCCACCACACGATACCTCTTTAATTTCTCTCTCTCCTATTCTCATTTTCTAGCTTCCTATCCAAAAACTTTTTTCTTGTGGTTCACCATGATTTTATATATATATATATATATATATATATTATGTATGTACTCATGTTGGAATGTGGATGCTTTTTAATGACTTTGTTTTTCGATCTTTTTATCAGAATTAGTAGGCCGACTTAGATAATGTGATCACTATATATATATAGCATATGGAATGTGACATATACCTGTTTAATAATATTATTATATTGATTACCACCCATAATGCAGCATGCTTTATCAACAAAGCAACTCCTTTTAGACTTAATCAACTAATATTAAATTAATGAAACCAACCAAGCCACTGGTTTTGAACCCCCCAAAAAAAGAGGAGCACTTTTTTTTTCTTCTAAAAAATGAAGGAGAAAAAAAAAGATATTTAATCATCTAATAAACCGCCACCGGAAATAGGGTTTCTTAACCCAATTAAATAATGCAAACCTAGCTTAGCTAGTGGAGATGGGACGGGCCATATTCAGATTAAGACAGGCTAGCTGCCAGTAGTTAACTTAAGTACTCCTTCGAAGCTTTGGAAAGTTCAAAGAAAAACTGGCATTCAATTTCAATAGGATTGGGATTGGATTGGACTTTAAACTTTGGAATATGGACGGCCATTTGCAATTTCGTACAAGCGTAGATGTATTTGCTAGTTTTGGACCCTTCGCCCAAGTATTTATAATAACAAAACAAACGTAATTGTCAGGTTAACTTTTTGAAATAAAATACAGAGGAAAAAAAAAAGGGGAAAGCTGAGAAGTAAAAAGAAAACCAAATATTAAGTATATATTTATGACAATGAGAAATCACATGGAAGAACATGCATGTTTGCTTGCTTGGGATGACATTGACGACTAGGTCTTGTTGGAATGATTTGTGTTTAATTTATAACTAACTATATATAATTATGATAGCAACGACGACCAAACACGATAGAGATGGATAATTAATTATGTTAATGGTAAGTAGAAAGCTGATAAAGAATGCGTGTAAGAATTATTAGGAGTTTGATTGGTTTTTATGTTGAAAGAAGACGCATGCATAATGCATCTGTATATCGATCTAAACCCATATAGCTTCATTGGTTTTTTTGTAGCCCTTTTCTCTATTTGCTTAATAACCCATATGCATTGTCGTGTACACAATACGGCGATGGATGTTGATGCATGCATGCATATGTATATCTAGAGACCAGAGGAATTGTTTGAGCACATGACTCTGAATCCTCCACTAAAATTTGCTCCAAAAGATTACGTATCCATATACTTATACTTGGTGTTTTTTTTTTTTTTTTTTTTTTTGGGTTTTGGATATATTAGTGCGTAGCTAGCTCCACATGTGTGCCGAGTGTCTCGTGTGTGTTGTGTATAGACGACAATGCATATGAATATGGGGCGCTCACTACGTAGTATTACTTATTATAGTAAATTTGGCTTACACCTTTCAAATTTAACTTACCTTACCTGTAATTTTTCACTTTTTGTTCCTATAAATAATACCTAATTTTTATAAATAAAAACCTATGATTAGGATCCAACTCATTAAGTTACCTTATTAAGCTCAATTTCTGATTTATTATAATTTTTTGATTGCCAAAATACACCTATTTATATTTCAACGTGTAATGGGGTGGTGTTTTAATTTTTGGTTCCCCAATTTATTGTGGTGATTCCCTCTAAAAATTTTGTATGCAATTAATTATCCGCTTTATTATTAAAATTCATCAATACAGTTAACAATGTGTTGACCCAAAATGGCAGTTTTCCTTATTGCCTTTTTGAAATTTTGTTCCATCTTTCCCCAATAATAATCTACCTATTTTAGAACTTGGATTTCATTTATTGTACCTAGTTTTTTGGTGGATAATAATCTACCTTTTTTTAAAAAAATAAATTATTGTGTATCTATATTTTCTATAAATTATTGTGTACCTATTTTTATGTAAAAAAATTTAGTAGAAATATACCTATATTTTATTTAAATAATATACCTATATATTTTTCATAGGTACATTATTGGATATGTAATTTACAGAATATATATATTTTTTTTGGTTTGCAATTTTAAGGGCTATATGTTAAGGGAATGGCAACTAAAAGAAATGGGGTGATTGATATGCTATTAATAGGAAGTATTAATCACAATTATGGTAGTTAATGAAATGCTTGAAATAAATTAAAAATAAAATATAAAGTCTGGTGGCAACAATGTAAAAACATAGGAATACTATGACCTCTTATATCCTACCGGTCATTTAAATTTGAAATTGGGTTTTACACATAGATTTATAGAATGATGGGTATATGTCTAGGAAATAGAAAATATAGGGACCTATATTGGACAAGCCCTAATTAAGATGGTAAAGAGTTCCCTCACTGCTATATTTAATTTGCTAATTAAAATGGGATCGCTTTGATGAAATTACGAAAATCATAATTAGTTAATCAAGCTAACTTTTAAAATGTATGTGCAGTTTATATTTATGCCGATGATAATCGTTTGTTTAAATAGTAAGCAACGCAACATAACGAAGCTAGCCTACAAGGCAAAGGAAAGGACGATAAATTAAGGGAGCTGATTTTCCTACTTCCATTTTCTCCGCTGACACTCATTTTGCTTTTTCATACTTTTTAATCATTTTTTTGTTGTTGTCTATTTTCTATTCTATCCTTACTCTACATTAATTTCTTTTTCTTTATACTTAATTTTTTACACTAATTTTTTTTTCCCTAATAACCAGTCATCACATCTTCTTCATTGATCATAGACAAAATATCAATACCATTACCTTGACATTACAAATTTTGAATTTTCAGCAATCTCATCTATATCAAAGATAATATTTAGTAAAAGAAATAATATAAAAGTGAAGTAAAAAAAAAATATTAATGTAGGATAAGGATAGAATAGGAAAGAGAAAGAACAAAAAAGAACAAAATTGATTAAAAAGCAAAAGGGAGTGTAAGTGGAGAAAATGGGAGGGGGAAAATCAACTCCTTAAATTAAACACATAAAACGAATCTAAGATGCCCTTTAACGCAATATAATATAATATATTGATTTTAGTAGAAATGTCACCTAAATTTATACATCAGTTTTAATTTGTTACCTTAAATAAAAATTTAAGAGAAATATCACCTTAATTTTTCAAAATTCATAATTTGTTATCTGACTTTAAGACTATCTAATTTTCCATCCATGTTAAAGGTTATTTTAAATTTTTTTATTTTCAAAGGTATTTTAAAAATGAAAAAAAATCCAAAAAAAAAAATGAGAGAAAAAGAGCACTTAAAAAACTGAAAAGTGCTTTCTTTTTTTGGTGTGAGAAACTGAAAAGTGCTTATGTGAGGAATAAAGAAGAAAAACCAATATGGGGGGGACCATCCTCACATTGCACCCGAAATTTCCTACTCTCTTTACCATTTCACATTTCACATTTGGCTTGGGCCCCTCTTTCCATTTTCCCGAGTGATTTTTCACAGGATAGAGAGTAGGAGTGGGCACGGTACGGTACGGTATAGTACGGTATTGAGTCGGTACTATTATTGATATTGAAAATTTAAATCGGTATTGGTACGGTATCGATACCATTTCGATACTAAAATGACAACTAAAAAAATGAACCAATTCAATATTCAATATATTCATTCACCAAAATAAGTGATGCCTAAGTTACAAATTCAAATATTCAACATATTCAATATCCAAATCAACCAAATCAATATTTATCCATCAACAGATTCATCAAATCCAAATGGTTAAAACTCATGCATTATGGCTTACAAACCAAAATAGTTAAAATCCAAATGGTGAAGGAGAATTTCGAGTCCTATGCAACTCCATACCCAATAACAAAGCTCAGTCAATTATTATGATGCATATAGGGAAATTTATGCTAATACAATCAATGAAAGAAACCATATACATGAAACAGCTTTTAATAATCAAATGAATCAAAAATTATATTTAATACTATTCGGTACGGTACGGTATTGATCAGTACCAAAATCTTGATATTGTTATTATACCATACTCTATTAGTATGGTACCGAATATCTCCTCATATTAAATGAAACGATATAAAATTGGTATAGTACGGTATGGTTAGAATACGATATCGATATTTCGGTATAAGATGCCCACCTCTAATAACGAGAATCACATATATACAAAAGATATGCGAGTCTCATTTTTCATGCGAAAGAAAAATTCAGCCGTTCCAGTCCAGAGCACGTGATGTGTAACGTATATGCATCTGAGTGTGTTGACCACGTTATAGAGAAAGAAAAGAAGGTTGAGAATTGAGAGGTTGAGAGGCAAGTGAAGTCGTAACATCAGCCTTTGGCAGACACCCAAGCCCTGTGCGTTTGCGTCCCTGTCCTGTCTCTCTCTAGCCCGCGTATAATATTGCCCGCCGACGAGCGCTCCTAGCCTTCCCTCCCCCTTTATTTATTTACCAAATCACACACTCTAGTCATCTGGTCTTCTTTTTCCCCTCTCTTCCTCCCTAATATCGAATATATTCTCTCTCTTATATGTTATGCTATATCTCTCTCTCTCTCTCTCTCTCTCTCTCTCTCTCTCTCTATATATATATATATATATATATATATCTCTAGCTAATTCAGAACCCACTTCTCCTCTCAGTTCTACCTCACATCTCTATTTCATCCACCATATTTTTAAACAGACCCAACAAAACAAAATACAGAAAATTTATGATCTTTAGAGTTGAGAGCATATAATTGAACTTATAAATTATACGTATGTATAAAAAGTGCTGTTTTTCATAGTAGAGAGAGAAGAGATCATGGGGTTACAGAACCAGCTGAACGACGTGTCGTCGGACTCAATCCCACTCTTACTCATCGCACTCATCGCCAGATTCATCAACCACCTCCGCTCCTCCCTCTTCCACCTCCTCCATTTCCTGGGCCTCAGCAACCCAGGCCCAGGCCCAGACTACGACGATGGCCTTCTCGCGGGCTCGGGCCTCGCGGGCCTCGCCGTCCTTGCCGACCAGCTCGCCCTCAACCGCCACTTGTCCTTCCAATATGATCGCAACCGCCATGACCAACAGAACGATGCCGTCGCGAGGTCACGGGATTGCGATTGCGTGGTGTGCTTGTCCACCTTAAGGGATGGGGACCAGGTCCGTATGCTCAACTGCCGCCACTTGTTCCACAAGAGCTGCTTCGACGGATGGCTCGACCACCTCAACTTCAATTGCCCTATTTGCCGCTCTCCCCTCGTCCACCGTGACCTCGTCGCCCACAGGGGCCGCCGCCTCGCCGCCGACCTCCTCCACTGGTTTTCTCTCCGCTGAATCGATTGGACGAAGATGATGATGCATGTTACAATATGATCAAATGGGTCCCATCCGCTATCTGCTATATCCACCCACCCATGATGATGATGATGATGATGATGATGATGATAACGGCGAATCCATCGATTGCTGGTGGCTCCTTTCTCGTTCTTCTTCGCCTATTCATTTTTGATATTCTAGAGAGTAGTTGGCAGTTTTTGACCATAGACTTTCTTTTTTATTGTTTGGTCCTTCAAATTTCTCCCTTTTTTTATAATTATTTTCCTTCCATAACTATCTTCCTCTTCTTGTTCTTCTTCTTTTTTCTTTTTTTGAAAAAAACTCTCGGGGTTTTTTTTTTATTTACTGCTGTAAATTCTTGGTGTTTCTAATCTTAAATAAGGAAAGAGGGATGTCCAATTTTTAGTTGTGTACCACATTATTTCGAGTATTTATGTTATGGAACCAAATGTGTGTTTAAAAAGATTTAATTACTTTCCCATGTTTAATCTATATCAAATGAAATATACTTCCTTTTCTTTTGGTCTGATATAAAAAGAACTCGGCGGAGCAGAGGGAAGACGAAGGAACATTGGTGAAAAGAAACGTGGGACATACACAAAGTGAAGAAAACGTTTCTCTGTGGTTGATGATCAAATAATGTAAAGCCCAAAACATCCCCAAAGACGCCCATATAGAATGCGAAGCCCAAAACTTTGCCCATAGGAAAGTCTAGGGAAAGCGTTTCTCTGTGTTTACTTTAATCTAATATAACAACGAGGAGAGGGAATCAAACTCGGTTGCAGTGGGGAGCATACTATTTTAGTCAATTTGGTTAAATTCATGTTTTCGTTTTGGTCAACTTGGTTAAACCCATGTCTACATGAGTATGTGTTATATATCACTTACAAACTGCACATATTAATCAAACTAAAATATATTGTGGATTTGAAGATATAAATTAGGACGTAACGTTTGTAAACAACTTACGTCAATTAAACTTGAGAATTTTGTGCACATGAAGATGCAAATTGGAATTTATTCTGACCTTTTACAGTGGACCACTCATGCCAGTTTCAACACATGGTTCAAACTCAAAGGTGCATTTGCCTTAACACATCATCCTCAGCTGGCATTATAACTTTTGTATTTATCCCTTGACACTTCCACTTGCGTTTGAATACCTCTACAAATGAAAAACGTGTGATTGGAGTGCAGAAAACAGTCTTGTGGTATTGCCAATGCCCTCCTGGAATTCAATTTTAGCCTTTCATAGTATTTTGAGAATGTTACCTTTTTTGTTGTTGGAATTTTGAGAATGTTACTTGGATGCTGAAACACGCATCGGAACTGCAAGTAAATCATTTGATCTTAGGGATATCTTAGGATTATATATTCATCTGCCCTAAATGAATCCCAACACAATTTATATATAGTCGACAACCTTGTATGTATGTATGTACGGCTGCACTATAATCTTCGACATATATAGTCAATACATATCCTAAACCAAATTTAAATGTTGGTTTCTTTATTTATTTGATCTTGACTTAGACTTTCTGGGATCCATATCTTCCGCGTAACGCGTTTCTGTTGGAATTTCCTTGTTCCTGCAATCATTACATTATTATCTATAGAAAAACACTGAAAACCCCCAACATGGAGCTGGATGGAAGCTTTGAGTCTTTGACCAACTCCTCCCACTCGTTGACTAAAAGTTTGGATAAAATCAGCACCATTCATTACAATTAGTTGTTCTGCTAATGAGGCTTGCAAATCATGACGAGGGCAACAAGTACTGCATCTTCTGTTCTCTATTCTGTGCTGCTGATTTTTTTATGTTTCGTTCGAGTTCAAGTTCAAGCAAGATATCATAAACAAGCCAATTGCTCTCGTTCGTGCGGAGAAATCCAAAACATCAAGTACCCTTTTCGCCTAAAGGGTGATCCATCAGGCTGTGGTGACCCTGACTATGAATTTTCCTGCGTGGACGACAGAACCATCTTAGAAATCTTTCCAGGCAAATTCTACGTGCACAACATTTCATATAACGATCAAATACTCCGTTTGGTTGATGTCAACTTTGCCAATGGAAGCTGCAGCCTTCCGTCTGGCTCTGTTTTATCAGCAGACAGGGACGTCAAGGATTCTCGATTCGGTGGATTTGTAAACAGCTCTCGCAGTCTTTTTCGATTTATGAAGTGCTCCAAAAACATCAGTAGCCTGCAAACAGCTGCTAATTATACAAGAGTTCCATGTTTGACAACAAACGGGAGTTACTTGTATGCTATTTATGACCGCGATTATTATTATCATCGTCAACCACAACCATCGTGCTCGCTTATTTCAGTGGCGCCTGTGGATTTTGATCAGGACATTAAGTTCCCTTCTTATGAAGCTATCATGGAACTTTTGCAGGCTGGCTTTGATGTTGGATGGTCGGTTGAGTGCAGGGATTGTTCTTTGGCTGGCAAGGGCTGTTTGGTAAGTTCATGGGATCAGCCAATCACCTATGTATGTTCAAGAGGTCAGTATCATGAATATGCATATTGCCTCACCTTATAGTCATATGATCAATTACATTTAAATTTAAGTCTCTGGATTATATGCATGTTCCTTTCTAATTTTTTTTGTCCCATATTGTTTTTTTATATTTTATTTTATTTATGCAAGTGCAGAGTACAAAGAACCCACATCACTTCAAATTATCTTAATATTGGTGGGAATTGGTATAGGAGGTATTATATCCGTAAATACAAAAATTAACTCGTTTTTCTTGCAATGTTCGTTTATAAAATTCCTGTTGGATCCATTGGACGCTGCAACTGATAGCAAAATGTGTTTGTCTGCATTTTCAGCTCTAGTTGGTCTATTCTTTATAATTCTCATATTGGTGGTCGTTATCCGCAAGTATCGGAGAGGACGAAGAAAAGCAGCCAAGAAGAAGCTGCAGAATCAGCAATGCTTGACACCAACAATCAGCAATTCTGGAACTAATTAACATGCTGTATATCGTGTGTGTGACCAAAAGCAATTTACTCTGTACTATATTCATCTATATTCACGTACGTACAGAGATATATGCTCAAGGGCTGAGCTTACATATCCAAACAATCATTTTATCTCTCGACTTTGACTTCCTGGAAACCATATCTTTTGCACAACGCGTTTCCGTAGGAAGTTCCTTGTTCCTATACACAATCATTGCATCATTATCTTTAGAAAAAATATAGAAAACTCCAATCGTGGACTAAAAAGGAACATGAATGATACATACACAGATAACCTTATAAATGCATCACTGTCCAGACCAAGTTCTCAAGTTCATAGTTATTCTGCCAATCATATTCATGACCATGAGGAGGGTACAATATTCAACAACTAGTACTGCATCTACTGCTCTCCTCCATCCTCCATTCTGTTTGGATTTTTCTATTTTTCATTCAAGTTCGAGTTCGAGTTCAAGCAAGAAATTATAAACAGGTCAATTGCTCTAGTTCGTGTATATATATATATATATAGTTGCAGATTCATATTGACCTTGTTCACATACATATGTGAGTGGCTCATCCCATGAACTATGGGAGGCTGAAGCTTCCATTGGCAAAGTTGACCAAACGGATAATTTGATCGTCATATGAAATGTTGCGCACGTAGAATTTGCCATGGGAAAATTTCTAAGATGGTTTTGCTGTTCACGCAAGAGAGTTCAAAATCAGTGTCACCGCAGCCTGACGGATCACCCTTTATGCGAAAAGGGTAGCTGAAATTTTTGACTCCATTGGAAGTTGCAACTGATAGAAAAATGTGTCTGCAATTTTTTTTTCCAGCTCTAATTGGTCTAATCGTTATAATTGTTATATTGGTGGTGGTTATCCGCAAATGTCGTAGGAGGTGAAATGCAGCAAACCTTGACGCCAACAATCAGAAATTCTTGAACTAACAATAACATGGGGTGTGTGACAAAATGAATGTAATTGAAATGTTCTTTTCTTTTGTTGAGCGTATCATCAAAATTCAAAAGTCTACATTTTTGATATGGAGGCTAACTGGGCCACTTGAGCCTATTAGCAGTGAGTCCGATTTTCCTGTTATCAAAGTTCCTGTGCCCCCATGTTTCCTCTCTAGTTTTGTGACATGTGGACTCTAACTTAATAGGAGTTTAACTCTGTTAACTCTCTTTAATTAAAATATATTATATTAGAATACATGTTTGACAAAAACACTTTGCACGCCGTTTCATCTTCTACGCTACACTTCAACCCCTACATCTTCTCTGCACCGCAAAACTCAGCCACTTCATCTTCTCTGCTCTACGAAACTCAGCCCATTCATATGGTTTGTTTTTCTAGTTCGCTCGGTGGCTGTTGGTTCATCAGGTAAGCACCCTCTGCTCTTCATTGTTTTTTCTTGTGCTTTTTGATTGCTGGGTTTTGAGCATCGTATGAAAAACTCAGCCGCTTCATCTTGGTTATATAATTATCAAATGAATTGCGTAATGGGTATATAATTACGAAAACTCAGCCCCTGCATATATTTCGCTCATTGACCACTGGTTCGTGAGGTGAGCCATGCTCTACTTCATAATTTTCCCCCCCTTTTTGGTTGCTGGTGTTGGAGCCAACGCACAAGAAGCTTTTAAAAGATTAATTTGTGATAATTATATACCAATTATGCAATTCATTTGGTTTCAAAAAAAATTCAAGAAAAAGAGAAGGAAGAAGGTTGATTTGGCTGCAGCATACCTCCAGCATTTTGGTTCATCAGAAGTTAATTCCCATCTTGCCTTTTAAATTGATCCTATTTTCAAGCTATGTCTCTGGACACTTGGCTACAAAGGCAATTCTGGGAATTTTTGGGTGTACAAAGACGTTTTTGGGGTGTGTATCAAAAGCTAATCACCCTTATATACATAGGAATGAATGCTTTATTGTTTGTCCACAGATACACTATTTAATGAATGCTTTATTGGGTACTAATAATTTGGAATATGTTAAATGGTGAAATGGTTAAGAGTGGTGGTTAGATGGGGATGCTGTCCTAAATGTTGAACAACTGCTTATGAATGGAGCCTTGTGTGTTGGTCAAACTGTGTAAATGCTATTATTATGTTATATATCGAGAGTGCTTGCCTATGTAGCTCATGTCTATGAGTCTAGCTATTTTCATTGTCATAATACATTTCATATTTAAGCATTTTGTTTCTTGAAACATTGTTACTAGTTGTGGGTTCTGTTATCTAGCCCAATGTGCGATTTGTAATTTCCAGATACAATGTGCAGGTTTGCTTAAAACAGAGACCAAAATGTAAGTGTAGGTGGGTGTGGGCAGTGAGGGATCTTCGGTGGTTGACATCTGACTTCTATTTGAAGTGGTTTATTCTTTGAGTAATGATGCTTGCAGCTTCTGTAAGAGTATAGTGGCCTGCATCTAATATCAGTATCTATAACTTCTATTTTCACTTTTACATTTGCAGGTAGAATTGTGATTGGATTATATGGTTAGGTTGTACCAAAAACTGTTGGTACGTGTTCATTTCATGCTGGTTTGTTTGTGACAAATGAAATGGCACGAGAGCTGGGAAATGTTCTTCTTCTACAGGCCAAAAGTTAACAAAGAGGAAGCTCACAGCCCAGATGATGTTCTAGTGAAAAAGGTGCAAAAGACGAAGGGATCAAATTCTAGTGAAAAACGTTCTAGTGGTAGTCAAAGTAGTGAAGGTGGGCATGGTAGGCAGGAAGTGAACATTGAGAACCAACCATTACTGAGGTTCATAGTGATGGGAAGGAAATCCTATACTACGAAAAATTATGTATTATTTTTCCCCAAAAATCTTTTTTATATGACCCAAAATTCTATGAAGTTTGTATGAGGTTCTGCATTATTAACATCATTGTGCATTCTTCATCATGTTCTGACATGGAGAGAGCTTACTGGAAAGTATGCATCATGATAAATGACTTCGTGGCTTGAAATGCAAGTAATATTTGCATTGAATGTAATACTTCAACACCTTAAGAAGGCAGAGATGCCAAATATCAGAATAAGTTCAAATGCCAAGACAGGACAAACATAACAAACTTGTTCTAAATCAAAACAGAGTTGTAACAAATTATGGAACCCTTGTCAACAATTGAGAGCTAAACAACCCAAATTCAACATTATGACGCTTGGTGACCCCTGTCAATTGAAAAAGGTGGATCTATTTCAACACTAGAACTTTTGGCCCCGGTACCTGTGAATTGAGAGCTAAACAACCCAAATTCTCCTTCCAATGGTGATTGTGCCTACACTCATACAATATATATATGTCAAAATAGTGAAATATACTCAATCAAGTACAAAATTACAATTAAGAAAAGTTTTAACTAAATGCAATGAAGTACATGCAATAAGTTGACCATGCTAACTGGAAATTCCATGTTTAAATTATTGACAGCAACAAGTTCCTATAATTTTTTGGGTTCAACCAATACTGGAAAAATACAATGAAGCTACAGGGTAATAAACAAACAAAGATGAAATTAATAATGAATTTATACAATACCTGTGAAATTTCTGATGGAGGTGCCGGAACAGCTTTCGTAGTAGGAACACATATTGAATCAACACTGCTTGAATTTTGCAATTCTGTTTTTCGAGTTCTTCTCTTCTTTGTCAGCTTCTCCAAAGCATTTTTTGGCCTTTTAGAACTACCAACAACTCTTTCTTTAATTTTGATTCCTCTAACTTTAATAATATCATCATCAACATTAATACACTCATTTAACTCAGATCTACTATTAATTACTGGCGAGATAACTTCACACATTTCTTGACTTGATTTTTCTTTCAAACATGCATCCACCTCGTCAAAAGTCTGATTCAATCGTCGTATAACAATTTCATACGCCTTACCACACCCTGCTGCCCTTGTTGCTAATTGAGTATGCAACCGACACAACTCTCTATAACGTCTTACAATTTCTACCTTAGGGTCATTTGTACTTGAAGATGAATTAATTTTTGCACTCATAGCCTTCACATTTTTTGTCCATCTCTTCAAGATGTATTGAGCTGGGATACTTTTAACATTTCTTGTAGAAAGAACCTTCAAGGCATGTGCACATAAGATTCCTGCAAACTCAAACTTTTTACAACTACATTAAGTTACATTATTTGTTGAGTCAAATGTAACTGTATGTTGCCAATTCTTCCCATACGGGATAACTTCATACTTGCTGATTGTTCCTATCTCATCATTGAAGTGCAAAACACAATCATAAGCCTTACATAGCTCATCTTGAAACACTTTAAACACTTTCGGTGTATACACATTTGCTGCATGCTTCAATATTTCTACGGGAAATGACAATGTTGGGGAACTTTGACTTGCTTTAAATTCAGCTTTCAACTCTTCGTAACGACGATCTTCAACCAACCTTTGGAAGTGTTGAAAAAATCTAAGCAAGTCATATTTGTAACTAACATATTTTTTTATACAACTATTCATGCTTTCACTCCGCTGGGTAGTAGTAATATCTGCGCAAAAAGTTTGTCGCCCATAAATTAACACCCATTTCTCCCTTATTTTAAACAAGCGACTCAACCAATCATTGCCCACGAGAGTATATTTTTCAAGCATACTATTCCAAGCATTTAGAAAAGCATCTTCATCCTCATAATCATATATGCAACTACTAAAATCTTTGCTGAAATCTTTGAACTTCTCAGAAACACCGCTAAGGTGTTTGGCTGCATTCTGATATATGTGCCAAATACATAAACGATGAGATGTTTCTGGCCATTTTAAAGCTAATGCTGCAGACATTGCTGCATCTTGGTCTGTAAGAATGCTCTTTGGCTTTTTTCCAGACATAGCCTTCACAAAAGTATCAAACAACCACGTAAAAGTTTGAATTGTCTCATCATATAATAATGCAGCACCAAATATAATAGTTTGCTTATGGTGATTGACACCAACAAACATTGCAAAAGGTCTTCCTTCTTTATTTTTTCTATAGGTAGTATCAAAACATACTACATCACCAAAATAATCATAATCTACCATCATCCTCGCATCAGCCCAAAAAATATTAGTGATCAAATCATCTTCATCCACTTGTATAGCATAAAAAAAATTAGGATCAATCAATTGCATTTGTTGCAGATACTCTAACACACCACCTGTATCTCCTAACTTCATTTCTCTTGTTCGTTTTGAATGCAAGTAGTTCTTGTAATCATCAGGAATAAATCCAAGACTTTCCTGACCACCAGCTTGTCTACTTAAAAATTCAAGAGCTGCTTTGGGAGCAATTCCTGAACTATCAGCCATATCAACTTCAGCTATTTGTGCAAGAGTGATCTTCCTATGAGACCTAAACAAATGAGTCTTAGACGGACTTGTAGTCACATGGTTATGCTCATAAACAAATTCTATGACACGATACTTATCATTCAAATGACAACTAATTTTCATCCTTGCTAAGCATCCACATCTTGTCTCGGCACGATGATATTTCACATTAGAAACACGCTTATCAATTTCACGCTTACCTTCAGCAAAGCAAACAAAAAGCCTGTCTCTCAACTGGCCACTTTTGAATTTGTGACAGCTACTTCTTCTAATACTAAAACCAATATTGTATGCATATGCATTATAAAATTTGAATGCTAAGTCTTCTGTCTCAAACTCCATCCCAATCACAGGAATTAGTTGTTTTCGAATGCTAGAACGAACCAAATCTATTTTTTCATTACCTTTCATAGCTTGGGATGACTTTTTGTTGCTTTCACCTTCTGAAATGTTCAAGCCAGTGCTTGTTTCACCTTCTCCATCTTCCATGCAATTATTTTCCATATTCATATCCTTCAAAAATTGAATCAAACAAAATTTATACATCTAAAATATCTTCCATAATAATAAAAAATTACAATTGATTCAATAAAAATTAAACAGAGCTAAGTACTGTACAATCATATGTTCATATTAGTTATTGATGACACTAGAAAATGGACGTAGATGAAAACCAAAATACAAACTATCTGAAAAATTATGAAAAGAAAAATCAATGTATTTTGTATTCGTTATTACTGTAGATGGAAATGAAAAGTCATCACAAAATTGAAACCAAATGAATTTGATTCAAATGAATTGCATATTAGGTATATGATTCTCGCAAGTTATATGTTTATAAGTTTTTCATACGATGCTAAAAAACAGCAATCAAAAAGCAGAAGAAAAAAACATGAAGAGTATAGCGTGTTTACCTGATGAACTAGCAACCAACGTGCAAACTAGAAAACCATATGCAGGGGCTGAGTTTCGTAGAGTAGAGAAGATGAAGTGGCTGAGTTTTGCAGTGCAGAGAAGATGTAAGGGTTGAAGTGTAGCGTAGAAGATGAAACGGCGTGCAAAGTGTTTTTGTCAAACGTGTATTCTAATATAATATATTTTAATTCTTTTAATTAAAAAAATACTTTGTCAAACATGTATTCTAATATAATATATTTTAATGAAAGAGAGTTAACAGAGTTAAACTCCTGTTAAGTTATAGTACACATGTCACAAAACTAGAGAGGAAACATGGGGGCACAGGGACTTTGGTAACAGAAAAATCGGACTCATTAGCAATCTACGGCTCTTTACATGGGCTATGGCCCCTTAGCCTTATATATATATATATATATATATATATATATATAAAGAAAGTAAAAGACAGAAAATGGTAAAACATTCAAAATATCAGAAAATGCCATTGATTAATGCATATTTTAAGAATTCAAATTATTAATTAAATGAGGATAATATGATAAATTGACACTTTTTCATATTTAAAAAAAATTAAAATTAAAAGAAAAAGCAGATAATGGATCATATTTTTATGGAACATAACTACCCATTATCTTTTTTAATTCTAATATAAATTTATTTTATTTTTAAAAAAAGCCTATTGCAGGCGCGGAAGCACGTGCAAAGAAACTAGTATTTCCAGAACGCTATAACCTCACATTTGGCTGCCATAGCACAAATGAATTAATCAAAGTTTATTTTCCTTTGTTTTGCTTTCATTTGATGAATTACCGGCATATAAAAAAAGTTTACCTATCCCTCAAATAACAGTTCACTTTTATTGAGGGACACCATTTGTGGGCTATTACAATTTTTTTTTCAACGATCCAAATCGTCTATTTTTCAAGTCTTCATTCATAGATCATCCTTGTAAAAAAATTAAACAAATCAGAAATTGTTAAGACATCTAATTGTGCCTAATAAAATTAACGAACACGATACTTCAAAAAAGCACTAAAATTACAATCATTAATTCAATGGTCAAATAATTTTGGATTCAAGTGTTTTTTTGCAGAGATGATATTTGAAGGAATATCTAAAAGATGGAAGGTTCAAAATTTTGAAATAAAGTGAGTCCACAAGGGTGTCCCTCAAATAATTATTTGAGAGATCTTCCAAAAATAAGGTTAAAACTTACTCTGTAAGTCCTCAAAGAGGCATTGATATACCTTGGCCCTGGGATGGGATAGCCTTCCCTTCCCCTAAACTTTTAAAATTAACGAACACGGTACTTCAAAGAGGCCTTAATAAAATTAACGAACACGGTACTTCAAAAAAGCACTAAAATTACAATCATTAATTCAATGGTCAAATAATTTTGGATTCAAGTGTTTTGTTGCAGAGATGATATTTGAAGGAATATCTAAAAGATGGAAGGTTCAAAATTTTGAAATAAAGTGAGTCCACAAGGGTGTCCCTCAAATAATTATTTGAGAGATCTTCCAAAAATAAGGTTAAAACTTACTCTGTAAGTCCTGAAAGAGGCCTTGATATACCTTGGCCCTGGAATGGGATAGCCTTCCCTTTCCCTAAACTTTTAAATAGCAACAAATATATATTTATATATATTATCTTTTTTCTTTCTTGATGTGTAAATTGTAATTCAATTATAATGTGAAGCTTAATTATAAAGTTTGTATTCAAATACGATCATGCATCCCAAAATTATGCATTGTTGAGTGCTCTACTATTTTCATTCCCTTTTCCTTTCCTAGACTAGTGAGAGTATTTTTGCTTATCACTTTAATTTAAGATGTACTCTCACTATTTGACATGTGTCCATGAACATAACTATAATTCCATAAATATATATATCTTGAATTAAAGTGATAAGCAAAAATATTTACCCCTGCTAACCGTTTGATTTTTCAAACTCATTACTGCTTCTTGTTGGTTGACAAAACAAAAGAATGAGGGAGAATTGCCTTTGACTTTGACCTTTGAATTCTGCAATACTCAAAAGGGTAGTTGCGTATCATAAAGTGTTATTGAATGAGTAATTTTTGGGTGTTTCGGGTACACCACGTGGCTGGTATACTATCTAATAGACGGAAGACATATGGAGTATTTGCAATGCAGCCCGCCACATGTTATAAAAAGAAATGTAGTAAGTTAAACAATAATTCCACATGTCTTATGTTTATTAGATGGTACACCAACCACGTGGTGTACCCGGAACATATAAAAATTTCTCCTATTGAAGATAGATGTGGACATTTTTTCTTTCTCAAAAAAAAAAAAAAAAAAACATTTCATCAGACATCGACTTTGACTTTCTTGAATCATGTCTTTAACAAAACCAGTCGCTTTGTATAAAAACTTCCAAGTTGATCCATAATCAACTTGTGAAGAGAGACAGAGTCACAAAACTCCAACACGGAGCAGAAAATTTTGACCTACTCGTATCCTTTGACTAACAGGGAACCACCAATACAGATCTCAGATTTCCTTATAAGCATCGTGCTCCAAACTTTGGATAAAATAGAACAGGATTAACACATTCTTGAAGATAATATCTCAAGTTCAAGTTCACAGTTATTCTGCAAATTTGTTGCAAATACCATGAGGACGGAAAAATCAAAAACTGCATCAACTATTCTCTACTCTCTTCTGATTTTTCTAACTTTCATCAAAGCTGAAGCAAGAAATTACAAACAAGTATGTTCCTCTTCTTCTTGCGGAGAAATAAACAACATCAGCTACCCTTTTCGCCTAAGGGGTGATCCATCAGGCTGCGGTGACCCCGATTATGAACTCTCTTGCGTGAACAACAAAACCATCTTAGAAATATTTCCAGGGAAATACTATGTGAAGAATATTTCATATGAGGATCAAGTACTCCGTTTGGTTGATGTCAACTTTGCCAATGCCAATAGAAGCTGCAGCCTTCCATCTGGCTTTGTTGAAAATACGGATGGGTTTGTCACAGACTTTCGATTCAAGGGAGTTGTGGACAGCCTTGGCAGTCGTTTTCGGTTTGTCAAGTGCTCCAGAAACATCAGCAGCCTGCAGGAAGCTGCTAATCATACGACAGTTCCATGTTTGACAAGAAATGGGAGTTACGTCTATGCAGTTTATGACGGCGACTACTCGTACTATAATCCTCAGCCATCATGCTCGGTTGTTTCATTGGCTCCTGTAGATCTTCTTCACGACATTAATTATAAGTTCCCTTCTTATGAAGCCGTCATGGAACTTTTGGAGGCAGGATTTGTTGTTGGATGGTCGCTTGAGTGCAGGGATTGCTCTTTGGCTGGTAAATCATGCGTAGTAAAATCATGGGATAAGCCACTCACGTATATATGTGAAAGAGGTCAGTATGCATGCCCAACTTTATGATCAAAACTTATGTCCTCTGATTATCATTTTTTAATAACATTTGTTTTAATGTTTGATACTGTTTTTCTGCAAGTTCAGAGAACAAAGAACTCACAAGGAGTCAAGGAAACTTAATAATCGCGGGAATCGTTGTGGGAGGTATTATATTTGTGTATACACATTGACTATGTTGTTTTAGTTTCGTGCGATTTTCGATTTCACTGGAAGTTGTGACTAATAGAAATTTTTCTCTGCATTTTCAGGTCTAATTGCTCTACTGGTTATAATTGGTATATTGGTGTTCTTTGTTCGCAAGTGTCGCACAAGACGAAACGCATCTAGTAGCACGGAGAAGAATTGACGCCAACAATCAGCAATTCTTGAACTTGGCTTCTATTCTTCACCCTCTACAGCTTAAATGTGTAATGCTCCATGATGTGACACCAAAAAGAATTGTGTAGATCAAAATTTGATTTATTTATATTTGTTCGTTTTTTATTATATTTATTTATGTATAATGCAATAATAATGTGAATCATCAAAAAGTCTGTTTCCTAGTGTCACTGAAAACTATATTGTAAACGTCCTGTTTTGAGATTTCATTGGTTATTTCGTTCTTTGATCAGCATTCCATGAGGCTTCATCACCTTGTCCTTTGGTTTTCTTCAAAAGTTGCTCAATAGAATATGCTGAAAGCTCCCTGAAGGTGCAATCAAGCATTCTTCTTAACTAGAAAAGATCTTTATAACGTATTCTAAGGTTAACCCGTATATAGTTAAATACAAAAATTGAAAATTAAATAAAATATTTTTGTTGTTGTTGCTACTCGTTAGT
Organism: Prunus persica; assembly: GCF_000346465.2. Classification (NCBI taxonomy): domain Eukaryota; kingdom Viridiplantae; phylum Streptophyta; class Magnoliopsida; order Rosales; family Rosaceae; genus Prunus; species Prunus persica. Next base: position 30,633,057 of record NC_034009.1, on the reverse strand, counting down.
GAAAGGGCAAAATACCATTCAAGAGGCTTTCTTGTATTTACTCACTCTTCTAATCTAACTTGGTACTAGTTATTCTTCTGCAGCACAACATGACAAGGAAAGAACTATTTATTGCTTCAGTTATTCTCTCTTCTGTGGTGATCTATCAATCCATCAATGAAGTTGAAGCCAGAATTCTTGAGCAAGTTTGTCCTTCTTCTTCATGTGGAGATATCCAAAACATCAGCTTCCCTTTTCACCTAAAGGGTGATCCAGTAGGCTGCGGCTATCCGGCCTATGAACTTTCTTGTGTGAACAACAAAACCATCTTGGAATACGATCCAGGAACATACTATGTCAAGAACATTTCCTATAATGAACGTTCAATCCATCTCACTGATACAAATTTTGCCAATTGAAGCTGCAGCCTTCCATCTGGATTGATAGATTCAGTGGATGAGTTAACCGACGATTTTCCTTATAGGCCACTAGGGCATCTCTCATATATCAGTTTTGCAAACTGCTCCACAAACATAAGCAACCTAGCTTCTATAGAATTTCCTTGTTTCAGAAGAAATGGCACTCATGTTTAAGCTATTTACGGAGAAGGCCACTTACTGGCTCTCTTGAGCAAGAAAAATCCTGTTCTCTCATTTCAATTGCTCCTGCAGATTCTGTAGATGTCAAGTTCCCTTCTTATGAAGATGTCATGAAAGTGTTGCAGGCAGGGTTCAATCTTGGATGGTTGGCTGAGCTCCCGTATTGCCCTACATATGATACTTCATGTAGAGTAAATAATCCAGGTTAGTGTGCTTAACTTTTGACCAGACTGATTCTGTTTTTTCTCTTTAGTTTCCTCATATTTGCATATGACGCTTAAATGTTCAGGGAGTATTATGTATGGTTCGTATATGTGAGCTTCGACTTATTCTGGAACATTCCATTAGGTACAACTTTTATTTCGTTGACTGGTTCCCTTGAACTTTAAATAAACTTAGAAATAATGGTTTTCTGTTGCTCGTGCAGCCCTAATTCTTATTATTAGACATATCTGTGCTCCTTTGGCTATATTTGTGTTCCTCATCCACAAATATTGTACAACACGAAAGAGAGTAGATAACAGGGAGATAGTTGTGCTGCACAATGAGCAATCCTTGATGCCCACAAGGTACTCTTACACGGATGTAGTTGCAATGACAAACAACTTTGAAGATAAACTAGGCCTGCAGGGTGGGCTTGGGTCAGTATATAAAGGGCAGCTTCCAGATGGTTGCCTAATTGTTGTCAAAATGCTGGAGAACTCTAGGTTCAGAGGCACCGAAAAATTGGTAGAATTCGTCACGCCAATGTTCTTCAGTTGGTGGGATTCTGTTCTGAAGGCTATAAGCAGGCTCTCTAGTGTATGAGTACATGCCTAATGGTCTCTTGCTAAACATTTATCCTCAAAAGAAGGAAGATTTCAGTCATTTAAGTGGGAAAAGCTGCATGAGTTTGCTCTGCGAATCGCTCGAGGGATCGAGTATCTACACAAGGGAAGTGATGTGTGCATTCTTCATTTAGAAATGAAGCCTCAAAATGTCCTGCTAGACCACAATTTCATCCCCAAAATATCAGATGCTGGCCTTGCAAAATTTTACCCGGAGGACTATGATTTTGTTTTTGTTAGTACTTTAAGAGGAACAGCAGGGTACATAGCGCCTGAACTGAATTCTAGGAATGTTGGAACTGTTTCTAGCAAATCAGATGTTTATAGCTTTGGGATGTTGATGTTGGGAATGGCAGGAGGAAGAATGGATGTCAACCCAAAGGCAAGCAGCTAAACCGGCCGAGGGAAACTTCCGTTGTGGATTTATGACCATATAACTAAGGGAGGAGACCTGAAAATTGATGACATGACTGAGACTGAGGCTGAAAGAAACTTATGTTTAGTAGGGTTATGGTGCATTCAAGCCAAGGCATCAGAACTAAAGTTGTGGATATGTTGGAAGGGAGCATTGGCAACCTGAAAATGCCTCCTAATCCTTTCTTATCCTCACTACAATACATGCCTATAGAAGACGATAATCCTTCTCAGTTGCTGATTTCTGAATCAATGGAGAGAAGCTAGCTAGCTAGCTAGCACAAATATAAATAAAAGTAATGTTAAAAGTTGGATCATATACCAGGCGTGAAATGCCAGCCGTTAGTAATAGTGATGATGTTTTCAATAAATATTAGTGATACCTGACGATCATGTATACTATGACAATTGTTGGGCCTAGATATGTTTGTTTTAGCCCGATGGGCTAAGTGTATGTATTGCTTGTTTTGGCTTCCTACCCCTATAATTTTTTTTAGTAAATACCATGGGGTGTCCCCACACTCGAAGAGTGGGATTAATCATCGCTCGGAGTTCGGCTTATCTCTAGCCACAAAGTGTTTCCAACGGATTTCGAACCCCTACCATTGAGGCACCAGGTATCGCCAGCTGGAGGTGGCTTCCTGCCCCTATTTCAAGTTCAACCAAAGGGAAAAAAAGAGCAGCTACAGGCCCTTGGCTGTATTCACGAGAGCTTCTAAAATGAGGGGCTATGTTGAGGGTTACAATGAGGAGGTTCAATCCAATAGTTCAATGATAATTCTGTATTGAATCGAACGGCTATTAAGGACCTCCTCATTCTAACCCCTCACAATAACCCATCATTCTAGTCTCCTTGGTACTTTCACACCTTAATGCGATGAGATGAAAATGTTTACCTTCTTCTTCTTTTTTTGGCAAAAATGCGATGAGAATGTTTATATACTATAAATTATATCTGGGAACAAGATAAATTTACCGTAAATCATAATATATATATATATATTTGTATTATTTCTATACAACTCACGTTGTTGTACTGATCATCATGAGTCACTGGCGTTTGTTAATATTATATATTATATGAATACAGGATATGTATGAAGGCCGGGAACAATGGTTGATTCTTTGCCAATTATGTATAAGATACTTGTTTCTGATTTTGGAAGAGACAAAAATTCGCTTCTGTCTATCAATTCTTGTAGCCGTCGATGGATTATCATTTGGTGAACAGCCTTATAACCCTTTTGCATAACTAGTATAAATTTTTGGCAAAAAAATGAACTTCATGCTTCCTTTAAGTAATTAAAGATTGAAATCAGATGAGATAAAGTACCAAAGTGCAGAAAAAGAAAGGCATGGAAAATCCAAGCTGCCAAGCTTTCACAAAAATCAGATTCTGACTTTGAATCAGCATCTAGCTAGCTAGAAGAGCCAAGACACACCAAAACCCAAAAAGGAAAAAGAAAATTAAAGAGGAAGGAAGGAAGGAAACTAAAGTCATTCTTTTCTTTCTTCCATTAATTCGTGACAAAGCAAATAAATACATGATAGGTGTAAGTGATGCATGCCCAGCAGCATTACAAACAAACTAAAAACCAAACTAAACAAACTAGCTACCTCGTATGCATCCCTTACATCCCATGTTCCATAACATATTAAACATGCAAAAACAAAGACAAAAACAAAAACGAAAGGACAACTAAGAGCAAACACCAAGGTAAGTAATAAAAGAAAATTATTAAAAGACCTACGTTGTGGTTAAGGTAAATTCGGACCGCTACCCTCAATTCCCCGCAATGCAATAATGCCGCTCTCCCGACTCTGCTCCTTGTGGTGTGGGCTAGAAATTCAGGAGAGCGCAATTGCAAAGCCTTGTTTGGTGTGTTGCTTTGCCATCACTTTTCACCCGTACTTACAGCAGAGCCCTTGTACGCCGCGCTGCTGCGTCCGCCAACCACCACCACCACCCAAGTAGACAGAGCTCCACCGGTGGCTGGCGGTCATGGTCGTCGATGTTGCTTAGAAAAATGATCAATGATAAAGCTATAATTGAGATGAAAAAATGGTAAGTGCTGGGTAGGTAGCAAGAAAGGAGGACTAGAAAGAGTATGATGAGTATAGAGCTGAGGGGACATGATGGGTCATATATAAAGACGAGATTGTAGCTTTTGGTTGAACATGAGTGCCCCCCATTTTAGTTTTTTATTTTTTGATATATATAAATTTCGTAAAAGTGAAGTTGAAATTCTTGGTCCAAGCTGGTTAAGGGCATGTTTGTGGGAAATGCAAATAACTCCACTAACTCGGTTTCCAAGGCTCTTGGAATTTTCATATTATTCTCATATGGAGGAGAGAAACAAAAAAGAAGAGAAGAGAAAAGAAAAGAAAAGTGGAATTGGATGGGGTTTATTTGTCTCTGTGTGTGTGTGTATGTGAACGTGGCGTGTTTGCGGCATACGAAGTTGGTGGGTGGAGGGTGGAGGTTGTTGCAATTTTCCCACTAAATAAGCTCCTCATCATCCTCAACAAAAGTCAAGCTCAAGACAAAAGTTTTGAATGGGCAGCTTTTTAGATTTATTACCTGATAATTGTTTGTTTAGGGTTGGGAAGACGCAGTGCAGTCGGGAAGAAGTAGAGTGAGTGGGTCATTTGATAATTTCATTTACATGGAATCCTGTGCATGCATGGATGATGGAACTTCGAAGCAGACAAATGGGCCGAATTTCAGCTAATGGATGATTGAGCAATAAAAGAGTGTTTTCTTTTAAAATCTATCACCATTCACCATTCACCACAAAAACATCAACTTAAATCTTTAATTATATATTCAGCGAGATTTATAATGATGGAAGAATATAATAAATCAGTAATGCCTTCAAACTTTTTAGTCATCCATTGCTATGTGCCACTGCCTTGCTTCAAACTTTCAAGCCAAATCATTATATTGCAGAGGTTTGCAATCATCTCCACCTTTTCAAATCAAATGTCTTTTAAAAGTACATACATATATATATACACAATATAGTTTATTTGGTCTGCCTGGCCTGGTGCCTGCCTTCAAAGTTCAAATTCAAACAATCCTCCGGAAGAAACTTGGGCTGCTTTCAGGTAACAAGTTATCAAATATTTTATGATATTAAAAAATAAATAAAAATTATGATAGTTTGTCAAATGAGATGGGGATGGCCAAGGCCAACCTTTGTGTGGTTTGAAAAAAAATACTTGCGCATGGTAGGGAGGGATGTTACAGAAGCACCACTAGTGAATCAGTGATGGAGACAGCGACTCCCACCAACCTGTGCGGGATTGGTTTAGTTCCGTATCATCATCATCATCATCATCCATTTATTTCCAAATATAATTAAATAAATAAATAAAATAATAGAGTAGCAAAAGTGAAAGAAAGAGAATCTCACACCGCTGACTTATGCTTCGTCTTTATAGCTTTTGCTTTTTTCATGTCATGGAATGGACGTATCCATGGCAAAGTGATTTGTGTCATTTTACTTTGTTTGTTGTTGGTTTACTTGACCCCAAAACCAACCTAAACCATCTATCAAAACTCCTGTGATCTTTGATTGATCTTTGATCCAACAGTCAGTACTTATTCTGTTCAAAGTTGACACTGGGATGGAGCAATAATATATGGGACCCATCATGCATTAGGTTAGGGAGGGCCCCAGCAGCTCCTAGAATCCGAGGACTAGCATTTTCCATGATCATCGTTTATTTACTAATTAATTAAACTCCTCTGAAGCAGCAAGCAAGCACAATATTTTTTTTACGTCTCCATTACGTCATTTTTACATCAACTTACTTGATAATGTTGGGAGTGAGTTTTCCGAGTCCGAACGAACCCGCCAGCCAGCCAGCCAGAACAGGAGAGAAAGATAGAGCAACATCCAGAAGTAGTGAAGAAAAATACAATCATTGGATACTCGAGATAGATAGATATCTGATAAAGCGCCATGTGTCCCTTGACTGTCCAGTGATTGGTGGACAGGAAGCGGCGCGTGAGGCCTCGATAATAGTCCATCTCAGCTAAGCTCAGCTAGCAACAAAGCCTGGGTCCCACACACGGAGACATAACAGACACAGCGCCCCAACCCCAATCCAATTTGATTCAAAGTGATTGTATATACGGCGCCCCATTGGACCAAAAAGTAGCGTCCAACCGAGCCAACACGCACGCTTCCGCATTGGATCCCTCGTAGTAGGCTCATGGACCTATACGTTAGTAAACAGTTACTTTTTACTTTTATTTTATTTTTTACTGTGTCACTGTGTCACTGTGTCACTGTGTCACTGTGTGTGGTTGGTTAATGGAGTACAACAGGATGGAGTGAATTTGTTGCTTGTTTTGGAAATTCGGGATAAAGTCCGTCTCCCTTTCTCTTGCAAAGTTGCATCATCATATCATATCATATCATATCATATACTGTTTCTGTTAGAGAGATATGGGGTTCCTTGTTGGAAAGGAAAGATGACAACGACCGGACCTTCAACTTGACCAATTACAGGCCCACTTTTGAGATTTCCGTTCAAGTGGGAACTTGGTAATTGCATTCAAGCCCAGTTTGCTTAGTGGGCTTTTTTAACTTCAATCCAACAGAAAAAGAATTCTATAACTTGTTCAATCAACCCATGAACACATGACGAGGTGAGAGAAAGCAACTCTCTCATTGATTTTCGTTGAATAAAACAAAACTTATACATGTCATGTGATCTGCTTTTGTCGTGACTCGCGCTGGATGGATCAGGATCAGGATCAGAGTCAGCAGCAGCTCAGCTCAGTATCGGATTTCAAAAGCTTTCGAATCCGCATTGGTTGCATGCTTACCTGTTTTGGAAGGGAGATATTGATTCCAAGCCAAGTCCAACTCAGAGTCTCACTCTCAGACAAACTACAAAGATTCCTTACTAACAAGTTCAGACACGTCTTGTCAGTGTCACTTCAGTTAATTTTAACGGTGGTTTCCATTTAGCAGGACTCAAAGGAAACCACACGTTTTCTTGGTCATTAATTAGATCAAAACGTTTCAAGTATTGACAAGAAAAGAGAAGCCCTTTCACTTGTTAATTTGCTTGTTTATTAATTCCGGCAAAGCTCTTGAACCCCTTTCTCGTGTTTAGCTTCGGACTCGGTACAAAAATAAGCATTCAAAACTTGTCTCATTGACTGATTTTTGGCTGCCGCTGAATACAAGTACTTAGTTACATACAAATACAACATCAATTCATCTCAAGTTCAACAAAACCTAGCAATGACTTGGACACAAGTTCCACCTCCTTCAATCACTTGTTCTTCTTCACCAACACAACACTTTGCAAACATCTCCACAATTAATTGCACCTGCAAATTATCATCAATAAACAAAATCCCACGCCGCCAAGATCAAAGCACAGATCCAGTCAATATATAATAAGTCACTAGTTTTTCTGTTTCTTACAAACAATATTTCTAAATCACTAGTAAACAACACCAGAAAGAAGGAAAAAGAACACTAGTTCAGGAATGAATTCAAACCTCAACACCTTCTGTTTCAACCAAAAATTCCAACAAGAAGTGGAAAGGGAAAGGGAGAAACCTAAGGAAATTGCAGGAATGGGTGGAGTAGGAAAGAAATTTGTTCCCTTTGAACCAACCAAAGAGATCCATTCTTTTCCCACTCTCCCACTCCAACAGCATCCTCAAGCCCTTCCTATCCCCACCCTTCTTTCAACTCTCCTCCTTATCCTCCTCCCATGGCTATGGCCTATCTCCCCTTTCAGCTTGGCTGCCTCTTTTGACCTGCTCAACCCTCATTATATATATATATATATATATATATATATATAATATATTGGAGAGAGGAATGCCCTAGCTCCCCTTACATGTGCAATAATAACATGCCAAGTGGATTTGAATAAAAAAAAAGTTATGAAAAAATTAAATTAAAAAAAATTAAATGTTAAATTATTTTTTAAGGGTTTAGGGTTTTTCATCAAAACCAAATGAATTTGACGCAACATGTACGTGGAGTCTACATGTCCATTAATAACATGCCGAGTGGATTTGAATAAAAAAATGTATATTTTGAAAATTTTATCTATTTTTAAAAAAATAAAATTTAAAAAAGATTTTAAATATTAAACTATTTAAAAATATATATTTCTTCATTTAGATCCACTTGACATTTTCTCATTGGCTATGTGTGCACCACATATGTGTCATGTCAGCAATTTAACAAAAAAAAATTAACGAAATCTCACAGTGAGATCAAATTGATGAGTGAGGTGTAACATAAGGATTAATAATGTCAAAAAATATATATATAAAGGTACTAATGAAGACTAAGAATTAAGAAGATGATAAAATCCCAGACGAGTTTTGAACAGCTAGCTGGTACAAATAAACAAGGAAAACATAGGGAAAAATAACACTAGGAAACCGCATAAATGAACTAACAGCGAAATCCTTCGTTTTTATGGATGCGATGTGTTGGGTACTAAAAACAAGAAGAGAAAAGGGAAAGGGAATAAACCTAAGGAAATTGCGAGAGTGATTGGAATAGGAAAGAAATTTGTTCCCTTTGAAAATTGAAATCAACTAAAGAGATCCATCCTACTCTCCCACTCCAATAACTTTCTCAAGCCTTTCCCATGCCCATCCTGCTTTTCAACTCTCCTCATTATTCTTCCGTGTCTATTGGTGGTTGGGTGGCTCTTGTGACTTGTGAGCCGCTCACCCCGCCCTCACTACATAATATTATATTGGGCAAAATTGTAGCAACAGTCTCTCGACTAAGACTCGATTTTAATTTTCGTCTTTCATCAAAATTATTATAGTCGTCCTTCAATTAGATCTTATTTGCATCTTTAGTTCTTTCTGTTACATCACTAGTCCTTTTATTTCCGTCGTTTTTCCGTCAAAACTCACATATCAAACACATGATGGATATTTTAGGTGTAAATAAGACTTTTACCTAGCAACCACCTCCTTTTACTCAAACCCAACCGCATGCCATCCTCTTCCCCCGAAATTTGCCCACCCATTTACCTCACCAATCCAAACCATGCCAGATCCAGCACCTTCTGGTGACAAATTCCAAGTCTCCTCTAGTATGTAAACTACTTCCCCTTCAAACCATGCTGGATTTTATGTGGATATAGTAAAATGCATCAGCATGGTTTTCTTTGCCTCCAACCAATGAGGTGTAGCTCAACTTTGGGTGGCTCAGGAGCTCCTTATCCTCTTCAAAAATCAACTTGCTGCTAAAATCAACTTCCCCAATCACCCACCCCTCCTTTCCCACAGGCCCAAATGGGGAAATTGGGCTTTTTGTTTTTCAATGAGTTCATTTATCTAATAAATATTTTATAGGAATTTCCCCATTTGAATTTCATTTTGAAAAAAAAATTTAATTTATTTAACTAAAAGACCAATAATACAACATGAATTGACAAAAAAAACAATAATACGACACGAGATCTAATTGACGGATGATAATAACAAATAAGTTTCGCAACACGAGAACGAAAAGTAAAGTCGAATATTATCTGAGGTTACTACAGTTTTGCCTATATATCGGAGATGGGAATGTCCTGGCTCCCCTTCCACGCGTCTTCCAAAACCAATCCACATCAATTAAGAACCCTTACCAAAAATAAATTTTGTTCCAAACAAAGCTAGTTTGAATTTCCTTTTCTAACCCTTTATGCCAGGCCAAACCGGTGTACCATACCTTACCTACCCTACCTAATTTTTAAAGCTTCTTTACTCAGAAGATGTTTAATATTTATAAATAAAAAATTATCATTTTAACTTTTATTTTTGATTGGACCAAAAGTTAAACCAATGAAAATTTTCTATTAGGCCATCTTTGGACTGCGTAATCCCTTAACCAGAGAAAGAAAAATAGTTTTGATCTCTCTCCATATTGACCACCACCACACCAATGGGTATTTGGTCGGTTCATTAATATGGTGAAGGGTGATGCAGAGCCGAGATCAGCCTTTGGATAAGAAATCGCCGCTTAAGAGTAGGATAAGAAATCGCAAACTTTGCAATACTAACGAAAACTGATGGAAGTGCAAAAAAAAACCCTAGTAAAGTATTCAGAGATGATTCTTCTGATTGTGAGCTGCAAAGACATTTCTCACTGGTTGTTGTTAACAATATATCTCAGATTTACGTTTGAACCTATGCATTAAAAGCCTTAAACCCCATTATTTTCTGCGCTATTGCCTCGCTCTCTATCACCATCGGCAGAGCTAAGCTCACTTGACTTGTGACTTGTATAATTCATAAAACATCGGCCTGGGTATCCATCGACGCTTCGGTATTTATTTGAAGGATCTGCAATGCAAATAAAAGTTACAAAATTTATAATTTTCAAAACAAAACCAACGCAAATTACAAAATACATCTTCAAGATAAGTTATTGCTAGCTATAGTACCAGCCCATAAAACGAGCAAAAGGGCAAAGAAAATGGAGAACAACACTAATGAATCACCCAAGCCACCTAAAGATCGGAACATGAACATCAGAACATAGTTTTAAAACACAGAAAAGAAGACAAATCAGTATTTCAGTTGTAATAAGTCAATCTCACAGAGTACAATGACGAATCAAAATGGGAAAAGGTAGGGAAAGAGAGCAACTGTAGGAAATAATAGGAATGGGAGGTTTGGGAAGAAGTCCTTTTTTGTGTTCCTTGTGTAATATTCACGAACACTTGGGGTGCATGTTTTTCCCAATCCTCCCATTCCCCTAACTCCCTACTGCAACTTCCTTTCCCCCTTCTTCCCTTCTTCTCTTTTCATTTCTCTCTCTCTCTCTCTCTCTCTCTCTCTCTGTATGATATCGCAAGCAAACAAGAAGAAAGTTGCTTGGTTTGTTGAATCTGTTGTCTAGTGAAAAAACAAGAGAGAAAGGGAAAGACAGTAGGCTTAGAAAATATTTGGAATGGGCGGGGTTGGCAAAGAAACATGGGTTGTTGAGTCTTTTTCTTTTCCAACACGCTCATTCCAAAAACTTCCTAAACCCTACTATGCCTTTCCCACCCCTGTTTTCCAGTTCCATCATCTGCTTCAAACTTAAAATGGCTTTGGGTTTTATGGGGATGATGGGACGGTCAAAGCACCCTTCTTTGCCGTTCGATATTTTTCAAAAACTTATCCCAATACGCGTAAACTTATCAAACACGCGTTCTGCATCACTCGTAAAATATAAATAAATGTATATTGATTTATTATTTTTCTTCTCCTCAAAAGAATAATAAAATAAAGTTTCAGAACGGAGCAGAGCATTCAGACAGACTTGACCCCACAGATATAGTCCTCGACTGGAATCCAATGCTTGCTTGTGGTTTGGGGTCAAAAAGCAAAATGAAAGTTAAAGCAATCTCAGATTATGTTTTTGGTTATCATATCAATGTACACTCAACTACTCTGTTTCCGACCCAAATATTGCTAATTTAATACAGACATGTCAGAAAGGAATCAATCACGGACCACGGTAGGTATGAATATGAAAATTGTACGAAAAACTTGGAATTTTTTTTTAAATTTTTTTTTTTTGAAATTTTAAATGATAATTATTTAATCAATTATTTATTATTTTATTATAAAAATTTTTAAAAAAGATGCATGTAGAATGTAATTGATTTAAACTGATTATATAATAAGTTAACAAACAAAATATGTGAAAATTAATGAAAGAATATTAAATATATTATAATTATTTATTTATAATAATTTATTATAATATTTTATATTTTATATATTACATAGTAAAATATATAAATGATTTAATATTACATAAAGTTCTTATAAGAGTAATGCTACACTTATTATATTATTATTTCACATTTTCATATCATATGATATGACATATTCATATTATATACTACATCAATTAAATAAATATAATTAAAAAAATAAAAATTAATATTTTACATTATGTGATATGTACACATAAATTATCACATCATGTAATATAAAATTATAATATAAAAAATGTGATAAAACTAATATTATTTTTCTTATAATGTTCAAATTTAAGTTATTTACACTAACAGTTCCTGAAGTTTTCTACTTTTTTCAAAATACTCCTCCAAATTTTAGAAATTACAAGAACACATTCTTGAAGTTTTAAATTGTCCTTAAATTATATTTTCCTCTATATCTTTTGCCTTTCAATTCAATGTGGGAGTTGATTTTTAGGTTAAATGGTATCTCATTATATTTGGTGATTAGTATAGAAGAAGCTTATTTATTAGTTTGTTGATAAACGTGATCAGTGGTGGAATTTGTAAAAAGCCAGCCCAAATGAGTTGAACAAATTGATAAAAATTGAGCTCCATCTCCATGTGACTTCCTTCACAAAATAAACGATTGTCCAGATATAAGAAAAGCAAGGGAAAGAGATGAACCCAATTAGGAAATCATTGGCATGGGAGGAATAGGCAAGAACTACTTATACATACATACTTCAAACAGAACTTGAAGTAGTAGAATATATAATAAATATTTCTTGCCAAACTTCCCATGGCCAAAAACTTCCTCAAGCTCTTCTCCCTTTCCCTCTTCTCTGTGTCTGTCTGTCTGTCTGTGTCTCTTTTCATCTGGAACTGAAAGGAACCATTCCATTGATGTGAATTGAACAAATTATTTTGGAGGGGAGGGGTTCAGCCTTTTAAGTATCGGTGGCTTGGACTGGTTGGTGGAATAGAATAAAGGCACTCGCTCCATAATAAGAAAAAGAAAAGTTATGTCTTTAAATTATTTATTATAATAAAGAAAAAGTAAAAGAAAACAAGCGGAGCGTGATTGATGATTTGACAACTCCATAAAAAACAAGAGGAGCGTATAGTGATCCGTGACCGTGAGCCCTTCATGTATTTGTATTTACTAATTCCAGAATCACGCAGTGTCTGTTGGGATGGGAAGTGAGAGCGACCATATATTTTCATCACAAAACTAATCTTAGAAAAGGAAAAAAGAACATGGGAAGTGAAGATCCAAGTAGGATGAGTTCACGAAATCAAAACAATTCAAGAAACAGAGACAACCAAATAAGGCTTACCAAACTCTACTTGCCTTGTGTTGGGTTAGGTTGGAGAAGAGAAAGGAATAGCTGGAAATCATTGGAATGGGAGGTTTCGGAAAGAATTTAATATCAAAACTTGGATGAATATTATGTATTCTTTCCGGCAACCTCTCACCCAAAAATTTCCATTTCCTCTTGCTGCCTGCTTTTGATCTCCTTCTCTCTGTATTTGAGTAGTAGTTATGAGTAAAGTCACTTTCCCTCTCCCATATATATATATATTTCTGAGACTACAACTCTAGAAGAAACCAGTGAGGAGACTTATGTGTTTTTTTCAAGGGTTAAAAAGGTAAATATCAGCAAGGCATTTTTGGGGACTTGTTTTTTGTTTTTTTGTTTTGGTAATGGAGAAGAGTTCATTGCCTGGAATTTCTAAAACTCCCGCTTAAAATACTTGTTAATTTTTTAATTTCTTGGTAAATGGAGAATACATTTTCCAATTGAAAATGAAAGCCCAACAATCGGCCCAATGAAAACCCAAAAGACGAAAGCCCCGGAAAGAGCCTACCGAAGAATTGTTAAATTCAGGGAAAAGAAAAAAATTATAAAACACACACGTATTTGGGAAAAGTTGGCACATTGATAGCACTATTAATGTAGCAATACCATTTGCGAGCGTTCAATCGCAGCTGAAAAACCCAATCATCATCTTTTGGAGAAAAGAAATTCCAAATGCCCTCGAATTCGAATGGAAATTGGTTCGAGGAACTGAACTCAAGTTGAGCTTATAATACAAGTGATGGAAACTCAACAATTGGCATGCCACGTCTTTGGTAGAGGTAGAGCCAATGGCAGTTCCCATTGCAGGGCCGGCCAATATCCTTGCTGCCCACATCTCATGTATTTAGCTAGCAATGGCGTCGCACTAGATAAATCTTAAATTGAGTTATATCAGAAGTTGAGCATTATTTATTTCTTAATTTGAAAAGTTTGGGAGCCATCTTTTCTGTTACATGATAATGAAAACGGCCTCACACTTATCCAGTTTTTTCTGTCCTCCTACGCAAAGGAAATAATAAACTGCTTATGAAAGAAGGCTATTTTCTTTTATATATATATATATGGGAAGTAGAACTTACAGAATTAAATTACATAATCAGGGGTAATTAAAACCAATAAACTTTGGCTGGCCACTGGCCACTGATATACAATTGATATGTTTCAGTTACGAATATACAATTGATATCACAACAAGAACAACTATAATTACGCGTCATAATAAATCAAACAAAGGAAAGAGAAATATGAATCTGATTCACAGTTCTTTACTCTCTGTTTTTTTATAGCTCAATTCAGTTTCGTCCTACAATAACGTAAACTTAACAGAAATATAATTTTTTTTAAATTAAGAAAAAAGGAAAATTAATATGAGAGACCAAGCGATCTTACCAACTTACCAGCAGGAGAATAGTCGGGAAAAGGGTTGGACAGGACAGCAGACAGCAAAGGGGAAAAGGAGGAGACCAAGGAAATCATCGGAATGGGTGGAATCGGTAGGAAACGAGTTCATTGAGATATATGATCAAGTTTTCTTACCAAACCCACCCAATCCCAAAACTTCCTCAACCTCTTTCTCCCTTTCCCCCTTCTCTCATCTAGCCTCTTCTTTTATTTTCTTTTTCTCTCTTTCGAGTAGCGTCGCTTCGCTTCTTCGTAACAGCAGCAACCCTATTTTAAATATACACGATGGCTTGCCACGTAGCCCTACCTCGATCCAATTTTCTCCTAGTGTTGTAGTTTGGACTGGTTCATTTGTTGTAGAATAAACAAACCTTGGGTCAAGTGTAGTCCAACTCACTAGCCCAACACCACCCCCAAATTTTTTTTAATCTCTAATATCTCTTTTACTTCTCCAACACTAAAGTTTATTTCTTTGATCGGATTTCTAATCCAAGTTTGGTTTAATATTTTTGTACAAGTTAAATTCTTTTCCTGAGATTCATCATTCATCAAAAAAGAAAAAGAAAAATCCTGACAAAGAGCATATTTCGTTTCAGGTAAGAAACAATAATCATTTGCTAAGAATAGTGGGCCTAAAATTCTTTCCCTCCTCTCTATTAGATCAGTGGTTGGGCTAGACTAATCGGAAGCCCTTTCTTAATATTACTGCGCCTAAAATTTTCTCCATCTTCATTTGGGCTAATAGCCTAAGATGAATGGGTTTCTGTATTTCCCGCAAAATTCATTTATTGGATGTTTATTAATCTGTAATTAAATTAGTAGGAATTGAATTGAGGAGAATTAAATTCTAAATTTCTATTAAAATTGTTTACTAAATCATAGGGATTGAGGGGAGTTAGATTCTGGATTTCTATTGAAGTTGTTTACTAAATCATATGGATTTGGGTAGGAGTTGTACTAATTACTAAAATGTCCTCATTGTTAGGTTAAAGTGTATGATAAATTTTAAAATTTTAAAATTGTGTGAGGATATAATAGGTAAAAAAAAAATGAATTTCTAATGAGTTAGTTCTCTATGAATTAGAATGCCACATATCACCCAAGAATTGAACTCCTTCAAAATCAGGAATTCAATTCCTAATTTTGTGTGGGCCCCACTTACTTTTCAATTCCTTGATGTGAATTAAACGCAAGAATCCTCTATAAGTGAATTCAATTCTTGATTAGTAAACACACGATTATAATTTGGCAGTGAATCTCGATACCAAATTAAAATAATAATTCAGAATTTTATTTTAAAAAAAAGAAGTAATAATAATATGAATAATAATAAGAAAAAACGAATAAAGAACAAATAAAAGAAGAGCATTAATTAACAAGTTCAGCATTTGGCCCTGCCCCAATACGGCAGCACAAACAAAGGAACTATAAAGAAAATGGGCAATTATGGACAATCATTCAATCCAAGGGAAATTTAAAGAAATATATGAGGAAAATCAGTTGAGTGAGAGGAATAGCTTTTTGAATGATACGAGTCCAATCACGACATGGTAAAGAGAGTCTCTTCGGTTGCTCGGTTTGACATCACCAAATTCCTAATGTATGTATATATGATGCTTTAAAAGTCAAATTTAATGGAACCCGAAAACAACAGATACAAAATGAAACAAGAGCTCGCATCTCTCAATAAACCTCCTCATTTTTGTCCACCATCCGGGCAACGAAGCCTTGCACACTTTCCTGATCACTTTCACCGCAGAGCATAGATGACACTAATTATTGTTATGTTATGCATGTCCTTGTTTTATACTTACCATATAATTGGTGTTATATACGGTTCCCATTGGAGGCATATGTAATATAAACACTTGGCTCTCCTGTTTACTCAACCTCAGTTGCGGTCTTATTACTCTTCTGTCGCCATCATATTTATGAAATCTGATATTTTACCTGGCCAGCTTCATTGCCCTGGGCTTATTTGGACCCATGAACTTCTCATTCTCAGTGAGGGCGTGGCGGAAGTGACATCGGTGACCATATGGGCAGGCAACACCAGCAAGGACCATCCTGCAGACCTCCGTCTTGTAGCGTGGGTGTCGAATCACTGGGCGGAGCTCCTCAATCCCATGTGCAAATTGGCAGTGTTCTCCGTAAGGGCATTCACCGATCTCCTGCCATTTGTTGCAGAGTTCAGTCTTGAACATGCCTTGGTTGTACACCTCCAATTCAAGTGGCTCCTGCTTCTTAATCCCTCCAGCAGGAACGTACACCTTTTGCTGCATCACCGTGATCAGTGCCCCCCACCATCGGTACACAAAAAACATTAATTGGGACAGTACGTACATTTGAGTAATATTTCAAGAATTGTAAAGATAGAATCATATAATCTCTACTGTGTCAATGTACTAAATGCATTATGCATTGTCTATAACAAATGACTCTCTTACGCGTTGTCAGGTGCAGTGTGCGTATGGATTATTGACGTAGACCGTGAAATGAATCAAAACTGGGTGTTTGGGCTCTTTACATCATCCCAATGTCAAACAATAAAAGAAATTGCAGCCTTAATCCTAGGGTCCCAAATAAGATTTCCACGGCAAAAAATAAAATTGAAGCAAAAATGCAGCAAAGGAAAAACTGGTTTTATTGAAATATGAACAGATACTGCATTATTTTGCACTACATCAAGTTTAAGAAACACGTGAGATGAGATCAAGCAAGTTCTTTCTAGTACTCGATGGATTTCATCCTCCATTGGTGAACATTTTCAAGCAATTCCACTTCTCAATCTAATTAGTTAACCCTGACAGTAGCACTCTAATTACCGCAATAAAAAATTAAAAATCAATCGCTACGTTTCTTAGTAGTGAGCCACACAAACAGACGAAGTAAAATAAAAATCGCATAGCAATTAGACTACAAATCAAGAATGATCTTTTTTGTGAATTAAATAAAAGAAAATTCAATGGTAGAGTAAATCGGAAATGACTTACTGAAGCGTTGAATGTATTGGCGGTGCGAGGCCGAGTCGCGGCCCGAGTCCCAGCGGCAGTGCTAGTACCGGGCTGAGCAACCTTCACGTATCCATTAGACCTCACAGATATGCTCTTAGGCAGCGTAAACCTCTCCACATCAATATTCTCGGCGTCGGCGCCTTCGCTCTCGATCACGCTGGTAGGGCTCTCGTCGGACTCATCCTCCTCTGCTCGTTTGTCATCAATACTCATGCCGTGAAGCCTATTTACGATCCCAAACGGTGTTGTCTCCACAGAACCGGGGGAAACGAACTGTTTCTGGACGGAGGAGTGGATAAGGAGACTGAGATGCTTGTTGAGCTCGAGATTGAGGGCGCGGAGATGAATGTTCTCGCGGCGGAGAGCGTCGGCTTCCTCGGAGGCTTCGTGGAGTTGCTGGAGGGTGCGGCTATGGCGGTTGACCATCTCCTGGTGGTCTTGGACAAGGAGAGAGTGGTAGAGTTGGCGGTGGGGGTGATTTGAGGACGCGTCGGGCTCCGATTCGTTGTATCGAGCGAGGGACGGCTTGCGATCGAAGATGGCGGAATAGAGGGAAGAGAACACGGCGTCGTCTGAGCGAGGCGGCGATTTGAACGGCAATGAGGTGGCGAGGCCGCCATTGGCGGTGGAGGAGGCGGTGTCGTTGTGCATTTCCGCGGTTGAAGTTTTGCTGTGAATGAATTACAGAGACAATACAAACAGCGTCAATTTCAATTAAAAAAAAAAAAACAAGAAATCTATCTCGCTTTATAATCAAGAAAATATCTGGAAGCTTCCGTTTGATACTCTGGAATGTTACAGAGTACTGCTCTAAATCTCCGAAACAAGCTAATTAAGCTAAAGAAGAAGATCCAGATTTCAATAATTTTAAAGGAAAATAAAAAGATATATCAAACAAATTGATGAGGAATCGAACAAAGAATTAAAGCAGAGACTACAAAAGCTGTTTGGATGGATCGTAATTTATAGAAATAGTTAAACGCAGAGAGAGAGAGAGAGAGAGGAACAGTAATGGTTTACCTTCAGAAGCAACAGAGGAGGCTCTCGATCCTCCGATCGGTTCGAGTGAAAAGAGTGACGAATGGAGGTGCTCCGGTACAGGGCTTGTTTTATAAGCGTAGGGATATGGGTGGAGGCATTTGGAGGGAAAGGGAAGGAGCAAAACGAATCCAAAACTGTTTTGAAGACAGTGCTAACCGAATGCCATATCAGCTTTACGATCAAGGTAGCTACATGTTTTTTACTTGATCTGCCCTCACTCTCATACCAGCTTCTTTGAATTGTGTAGGGGCTTTTTCGTCATTTGTTGTATCGATTCAGTTAAGACTGAGGAGCAGGAAGTTGTTTCGTCAGCTAATTTGAGCCTTTGGATTGTGATGCAGTTGATCAAGCGGCCCTTAAACATTCTAACTCACCAGATGTGGGGGGCATTATGATGTTAAAGATACACGCACCCGCAGGGGATAATTTCACTCTCTGTGTGTTCACACACGAAGTTACAAATATCAAGTCCGTAGTCATGGCACATATGCACAGTGCGCAGTCGTACACCAGCAATAAATGTTACAAATCCCAAACATCCACTTTAAATGACTGAATTACCCTCACATTTATACTTTTACCATTAGGCACAATCACATTGTGTGACCAATGTCTATTTCTATGTAAGCCATGGTTTTCACTTTCAGTAGGTCATATGATATGCTCAATCTGGTTTGATAAGTTGTTCAATAATCTTGTAGGGGTCAGAAACTGAATTAATATTAGTGCTAATCTCCTTTTAAACAATTACTTTAAGAAATTGTTATCTCTAATCATATCAAAATCATTGTGCAAGAGAGTTCCAAGTTACTCAATCTTAATGGCTCTACATATTTATCCCTTTATTAGGAAATTAAAGATGTTAGGAGGTGAGACAGCTTATGCATGCTGTCAAACATGATCTGCTTGCGGTTAGCTAGAGAGGCACAATATCATATTGTAATTGCTTGTTTTGGAAGCTTAACGAGAGGAAGTGAGCAAGAAGAGAAACTGTTGGGTAAGTGTCACGTAGTGTTATTAATTCAAGAGTTATAATACGAGATGAATGATTGATATTTCATAAAATTAATGTATAGTTAATAAATAAATACAATTATCATAATATTAATTAATTAATAACACTATGTGACAGTTTGACAATCACACCGTAAAATCTATCGAGTAACTAGTGATCTTGGTTTTATTTTCCCTTTTTGGGGTAGCGCTCTTCAATATTCAGCTTTGGTTATGACATAGACAGATTACGAGAAGTAGTAGCATTAAGATGAGAAAGGCATCATGATTTTATTTAGGGAGGAGGTTGCTTCTTGATCACAGCTTTAACTACCTGCTTGCCTGATAGCTCTCCCATCAAAATCTAGTATCAGATGTTTGGTGAGTCAATAATAAGATCCCACATTCCCTCCCAATAGCAGTGCCACTGCTCTAGCAAACGCTTTCTTATTGCATTGCTGTCAAGTCCCTCAATATAATTAAACTTCCTTTTAAACAAACTGCTTTATAGTTTCTCTTTCATTTTCATGACAGTTGGCCATGTTTCGCTTGTTCCGCGCAGCTCTTGCCAGCTGGGCCTGTGAATATCATGTGGATGGCTAGATCTTATGGAGGCCGTTGAATTTGTTGACCACGAGATCTGATCAACGGCATATGTCACACTAACATTGTTACCCTAATAGGATAAGTCAGCAGCAGGTCAAAACGGGGATACACAAATAGCAAAATAAAATTACATTAAGAAAAAAACATTATTTATTTATGTGTAATTAACACAGGTAGATAACATTGTTTATCTGTGAGGTTATGTACACGAAACATAATAGTATAGTATAAAAGAATACTAATAATAATAAAACACTCATGATTAAAATAACGACAAACTTGCTGGAGCTCTATATAGCACTTTCAAGAACTGCTGAGATTGCCTTCGTAAGTTTATCTCTGTTGAAAAATGGAACCAAATGTCAGTGTCATGGTGATAAAATAACAACCACAATAACTTATTTCTTAATCAAGAAAGAAAAGAACCAAGAAAAAGGAAATCATTATTCACACACACCTTGGCTGTTCTTGCATGGCCCTTCTTCTCCATGAAGGAGTATGGCACATCTTGCTGATCACCTCCAAATGATTCCTCGAAGTTTCGGAATGTCGAATCGACATCAGGTGTATTGGGATCGTGATGATCATAAGCTTGTTCTTCACAAACCCCAAGGTCTTGCATATTTTGAGACCACAGCTGCAAAATCAAGCCATAGAGAATTCAGATGACCACATACATAACAGAATGAAAACTGGAACTCTTCATTCATATGCAATTTTCATACCCGACTGTTCTGCACCGTGCTTCTACCCTGCCAAAATGATTCTGTATGCAATGGAAATCCTGCAGTGCTTGAAGATGATGGAAAATATTGCTCCAGCTGTTCAGGAAATGGAAGGGGCAAAGGATCAAATTTGACCATCAGACCCTGAACAGGTAGACAGCTGTCCCTTTGCTGAGATCCAGTACGGCCGAGATCATCCTGGGAATGTTGTAAACGATGATGATTAAGACTATGTTCCAAACTCCTTGAAGGGTTCTCTTGATTTGGTTGATCTTGACTCAGCTGAAGCCTTTTCAAGTCAAGAATCTGGTCCAGAATAAAACTATTGCCAGTACTTCTTTTCTGATAGTGACCTCCATGACCATTACCACGAGATATCTGCAAGATATATGTATAATACACATCTCTTATAACTTATAAGAAGATATGATCATGCACACACTTTTAATCAGTGTAATTACAATTATTCAAGTATTTTTCTGCTTTTTTTCTCCCTTCTGATCTCGACCTTCTTAAATCTTTGACTGTTTGATCCCACTCCATCGGATTCATCCAATTTGAAACCCCAAAATGCTGCAAAGTCCTTGGCAGATGGGCAACCTGTGAAACTGCTGGCCAACGTCCGTTTCCGATGCTGGCCATGGGGAGAGCACTTCCTGTGCAGGCTCGCGTCACATACACGGCACATAAACATCAGGTGATCCAAACACTCGATATCCACGGACCGGTATTTGCACGAATCACATAGAATGGTTCGGTGATGGCAGCCAACAATTGGGTTAGCAGAATGAACCTTTGCATCGCAGGGAAGGCACAGATGTGCTGAATCAGCTTTGCAGTATACAACTGGCCTTAGCTCCAAGCACAACTCACAAGCTTTCTCCATTTGGTTTCTCTTCTACTTCACTAATTTCCTCCGAATCTCAACTTCAAAACCTCTTTGATGTTGCTGCCACGATATTCACACTTGTGATAATCTAGACTGGAATTGACCTTTTTTAAGTTTGATTAAACAGTTCATACACTTGCTTTTTTGTTGTTGTCAATTTATACTTCTATTATAGTACTTGCATTGCATCAAATTATTATAATTGAATATAGAACTTTCTTTTTATCTCTTCAATTAACAAAAGAAATTGCCAAACGGGTCAAGTGAAAAAGGACAATGACTTACAGATAAGAGGTCCCAAGTTCGAATTCCTACGCATCATAGTTGTGTGTACGTGAGAAATTCCCCTCTTTCTAGTTTAGACTATCGCTTGTACTTAAAAAAAAAATTAACAAAAGAAATTAGTCAAATAAAGTACGATGTACGACAGTGCCAACTATTTAGCTTAAACATGAAACACCATAAACAGTTTAAAGGTCAACAAAAAAATTTGTTTTGCAATAAATAAAAAGCTATATAACCAATAAAATCGAAGAAAAAGTTAAATCCAAAGAAGAAGCACTAACAAGAACCCCCAATCGATTGATAAGCTAATAATAAATCGAAAAGTTTAAAGCCCAGAAAACTTTGGAACAAGAACAAAAAAGAAATCTAAGTGAACACGAATTCAAAGACAAAGATCTTCCAAACATAGGGAAACGAAAGAAAAAAAAATACCCGTCATTGTTACCCTGGGTAAACAACAAGCTCAATTCGTCTTTGGCGATCCAAACTGAAAGAAAACATTTAAAAAATATTCCCATTATATATATATATAAACCCTCCAAATATACATTTTGCATTTAGAAACTTCAAAATCCTAAATAAGAAAAAGAGAGGAAAAAAAATACCCATAATTATTTCCCGAGAGGAAAGCAGTCTCTCAGGCTCAGCTCTTCTTCTCTGGAAAAACATTTCACACAAAGACTACGACTTTACTGAAAAAAATAAAGCTATAGTTCACGGTGCTTCGAAGTCATTTTCTCCGCCCTTAAGTTGTTTTATGGGATCCAACCAAAAAACAATTTGTTTAATTTTTTTCGAACTGAAAGAAGTTGTTTAATTGGGACGTGACGATTTTTTTAAATTATAAATAAGCGTAAATGTCCTACGTGGCTCATGCACAACGGGACCCAGACAGCGGATCCAATTGTGAGAGAGATTATGTGGAGTGGAGCAATTGGTGTTAGCCATGTTTCACATGTGGGATGCAGAAGCCTAATTGTTTCAGCCAATGGGACGTCGACAGCACTAGGGCTATGTTAGGCATTGCGGCTTGGGAGTTAAGACCACCATACGAATCGCCAGCTGCCAGATTAGGTCCCTGCTTTTTTATTAGGTCAGATTTGTTTCTTTTCGAATCGCCAGCTGCCAAGTGGGGATCTTATTAAAAATAGTTAATTAATTAGCAAGCCCCCACCCTACTTTGCTGCCTTTGCTAGAAAAGAGAAGCAATGTTAGGGTTTATAGGACTAATGATCTCTGATTTGATTCGTATTTTTACAATTTTCAAAATTGTTTCTGTGATTCTTTAATTTCAGTTTTGTTAGGACAAATGGTCATGTCGTCAATTTTGTTATTTTTTTTGTTAAATGTAAGGGTAAAATGGTATTTTTGTATTAAAAATAAATCTCTCTCTCTCTCTCTCAAATGAGAGGAAGAGAGCAAAGAGGGCAACCCATAGCCACCATTCACCCAGCAGCCCCTCCCCTTCGATTTTCTTTTCCCCCATGACCACTGTCCTTTAACCCCCAACGAACCCCGAACCCCTCCTCCTCCCCCTTCCCCCCTCCAACCCAAAACCTAGGGAAGTCAGCTAGTCTTCCTTGACCTTTGTACAAAAATTGAAGAGGGGCGCTGGGTGAAGGGTAGCTGTGGGGGAAGAAATTGGGATAGAGGGAGAAGAAAAGAAAGAGAGAGAGAGAGAGAGAGAGAGAGAGAGATATATATATATATATATAGATTTTTTTTAATACAAAAATACCATTTTGCCCTTGCATTTAACAGAAAAAGTTAACAAAATTAACGGCATGACCATTTGTTCTAACAAAACTGAAGTTGAAGGACCACATAAACGATTTTGGAAATTAAGGGACAAAAAATGTGAATCGGGTCAAAATTCGAGTACCATTAGACCTAAAAACTCAAAAATATTTGATTGATCACATGATGAAAATGAAAGGGGATGAGGTTTTATCTATTGTGCCTAAGACGATCGAAGATTCTTTCATTGATCTATTCGGATCGGGTTTTATTCTTTTTTTTGGGTTAAGCCCATTCAGTATTGGGCCTCGCCTTACAAAGCCCAGTTCTTTTTTCTTTTTGGTATTGAGGGCTGGAATTCCAATTCTTTTTTATGTTTGGTATTGAGGGCCAGAAGCCCACTGTTTTAAATATATATATATATATATATATGAAATAAGCTCACTTCTTTACTTATAGATTGCATCAGTCCCGATCTCTTGGACCACAGGAGTTCAAGAGATTGTGGTCACCCACCGTTGGATATTAATCTAATGGTACAAAAAAGTTTATTAAAATGAGTGCAAGAGTGAGTGAACCGTTGAATTTACATCCAACGGTGAGTGACCACACATCTCTTGGACCCCTGTGGTCCAAGTCTCGATCTCTTGGACCACAGGAGTCCAAGAGATTGTGGTCACCCACCGTTGGATATTAATCCAATGGTTGAAAAAAGTTTTTTAAAATGAGTGCAAAAGTGAGTGAACCGTTGAATTTACATCCAACGGTGAGTGACCACAAATTTCTTGAACTCCTGTGGTCCAAGAGATTAGGACTGTTGCATTTAGTTTAGGGGAGTGCTAGCAATCTTCTCTTTTGGACCTTCTCCCTTCTTCTCATGACAAGTGTCACTTTCCTTACACTAAAAATAATGTCATTAATACATCACACAAACTAATTTTTGTTTTCCAAGTTTACCCTTATTAAATGTATTAATTTTTTTTTTAAATAACAAGCTAATTTTTTTTTTTTTTTTTATAACTTTCTTAACACCTTGTTAAAAATTAAATAAGAAAACAAAAACTGAAGTTTTTTTTTTAAATTTTAATTTTTTCAAAGAGAATGCGTGTTTTGTTAAAAACAAAATAAAGATGATAACAATGTCATGAAAAAAACTTTATTTTTATTTTTTAAAAATATGACGTTTTTCTTATTTTTTTTTAATTATTTATTTTTTAACAATGTGCTAAAGAAGTTATAACAAAATTTGAATAAATTGAAGGAAATATAAAAGCCAATATATTTTAAAAGGGTAAACTTGGAAAACAAAAACTAAATTGTGTGATGCATTAATGGCATTGTTTTAAGTGTAAGGAAAATGACATTTGTCATAAAAAGAAGGGAGAATGTCCAAAAGAGAAGGTTAGATAGAAGGTTGCTAGCATTCTTCTTTAGTTTATGAGAAAGGAGATATGGGGATGGGAAATCAATTGCTTTTCTAAGTTTGGTAAGTTCATATATGAGAAATGGTTGACAGTTATATTGGTGGGCACTCAAACCGGCGAACCGGAAATTCGAGCCGAACCACACCGAACCAAACCGGAAAAAAATCGAGTTGGCCAAAAAGTCAAAAACCGGTCAAAAATCGAACCAGACCGGTTTGGACCGGTTTCAGATTCGGTTCAATGTCTTCAAAAATCGAACCGGGCCGAACCGAACCGGTGAAACTAAAAATATATATAATTTCAATATATATTTATATTTAATGCTATATTTTTAATTTCACTAAAAAAAACCTAATATTTATCCAAGTTCAATGTCAAAATATCTCTCTTTTCTCACTTTAATATTTATTTTTTATATGAAATTGAATAATTTGTTAATTTTCAAGTAAAAAAATAATATTTCAGTTGAGAATTGTATTAAAAAATAATTTTTAAAAATAATTTTTATAATCCGGTTCAAAACCGAACTGGAATCGGAACCGGACCGAAATCGGTTCAAACCGAACCGGACAGTTTTTGAAATTTTTTTATTAAAATCAAACCGAACCAAATCGGATGAATAGTACCGGATCGGTTCTAATTTGAGGCAAAAATCGGTCCAAGCCGAACCGTGCCCACCCCTAGCTAGTTACATGGATAGGGGAAATATAACCCTTCACCCTTCTTTCCCCTTAGGTTTCATTTTCCCATCCCATAAGAAAGTTTCGGAAAACTAGCCATCATTAAATGCACACTTTTCATGACAATTTATAATTACAATATAGCATTAAATGCATTATTATTATTTGATTTCATATGGATATAACTGGAAAATTAAAAAAAACTTTGTTTTACATTCCTACACAAACCAAAATATGGGAAATGAATAAAGTAGTATTTCGTGGTTACTTTTCCAACATTACCAAACATGGAAAATGAATATTCTATTTCCATCTCTTGGGAAATTAAATGAGAAATGATTTCCCATAAAATTCTTTCTGTAAACCAAACGAGGTCCTATTTATTTTCCACAAAAAAAAATATTTTTTTTTAGCATTGTATTTATCTCAAATATATGGAACTGCACAATGTGACAGGTGATGTATTAAGGATCTAAAAAATTTCTTCATTTTTTCGGACAAAATTTTACTCTATGTGACCTTGCATTATGTTAAACGTCGAATTTCGTCAAAACTTAGGTCGAACCAACAAAACATTGGTGTTGAATAGGTTTGCAGGGAAAATGAAACTCAAATTTAGGAAAATGAAAAATTGAATCAAATTTGGTAAAGAGAGGCGGCATTTTCACATTAATCCAAACTGGTCTATACGCAATCAAACAAGACATAGGATGGAGAGGATGCAATTTCAAACTAAGACAAGAAACAACATTCATCTTCTAGATTTTACACAGCCGCATGTACAATTATTAGCCAAACATGCGATGGGATATGACATAGTGATCATTATCTTTGGTGGAACTTATGGAGTTTGGAATGCCCTTAAAGTGCAAATAGCACTTATCAGTTGGATTATGGTAGCGCTACTCCTACTAGGTGCAGCTTTGGTGGCTTGCCCACCACAATTTTCTGTTGGTTACTGGTTTCTCTTTGGTGGTTGTTGGCTTGCTTTGGTGGCGCGGCTTGTGGCTGTTGGATTGTGCGGCACATACATGTTATTGGTGTTAGGGTTTCCTAATATTGTGTTGTATTTTAAAGGCTTTTGCCTTTTGTGGGCTTTTGGCTATTATGTGGGTTCTTTGCTTTTATGTGGGCTTAATGCCTTTATGTGTGCTTTATGCATTTTGTTAGTTTTATTTATAGTGGGCTCTATGTCTATTTATATTGCATTTTGTGTGAACTCAATTATTTGAGTTCAATTTGATGTAATCTGGCTTTGACATTCTATTTAATGAAACTCTATTCCGACCAAAAAAAAAGAGAAAAAAGATCATTATATATGTGAACCTCCATCTACTTTACCCACAAAATCCAACCTTCTGTAAGATTTATTTCTATAAATGTTTCACTCAAATGAATAAAGTTGACTAAAATTTGTATCCTCAATTTTAAGGATTTAAATTTATGTTCCCTTAATAATAGGTATATTTAGGTAGATTATTCACAAAAAGATAATTGACACGTTTGGATAGGTCGCAAATGCCTCATGAGATTGATTCGACTTCTGTTTCCCAATGGTAAGCTCAATAGTTTTATTTTTTTATCGGCCAAGCAGATTCCCTTGTGATGTCTAGCCCACCTTCATCCACACCCCAGTAGCAACTATTTACAGATTTGAATCCAAAGTGGCAATGAGAGGGTACTAAAGAGATAGCTACTAATACTTGTGTATATATATAGTTCCATTGCAATCCAAAGTGTAATAACTATAGGCTATATACCTATAGCCACAAGTAAAGACTTTTAAGCTGTAAATTGCACGTTTACAATTTATTGAGTTTTACAAAAATGACCGAGGGATGTAACGTGTGCTTTGAGGATGCCTTCACTTAGAAGAACACTGATTCTACTTTCAACCCAAGAGAAACAAAGACTACTGAGGATGTATTTTTTAATTCAATTTTCTAAATAAGGACCAAGGTATTAACTTTATATTTTTCTTAAGTTTGAAAACTAGTGTTATTAGAAATTTAACTTATCTAACAGATTATGTAATTAAAAGAAAAAGAGTTGAGCTAACCTTTAAAACATCTTTTCTATCTCAAGATCACTGTTTAAACAGTATAGCCGTGCAGCTATACTGTTTAAATATATTAAAATATTTAAATAGTATAGCCGCACGGCTATACTATTTATTTATTCTTTACATTTTTTTTTTCCTGACTTGACTACGTGTACAAGATCGCTTACGTACAGTTTAAAAAGTATAGCCGATATATTCGAATAGTGGCGGAGACGACGACGCAGCCGCCGCTATGGACAGCGACGAAGTTGGAGTTGCGGATTACGAGTTCATCGACAACGACTCTGACAATTCCAATGATGTTGCCTCACATCGATACCAGGTGGCTTTCTGCTTATTTTATTTTTAATTATGACAGTTTCAGCTCTTTTATTTTCTTATTCTAGTTTCTATAAAATTATTTTGGTTATCTGAATTTTCTTCATTCTGAAATGTTAATTTCGCTTAATTTTGATCACAAATTTTCTTACTTTTTCCCCGTGTTGCGGTAATGTAATGCTGCTAATTTTGATCTTAGGTTAGGTTTTATTGATTTATCAGAAATGTGAATTTAGTTTGTGTATTATGCTAATGTTTATCGCAGTTGATCTTGATATTTGGTTTAGTTGAGGTTGTAAAAACTGAGCCTTTGCTTATATCATGGTAATGTTAATTCTGCTCTGCTATAATTTTGAGATTATTTTGTCGGGATAATGTTAATCGTTCTTGATTTTGACATTTGGGTTAATTTGGCTAGTGTAACCAAGGAAGGATTTGCGTAGGTGCTGGTATTCTTAACAAAAAAGTAATTTACATGGGTTATGATTTAATAATATCTGATTGGTTTTTACTTATTTTCTCTTGATTTGTTAAAGTTAGAGTCTTTTGTTGGTTGATAATGTCAATTCTGTTTAGAAGCAATTTGGTATTTATTTAATTGGTAGCTCGCCATGGTTGAATTAATTGGTTTTTGTCACCTTTTTGACTCCTTTTAAAGGTTGTTCATTGTTCCGTTGAACCCGTCAATTTGGTAGGCTGTCTCTTGAAACACTTGGCTCTGGAAAAGTAGATACTGAAAATCTGAGCCATATTGCATTATGCGACGACTTCGACTTATTGTTGAGTCTAAAGACGAGAAAAGTCTGTCAGTTGTAGATACATACTAATTGAGCCTGTCGGGCATGGTAAATTGTGTTTGCTAGTGGTTTTCTCCATGGGGATTCCAAGTTTTGCATATTCTTAAAGAACTTTATTTTGTTGTGATTTCCTTGCATCTGGTACCTCATGGTTAGCACTAAATGAATTAACTGGTGCATGTTAATCGTGAACTTAGATGATAATAGACTGATGATTGAGCCTTTTATAGGTTTATGTGATTGGGGAGGAAGGTATCTTGAAGGAGCTTGAGCTTGCTGGATATCAATACCTTGGTGGACCAGTAAGTATGAGTCCGAAATCATATAGTTTCAGTACATGATGCTGTTACTTGTACTTTTTCTATTTTATATCCTAGTCTGTGAAATCAAATGACATGTTATTCATTTGGCTAACAAGAGCATTGCACAAAACTTGGTGTCATTATTTCCCTTGCATTTGTATCTTCGGTTTCATTCTAAATTTAGGATAAAGCTTAAAAGCTTACCTATAGTTTAAAAGATCTTCAGGCACTTTGTCCATAATATGTGCATATCCTTCTAAATAGCAAATTGTTGCTCAAGAAACATAACGAGGTCTGCATCTTCTTTGGATGTAAAAGTAAATATTTGGAAACTGAAAGTTCCCCTGGTAATTATTTAGTATGAATGTTGAGGTAGTGGATGAAGTAAAGGAGGATACCCTGCATGCCCCTCTCCCGGGACCATGCAGTTTGCTCCAGAAAATCTAATTGTTTTCTCTCACCCCACCAAACAATAATTTTTTGAAAACATCATCTTTTTGTGTGTGCGTGCATCCGTGTGCTCATGTGCCTATGGCCCTAAACTATCAGGAAAAGTTAGGTAGTTACTTTTGTTTATAATTAGTAGTTTGAGGGATGGACTGGGCTAAAGTTGTTTATAATTCTTTTTATTCATTAATATGCCCCTGGTATGTTACATGTTGAGAAGTATTTTTTTAAATGCTTTCGTTTTCTTACAGGAAGACGGTGGGAAGAAGATAGATCTGAAGCCTGGATTTCTGATGGAGCATGATGAGAATGTATACTTCTGTCCTTTCTTGCTTCATAGAACTTTGTTTATTATTGGGTTTGTCCTGATAGAAATACAAGTAGAACTTTCTCTCAATAGAGCTTTTGCATTCCTTTTTGGAACCTTATACTGACCATACACATGTGAGGTTCTTTCTTTCTTTCTTCTTCTTAAAAAAAGAAAAAAGAACATCAACTTTTAATATTGCTAGATCTGTGTTCGTTGTCTTCTAGGTTGGATTTGACCGAAATTTCAGCTACTACAAAATTCAGTAAGTTCTGGTGATTCTGTTTTATGTCAATGCATGTGTGTTGAACACACTGCAAATTATTTTTGTTGCAAGGTACTGTACTTTCCTTTGTAATTAAAATTTGAAGAATCACTGCTGCTTCAAGCACCTTCTGTTTTAGATTCTTCTTACCTCAGAAATTATTAGGGCCTCGGTTTAATATTTAAACTTTAACGTCTGAAGGTTTGGATTGAAAAAGAGATGCCACATAACTGCCACAGTTCACTTTATATATATATATATATATGTATATATATATATTTATATGGACTGTACTTGTGCTCAAATTCAGGCTTATATGCAAACATTGTGTTACAAAGTATTAAATGGAAGGTAATATGCATGTTACTATACCAAGTGCCAACACCGTATAAACATTATGGTCTTATTATATATGCAGTGCACTTGTCACATGTATTGCAGTCTTCTCTGGTGGCAGGTGATGTTTATGTGATGGAAGGTATGGGACACTCTATACGTGAAAACCCTTGATGTCTTTTTATTGCAACAAATCTTGATGCTGTCACTCATCTCACAGATGCTCAGGAATGGGCAGGTTCATTTCTATCCTCTCTTGTTGCACTTTGTGTTTTAATTAGATTATTTTCAACTGCGTTATGCTGCAAAACATGTAAAGATTTTCACACTCCTATTTGTACACTTTTCACTCACATTTATATATGCTTTATTTGTTAGGGGTATTGGCTTCAAGCTTTATTTTTTATTTTTTATATAAAAAAATTCTTCAATTTGTTACCCGTGATTTTCTTCTTAGCTATTATTAATTTTGTTATGCAGAATCAGTTCTAGCAGAAAGTGTTCAAAATCTGAATGAGAAAATCGATCGTATCGAAGAGTGTTGACAACATGGCGCAGAAGATCCATCATTTGCAGTCTGTTTTGTTCACTCTTAAGATTTGTTTCCCGTTTCAGCTTCAAGTCTTCAGATTTCAAGTATTTCTAAATTGAAAGCAAATAAATAATATTTGCTTGCATTTGAATGTCACAGGGAGACTCATTGGCTACTGATGAGAGGCTTAACGCCCTAGAAGAAGAGGTTCATATCTTTTTCCAATTTCTTTTTGCAATTTCAATTCAATGAAAAAGTAGCAGAAAGAGTTTGTTGGATTTGAGAATTAGGCTTTGCAATGCTTTTTAGGTACAACTTCGACCTCCATGTTTTAGAGTCTAAAGCACAAGATGCTGAGGATAGACTCGAAATGGTTGCCTCTCAGGCTCAAAAGGTCATGCACTGATGTACTCAATCCATCTATGGTCTATGGCTATGAGTGTGTGATGTTGTTAGTGTGGTGTTCATTTTGCCATTGGCTTCTTTCTCTTTGCTTTCAAATGCCTGACATTGTTACAGAACAATGGATTCAAATTCAGCGGCTTGAGCAGGCTCTTCATATTACACAAGTTTTTTCTGCTTGAAACTGGCTTTAGGTTCTTCATTTGCAAAATTCAAAAGTTTTACTGAAATGGGTTTTGCTGATTCACTAATATTTGCTAGTTTCTTTTTGAAAAAATAAATAGATGAGGAGTATGAGGGTTCAAAGACAATTAGCAAGGTGCACATTCTTAAAGGTAATATTGGATGCCCTCATCAAAACTCACTAGCTGAAAGATGCTCTCATCAAAACTCACTAGCAAAACCCATAGTTTCCAATTAACAAGATGCTCTCATAAAAACTCACTAGCTGAAATCACAAGTTCTGAATGAAAGAAATTTTCTAGAATTTGATATTGTTAACAGGTATATTTGATAGCAACTGTTACCATGTTGGCCTAGGTTAGGAGATTTGACGCATAGATCAATGCCTACAACAGCGATTGTAACCATTACAAACATAAATGTATAAAAGTTTGAAAGATATCTAATGCACGTTTTTGTTAGATTTTCTTATGCTCCGAATGGCCCAAAATTTCGCTGCGTTTCTATCCACTTTCTAAACATTTAACATCTTTGAGGTCTTGGGTACGTGATAGTTTCTTTCTTTTTCAGCATTATGTTGGAAATCATGTTTACTTATGTGAGAAACAAAAAATGGCTTTCAGCGGTTACTCAATTTGCATTTTCTTTCAATTTGGGCTCATGGTCGGAACACTCCATAAGACCCAACCCAAGAATCTCATTGGTACCATGGTGTATGTACAAGACCAACATGCATGCAAGAGTTCAATAACTTCTTGTCGCATTTACAGTGTCAGGGTCATAGTCTTCTCTTCTCTTCACAACTCTTCCTTTTTCCCGCTTACGTTATCAGCTGTACCTTTCCTAAATGGATATCGATTTTTTCTCACAAGCCTGAAAACAAAAAATTGCATGTTCTCTCTATATAAGAGATGTAGCAACACTTAAACAAACTGGAAGAGCTTAGAGCAGAGAATCCCTAATACTTACAGTCGGGAATGCTTCTTCTCTTTGTACCTCGTCATGGCATTTGCTCTGGTTTCAAAGCGCCCACCCTCTTGGTCATGAGGTGAATTTCTTGAAGACCCTGTGGCAATATAGGGTGAAAGCCGGCTTTCATGACAATCAGTACCGCTGCTTTCGGCACTGAACCTTGACATACAGAATGACAAAGTTGAAGAAGATGGTTGAATAGGACATGGGCAATAATCCATGCTTCCTTCAAGGTTTTGAACTTTGTTAAAGAAAATAGACGAAACCTCTGACGCATCATGCTCCTGTCAGAAACCATTTTTTTTTGGAGGGTATATATTTAGCACATGTTCTAATCAAAGGAACCTTGGTGACTATACTTGGTAATTGGACAATTTTAATAAAAGAAGAGAAGGGAAGCCAAAATTCACACCATCCTTGCTCTTGCATGGCCATTATCTGATTTGTCAAGGGATATATACTTCAACACAGAGGAGTATGGTACATCTTTATCATCAAGCAGTGCTCTGGTTGGATCTTGATCACTTCCAAATAGTTCTTCGAAGTTTTGGAATGTCATATCAACATCAGGCATATTAAAATCATCATGACAAACAAGTTCTTCACAAACCCCAATGTCTTGCATATTTTGAGCCCACAGCTGCAAAATAAAATCACGATCAGATGGTTATACTGATAGATATTTTCCATGATAAGGTAGCCACAGCATTGAGTAGGATCTAATATAAGTGATGCATTTGAAGACAGCATGTAATGTAAGCAGGACCATCAGCCTAGCATCAAGAAATTTATAATAGGAAATCCAAACATCAACCCTGCAGTTTACTGTAATGGAATTTCATGGAGTCAGCATTGCTTAACCAGAATTTATTTCACATAGATATTTTCCTGTCAGAGTTTCTGTTCAATTAATGGTTAACACAATCCATACGGTTCATTGAGAAACAGAGTATCAACTTTTTTACCTGCATAAGGTGAACATAATTAGAACTCCTCCTTTCTCTCAAGGCACTTATAAACAGTAAGAGATCAGTGTTCAAACAAGCAAGAAGTGATTTATTACTACATAATAGTCCAAATAAATGACTTGCATCGGTATTGATCAAACCTGACAACTTTCAACCGGACTTCTGCAGTGCCAAAACGATTCTGTATCCAACGGAAGTCCAGCAGTTGAAGATGGTGGCATGTGCTCCAGTTGAGAAAGTGGAAATGGCAAATTATCAACTTTCAGATCCTGAAGTAGACTGTCCCTTTGCCTAAATCTAGTAATCTCGGAATGTTGTAAACTCTGATCAAGATTATCATCGAACCTCCCTGATGTGTGATGTACTGAAGAAGATAAGTCACTTTGTTCTTTGCCACGTATCAGAAGCGAAGGGCTTCTCCCTTCAGTGAGCTGAAGCCTTTTTAAGTCAAGAATCTGGTGCAGAATAAAACAAGTGCTTTTATGCTCGACCTTCATGAGATATATGCAAGATAGAAGATGCCAATTGAGAAGACATGGTGCAGACTTCAATGGGTATATTTACTCAAGCACTAGATACAGTTTAATGTTGAAAATTATTGTGAATGCCCCAAACTAGTCACAGGAGACTGCATCTTATTCATAATGGTGGATGTTCATTATTAAGAGAAACTCCATCTATGATACTCTAAAGTTTTTTAAAGCATGGATATCATGAACTAGATATCAAACTCTTGAAAACTAAAACCTTGTCCCATATCAAGGATTTACCTTCATTGCAGTTTCATGAGGTATTTCAACAGTGCCAATTACATTGTTAGCCGAAATTAAAGATTAAAGAGAACACACATATAGTTCCTGTCTATCTACCTTGTATTGTTGACTGCGTGAACCCACTTCAGAATCTACACCTGGAGCCAGGGTGGGAGAATTTGCTACTGGAAAGCCTTCAACTTGAGAGCAAGACTGTTCACAACTATCTAAGTTTACTGCAGTTGAGTCACAGGAAGAGCCACAAGAAGTGGAGAGAATTCCATCCAGATGTGCACTACTGTCTAGCTCGTTCAATTCAAAACCCCAAAATGCTGCAAAGTCCTTAGCAGATGGGCAACCTTTGTAACTGCTAGTTGCCCTTTTCTGATGCTGGGAAGCAATATGCAGGGTAATGTCACAGACACGACACATAAACATCTTGTGATCCAAACACAGAACATAAGCGGGGCGGTATTTGCATGAATTGCATAAGATAGTACGCAGATGTCGGTTAAAAAGAGTGTTTGCTGAGTGGACCTTTGCATCGCAGGAAAGGCAAAGATGTGCTGCATCAGCTTTACAGTACACAACTGGCCTTAGTACCGAGCAAAACTCACATAATTTCTTCATTTTCTTTACTTCACAAAAACTATGGCCTCCAAAACTTTGAAACCCCCATTCCGCTGAGCCCTCTTGCTGTCAGATATAATCAACAGTAAATATACCATCTATTTTATTTTTATGAAGAAAGATACCATCTTTTTTCAGTTGGGAAGTAAAAGAAAAAATTATAGTCCTAGTTGATCTGCCACAGTTTCCACGATCTAAACAATATTTCAGCATAACAAGCAAAGTAATGAGTGGAGTCAAAGATGAAAAGGCTAACTAACCCCAACACTAATATTTACCATCATACACAAACATATGAGATTTTCTATTGGGATCTTAATAGAATCATATTTCTCAGTTGTTGGATCAGATGCGGACGGTAGAGGTGTGGGAAAATTCCCATATCAAACTTGCCAACGCAAATTAGACATGCCAAGCTCTGAAATTTCAAGCTAAGAATGCAAGTTGAGTTGTGTCCGGTTACAAGTTTGAAGCATATGAAACATTCGAGACAGAAAAAAAAAAAACGGAACTTTTAAGATTACAAGTAATCGAAAGAAGAAACAGACGCGATCGCAACTGAAAAGAACCTGATGGATTTAACCAATTATAATTTCAGAGATAAAACTAAGAAACTTAACAAGCAAATGGAAGGAAAAAAAATACCTCTCTCCATTGTCCCGGGAATTAAAAAGCTCAGAGGCAGACTGAGCTCTTAGCTGTTTTGGTGTTTGTTTGGTCATGTTCTTTCTTGCTTTTATCCTTTTAACACTTTATGGGTTTGACGTGTACATTTATGAGAGGAAACTTTCCAGCGTGGATTTGAATACGTGGCTCTCGTGGACAACGGGATCATCATCCACGTTATCCAATTGCCCTCTTGACTGAGAGACGAAGAGAAGAGACCGAGTCACTCTGAGTGCACGTGAAATGTATGATCCATGTGATCCAAAATCTCGCCTGCTTCCGCCAATGGCTGTTCGTTCTGTTATATAAAGTAGTTTTGTTCTTTTGTATCTACAGAAAGGTGCCAAGGGCATATATTGTTCTCAAAATCTTGCTCTGAATTATGAGCCTTTGAATTTGCTCAACTAGTCCGCTCCAGGAATTTAGCACTGATATTGTCCCCATCTTAACCACTTACGTCTAATTCTTAAGTTGGGTTAAACCCAATGAATCTCTAAATGTGGAATTTTAACTTTAAAGACATTATCTATATTCTTCGATGTAGAACTTACACATTATGGGTTGTATCGAGCCACCTACACGAACACTAAGGGCATATATATTGTTCGCAAAATCTTTCCAATTAGATTGCTGGCAGCTAGATTCTGGTTCTTTTCACTCAAATGTAGGATAACATATGAAGCACTGCAGTATGGAAAGCTATCTGAAAACAAAATTTTATGCATAAGTTCACAAATTCCAGTAAAGAAGCCAATGTGCTGCTTAATGAAAAACAAGTTTTAGGCACACTCAAATTCAATTAGGTCCACTGTTCACGTCCACAAAACAAGCGAGGAGTGTTTCCTTTCTCCAAGCTATGTACTTTTAAGCTTGCACTTGTTCCTAAATAATTTCAAAATAACACTATACAGTTAGAGAGCAGATACTGCACAAACTACAAAATTATACGAAAAGATCAACCATCAAGGTTCTTCTTGTCCCCACAATAGAGTTGTCAAGTTGGTGGTTTTAGTGCCTTGGTTGAAGAAAAACCTGAATTCAAAGAAGAAGAAATAAGAATTTAAAAGGAATTGAGCAACAAAAACATAAAATATTGTATGCTAAAAACTCAGACTGAAAAGTATTCATAACATTGTGCAAAGATAACAAATAAACATCTACAACAAAAATTTATATTCAGCAGCAGTAACAAAGCAAGTAAAATGGAGGTGAATCTAGACAGGGTTTTCCTTCCTGAAAACAAAAAATTCAACTCCGCTAGAATCTGTCAACTTCTTTTCTATGCCACAAACAGCATTCAGCTTCTGCTTTCTAAATCCACGCCACTGAATATATAACAAGTGTGCTTGCAAACATTCTCATCGAAAGAATAAGCATAAGCAGCAGGAATGGTTACATGATATGACAATTATTCCCCCTTTTGAATGAATTATTTGAGGGACTACAGCTTTTAGTATGCCTATCGAACTACCCAACCGTTGTCTTAATAATATTATCAACAACAAAAATACCACCTTAACCACCTAGGTATAAGATTAATGGAGAGCAAATCTTCATAATTCCATTCTGGAGACGATGAGCATCTTCAAACTAGAAGGGTGGCTATCTAAATCGGAAAAGAGACTTTCCTGGCACACAAAGATTTTAATGTGGGAACAAGTTATCATTCTGCCAGTTCTGAAGCTTGAAAAACAGGTTCTTGCTCTTAACCACCCCAAACCATGTTCCCCTTCCAAATTTAAGCACAACCCAGCCTTCTATTAACTAATCTCAACATAACTATCAGTCAATCACCAAAGGACGTGTTCAAACTTTCTTTTTTTGTAGGAATGATGTATTTATAATTTTATACATAAAACTTAAATATGAACCAAAATAGGATGAGTATAATGATATGCCCTAAAACCATAATTTAACAAAGCAGACAAGTGGGAGGTTGATTGTGAAATGACCATACCATGTCAGCTCGAGGTAACATGCACTTCAATGATGTCATGGTCCTCCATGCCAAGGGCATCAGGTGTAGCAGCTGGACCTATTTTGTCCCCATCAAAACAAAACACCAAACTCTTAAGGTCAAGCTTAGCTTTATCTGCATACATTTTGAAGAGCCGCTCAAACTTGTCGTCCTATTAAAGTAGAAGAAACATAATTAATAATTACAATGTCTAATATCAAATAGCTTGCATATACATCAAAGATTAGACCAAAGAATACGGAACAAAGTAACATGTAAAAAAAGTAAGGCAGAAAGGAACTAGGAAGGGATATTTACATAAGAAATCTCCCAACTTATCTTTTTAATATTTAGAGTCAGACAGAGGAAGGTAAAATGTACCATGTATTCAACTAGATTAATCACAACATGAAATATAAAGTGATCCACAAGATAAGAAGGAAAATATGCAGAAAATGTACCAAAACAGGCACAAGGCAGTTCTGTTTTGAGAAAACCTATGCTTTGTAACAGTTTTTCATGAATTTTAGGTTTAGAAATGAACACTGATAAATTGTGAAAAATAAAAAATTTAGCAGTCACGTGTTGAAAACATGTCCATTGCTGAACCCCTTGATTAGATATATATGAACAGCCTCTCATAACTCCTACCTTTCATAGGGGGAACCAGCATACCATATTGCTGAACTCCCACTCCATTACCTACCAGTAATAACTAGTAAACTTGTCTGTTTTCAGAATAGAAAATTACTAGACAAACATATTATAAAGGTTAATACTTCTGCACAACATACCACGTAAATACGAAATTGCTTAGCTCCATCTTTGTCTTGAATAGATAAAACAATTTTGTTTCTTTCACAACGGGGCTTTGAGGGTTTTTCAGCAACAGCCTCTAATGAATCACTTAGTTCTTTTTTCACAGATTCCTCTACAGCTCGCATCACGTTTTCAGCTGATTGAGCAAGTGATGCCAGCTCTTGCTTCTTTAACCTACACGCATGGACCACAATTACTTACCCACTAGAATCTAAAGAACAACGGGAAAGATATACACTAGACACTAATCTGTCACAAATTTCTTCTTGGGGCAAGGATAATCTAAGTTTAAGAAGATAATAATAATTAATATCCACACCAAAATAAAAAAATTTAAAAAAAAAACCCAAAATCCAAATACCTCAACTCCCTTAAGGTTGAATCCTCACCCCGCAGCTTTGTGTCAAGGGAAACCTTGGGCGGAGGAGGTAACCAATCCTCCTCTTCCTTGTCACCACAATCAATAACATTTACTGCCTTCACAGTGTCATCAACCTTTTCAACCTAATTCCAACATAATCCAAAACACCAATGGGAAATTTTTCTTAAAATATGGGGACTGCAATTTATAACAATTCCTCTTATCATATGGAATTATAAACAACAAACCCAGAACATATGAATGTAAAATAATATGGATATAAATTTGTTACCGCAGAATCGGAAATCTTCCTCCTTTTTGGAGGAGAAGCTGAGGGAGCATCAAAATCATCGTCTGCCAGAAACATTAAGGAAAAAAAAAAGGCAACGATATTGAAAACTTCAAATTCTGAACTCGCCAAAATTAAATCTGTATAAACCCCTAAAAGATTAAAATTTCAATGCCTTATTTGATGAAAAAGGTTCAAAATTTTCTGCTCCTCTCAGGTGAATCAACCAAACAGAGTCCAAAAGAGCTCACCATCAAGGTAAACGACATTGAGAGGCTGAACACGTCTGTAATCGAATAAGGGCTCAAGCTCTTCGGAAAATTCCTCCTGCAAATCAGAAATCACAGTCAGATATAACTGCACTAATGGTATGATAAAATTGAAGTAAAATATAAAAAAAACCCTAACGAGTAATGAGAAAGCCTCACCATCATCAACCCGTAAAAATTAAGATGATTTTGTTGATGTATCCCCTACCACCTTTCCAACTTCGTTTGCTCTTTCTTTTGTATCTTGCGGCTCAGGCTGTTTTTGGTCCCAATCTTTTGTTGGGCTCCAGTGACCTTGTTCTGCTTTTCATGCCTTCTCAAGTATATCTATTCGACCGAAAAATAACATCAGTCTCCGCGTCTTTTCAATTTAAGTTTTCTTTTCTAGTGTCCCGCCAATCAAACACAGATCGGGTTTGGCCCTAACCCAACTCCAAAATTGGGCTTCATCCATGTGCTGAGGTTTTGTGCCTCACCTATTAATCCAACAGTGTGTGCACATTAAAACAAAGACAAAAAATTTGTGAAAAATAATATATAATCAGAAAGAAAGAAAAAAGAGAGGAGTTTATATATATATAAAAGTTGGTAAATATGTAAAAAAAATATATGTAATCATAGCTATTATAATATATATATAAGGCTTTAATGGTACGCGCGTAAACGCGGATCAAGAGGCTAATGTATTTATAAAGTAAAACGCACTGGTGGTTAAATTTTTGAAAATCCGTTACATGCACTTAACTAAAACATCTTTTCGCGCCTTAGGGCGGACAGAAGGGGCAAAGATGCTAGTTTTGATAATATAATAGCCAATTTAGCTCTAGGAAACGAGTTGTTCACTGTGAATCATATTTAAACTAATTGCTCAATGCTTAGTAAAAGACCACACCCTTCTTCAAGTTATTTTCGTTATTTATTCCTTGGGTATTGAGTCATGGAAAAACTGCCCTAATGAGCTTCAGCTGCACTGCAGCATGAAATGTAGAGATCATCCATTTTCAAAATAAAACCAGTCAATTCTAAGGGAGTGTGTAGCAAATTAAGTTCAATAAACCGCATTAAATCCCAAATAACTAACTATTTGACTCGCTATTTCTTGGAGCAAATATTATCCTTTTTAAGAAAAGGCATTTCTAGACATATGTCAAGAAAAGGCATTCCATGTAAACCGCCTCTTTCTGAAAAAAAAATTCCCTACATTTCTCTCGTGACTCATTGAATTCTATATTTTGAGCTCATAAACAAATTTCTTGTATCAGTTGTGCAAATAGCTTTTGCAGAAAAGTATATGCAACAGAAACTATCATGAACCTCAGAAGAAAATTGAATTTCTTCACTGCTTTTGTCCTTTTTCAATTCATAAGAATGCATGTCAAAGGACATTGAATTGAATTACCTAAAAAGCTCAATGGTCAAAACTTCTGAATGTGGAATTAAGGAAAATGTTCATAACTTTTTTATAGTACATTTCCTTTATAATTATGCAGAACATGAATCTGTCATTTCTTGAACCTTGAAACAGATATGAAAATAATTTTCTAGTTCACACACAGCAGCCTAGCTCACATGTGAGTTATATTATGGCAAATTTCTAAGATTTACTAAGATTTGGCAGATTTCTGTGTCTTTTTTTTTTCTTCTTCATAGTTTCAAGTTTCAACAACATGTTAATTGGTCAGTCACACAGTGTTGACTGATATTGATTGCCATATAAATAAGAGAACTCCTCAACAAAAACATTTCGTCTTTGTTTATGCTTAAGCCTCGTTTCACAATCTCTCTCTCTCTCTCTCTCTCTCTCTCTCTCTCTCTCTCTCTCTCTCTCTCTCTCTCTCTCTCTCTCACTAAGCTTCTGAATCTAATTCATTTTTTCAGATTCAAGCTTCGGGGTCCCCTGTTTTCTCTGTTGCACTCACATATCTTGTCCTAAGTCTTCTGGTGGCAATGGAACACATGAGTCGTACAGAGACTAATGGTCTCCCTAGCTTTGCACATGACCTCCAAATCCTTCTGGTAGATCATGACATATATTCCCTCATGTGCATAGCATCAACGCTTGAACAATACTCATTCAAGGGTAATAATATACATGAAGAAATTTGTTCATGCCATAATTTTGAACATTTCTTGTGTCTCTGCATAATTTGTTTTAAAATTTGTTCATTCCATAATCTGA
The DNA here is from genome assembly GCF_000346465.2 of Prunus persica. NCBI lineage: Eukaryota > Viridiplantae > Streptophyta > Magnoliopsida > Rosales > Rosaceae > Prunus > Prunus persica. The sequence continues at coordinate 30,591,537 of NC_034009.1, read as the reverse complement.
ATTTCATGCACAGATATATGGTGGTCTGTTTATCTTTCAAATAAGATTGGCATGCTTACATAAATATTCCTGTATTTTATGTATACATATAGGTCACATTTGGTGTCTAAGATTAGATTTGATTAGATAACTCAGTAGATTTGTTGATGGAAGAAATCAAGGCCAATCTTAAAATTTTGTTCAAGGTGAAGGTAGAAGATGGATTAGTTATGTCCCTTCCAATCCCCACAAAATGATATGATATCAATATGTATCCCTTCTAATCCCTACAAAATGAAAAATCATTCAACTCTATCTTCATTTCTTGCATCAACATACCTTGAATCTTGTGAGTTATTCAATCCAATTTAATCCTAGACATCAAACGTGGCTTTATGTCTATAACACAATATTAAGAGTTAATATATCACAATGTGCTTCCTTGACAATTTTCATCTTATTTGCGTGGCTGTGTGCATAAACGCATACAAATACTTTTTTGTATCCTATATGTAAATAACTGATATTGGATCAAAAGTTTAAACATTTTGTTTTGTGAACATAAATCTTGAGGCAATCCATGAAAGAAAACTGATATAGAAATGGTTGGAAAGGACAATCAAAACATATTGGATAGAGAGGATATATACTTTTTGATATAAATTCACAGTTTCAAAGTGATTTGATCTTGATGCTTGTTCTTTGCAACTTGGTTAATCTTCATGTTGAATGGAATTCAACTTTGTCTTGTGTTTTTCTTCCAGTGACCACAACCGAGATGGCATCTGTTGCTTTGTCCATGATTACGGAACAAAAGGATGACTATAAGCTTGTAATGGCTAACATTAACATGCCAGATATGGACAGTCTTTCTTTTCTGCGTGTACTGCACAAGAAGGAGATCCCTGTCATATGTAAGCTTTGAATTTATCTTAAGTTTTCTATTTGGAATATTTGGCTTACAGAAATTTCTTGTTGTGTAGTAGCTGCTTGATAACTTGAATTTCCATGCAGTCATGTCCTCCGAAATGAATGTTAATGTAGCCAAGAAGGCCCTAGCTGAAGGAGCCTGTTTTTTCCTCGAGAAACCAATTTCTCTGGAGGATCTGAAAAGCGTGTGGCAACATGTGTACCGGAAGATTAGAACCCCAATGAAGTACAAACATAAACCAAATTATGGAACGAAAATGAACAGTGGAAAGGACTGTCAAGGGATGAAGATAAATGAGGCTGGTGATGTGCTTAGGCCTCCCCTTGGAGGTGTTAAAAGCAATGGGGCTGGTGGTGAGTGTAGCCTTGCCACTGGACATGCTTTGGACATTGACAAACAAAACACTAGCACGTTGACATGCAACGCCCAAGGAGCTTCTGGGATAAAGCTACCAATTGATGATAAAGAAGAGCAAGAAGAAGTGAATCGGGATAGCAATGGCATCACCGGCGATAAAAAGCCTCGTGCTGTTTGGACTCCGGAACTGCATCTCAAGTTTACAGCAGCTCTAAGTGCCTTAGGAGATCTAAGTAAGTCTTCTTTCTCAGCAAACAATCTAAATTTTTTATGTGCTTTGTGGTGCAGCAGTATGCTTCACCCTGAAAAAGTACCAACAAGTTGTCATTTTTAATGTTTGCTTTTTGGATCCAGAATCTCGTCCAAAAGCAATTCTAAAATTGATGAATGTGCCAAATATAACAGTGCGCCAGGTTGCAAGCCATCTGCAGGTTTCTCATCTACTTATATCTCAAGAACCAAGTAGTCATTTCCCATCAATTAACTATTGATTGATTCTTTATGCATTTGTTGAATCATATTAAAGCAAAGATAACCGACTTCGTTGTGCTAGATGCTTCTTCTTTATCTGCCTTTTTCTCTCTTCCTAGTTTGTTTGAATCTTCAAATTCGTATGGCAAAAAGCATGCATTATTGTTTATGCTATATGATACTATGCATATTTTCATTCAATTCTAACCTTTTTTGTCATTGTCTTCTACTGCCCATTAAACTTCATACAGCATGATATCCATTCTATATGGTTTTCCTTTCTGCTTCATTTCTTTTTCCAAGTTGAGAACTTGCATGCATTATTACCAATATCCTTAATCTTGTTAACCGTTTTAAAAAGGATTTATATTCTTTCCTTCCAGAAATATAAAAACCAAGTTCAGAGAATTCGTGGGACTGACACAACTAGCTTACCTTCTTCATTAAGTAGATTATCCAATTGCATCAACAGAAATGAATTCCCACCAGCAAAGCAAAGTTCTATGGTATGCCAATATGATCAAAGGACATCAAGTTTTGGAGTCCGAGGTAATACAGCACAATTAGATGCTCCAAATTCTTTGATCACATCTCCTATCCCTGTAGCTGGTTTCAACAATCATGACTACAGAAGGCAGAATCTATATTCGGGACATACAATCTTGTCTCACTACACAAATCATCATACCAACAACCCCAGTGAGTTTTATTTAAGAACTCAAGGACAGTTTCAAAATTTGAACCAATTAAGGGAAACAGACAGTTTTGGATACGGTGCTGGCATGAATGAAATCATGAACCAACAACCTCTTGGAATAGAAGAGAACAGGTTTAGAACAAGTGAAAGCCACTTTCCAAGTATGAACTACATAACTCCAGAGGCTGCTGCTTCTCCCTACATATCAGGAAACACATTTCAGGTCCCAAATGAGCCTTCTGTCATGAATCAAGAGCAATACTATACTTCGTCTTTGACCGGTCCCTTCGATTCCCAAAATCAGAACCAGTTTTCAACAGAAGGTGCAAGATTAACAACTGAAGTACTTGAGCTTGTGCCAGAACAGATAGCTTCAGGCAATGCAACCAATCCAAACAAATTTCCGGCAGACTTCAATGATGGCAGCCAGAAGCTGGATACTACAGCTGGAGAGGCTAGTTCACCAAACAAGAACCAACCCCTTTCAGAGTATGATGAGCTGTTGAAACTGCTTGAAGAAGACCCACAGGAGGCCAGCTGTGTTGGCAGTGTACCAAATGCAGGTGATCCTGATCGTTACTGTGAATGGCTAAGGGAAACTTTACTTGAAAATAGCACAGACCCTCTATAGTTTATGAGCTCCAGATGCAGGTCATGTGGATGGTTGCTGTGAATGGTTAAGAAAAACTTCCTCTGAAAGCAGCACCGATCCGCAATAGAAAAATAGGTCTCTCCAAATAAAATTCAGTAACAATGAACTCGAAGCATATGTTTCCTCTTAAGTTGTAAGCTGATTACTCAGTTTACTAATTTATAGAAAAATAGATTTTGGGTGCATTCAACCAGAACAATGTTGTTCCTGATTCAGACTTCAAAAATTAAGTGCATCCCCTTTTTCCATTCAAGCAAGGCATAATTAACGTTGGTAGTTCACAGATACTGCAGGTTAAAGTAGAGTAGCTTTAACTGATAATTTCCTTTTATATGAGATTTCGTGCTTTCCAAATTTTATGTTGGTTAAAGTTAGTTTGTATCAAACGAAAAATTTGCCGCGTTCACACACCATATAAACCAATAAAGCCTCGTTGAAACGAGCATATGAAAATACTCCATTCTCAGTTAAACGAGCAGATTCAGTGTTTTATTAGCTGTGGAGGTCAATGCATACCGTGTAGCATGCCATCTCCCCCAGATCTCTGTGAATGCTGTGAGACGAGACTCCATTGGTATAATCTGGAGTATTATCATACATTGGGTAAATTGTACAAATTAAGTCATCAGCTTTTAATATAATTAAAAAGAAGTAAATTGCAGCAGATGCCTTGCTTAAAAAATAATCTTTTTCTATAGATGATTGGAAGAAATGAAAATCACTGAATATACACAAGTTCATTCATTTATGTTGGTTATAGGACCTTTAAACCAGTGCCGAGCACGCAAGATCCAAGCTAAAACTGTAATAAGTAACAAACCCCCAACTGCAACAGGAGTATAGTTGAGTGTCTCAATAGTAATTGGATAGGCAACAGGCAACGAAAAGAGGACCGTGATGGTTGCTACCCAAAGCACTGAAATCCAACCAATAAGGACCCCGTAGCGTCCCAAGTTGAAAGGTCCTGCGACAAAGGATTTGCGTGCCAAGGTCACCCTCAAGAAGATGGGTAGGGCATAAGCAATGTACAGTCCAATGGTTGCTATAGATACCATGGCATTAAATGCCACAAGGCTTCCAAGAGACTGCAAAGACGAAATAAACATATGCTTAGCAGTTGCAGGAAAAACAGAGATACAAGTTTATTGCAACAAGTGATGTGCTTACTGTCAGTGCCATGCAAAATGATACCAAGGCTGAAAGCCAAACTGCGTTTACTGGGACTTCATGCTTATTCACTTTATGCCAAAATGATGAAAATGGCATGGCTCCATCTCTAGAGAATGCATAAGCCATCCTGAGAAGAAACTTAAGCACTATGAGCAGCTGAGAGATTAAAGTCAACCCTAGTGGTTCTTGTTGTATGAGACATAAAATAGGCTTGCTTACCTGGAGTTGCTAGTAACTGAACTCATACCACAGAAGAATATGGCAACACCAACGACTCCCAGGCATATAATTCCTCCAACTCCACTGCCATATCTACTCTTGAATGCCAGGTAAAATATTTCAGCAATGGCATAACCACCAGCATCATTAGTCTCATCCAAAAGGTATGGGATGTTAGTAACAGCAAAGGTGATCCCGAGTATATAACCCCATCCAACGATAATAGATATCACGATGGAACTAATTATTCCTTTTGGTCCATTTGTATCAGCATTCTTGGTTTCTTCTGTCTAGAAACAGAAGTTGAAGGAGATTTGGTTACAATTATATGACCAAGCATTAAGCCATCAAACAAAGAGAAGAGCTAAAAACGTTATTAAGTCCCAAACATCTTGTGTTTGATTTGGTGATTGTATCATTACAATATGGACAAAATAGTTATTATGCAAATATGACTTTACTTTAGTTGATAACGCTTAGAGTTTATATGAGATTGCGAATGCAAATATGACATTACTCAAGTTGAAATATCAAATACAACTCGCTCAGCCAAAAACAAAAAAGACAACTTCATACACACAAATATTATGTAGCATTTGACAATCCCATAATTTTGCACTCCCACAAACAGGATGCATCTGATTGAGATCTTAGGATTCATCCTTACAGATTGCATCTTATGAAGTAAGTGAATTAAGTTGAAAGTAATGAAGGTATCAACTCACCATATGGGCAGATGCATCATAGCCAGTTATGGTATACTGACTCATTAAGAGTCCCAGAACAAAAATGTAAACTTTGTTGTTGACTCCATCCCCATTATCAGTGTTGAAGTGAGTGAACACAAACTTGGCACTTGCCCTCTCCGTTGCAACACAGGGAATGAGAATCATAAGGACAAAGACACCTGCGTATTCCAATAGCGATAAGAAATCCAAGATATAGGCATCCTCAAGCAATAAATTAGAAACTAGGAAAGTGAAAAGGGCTTGAAAATACGTTATACCTACAATATTCCATGCAGCAGCTAGCTGTCCAAAGAGAGATAAGTACGAGATGGGAAGACTGTTTATGAGAGCATGTAGAAACAAAATTCCTCCATGGATACCAATGACTACATATTTATCTCCCGAAACACCATCACCATTTCTTCCACCTGAGCTAAGGAGAATGATCACGTTAATCAGCTGTGCAAGTGAGAAATCCACACTCGTTGTGACTGCCCACTGCAATTGGAAGGTAGCAATGCAGTTAGAGCTTATAATGGAAATATCACATCCATGACAAACCTCAGAATGGATATTGAACGATTTTAAACTTCACAACATAAGAGTTTTTACAATTACCTGACCAACTATGTTGAACCTGCAAAACATAAAACCATTTACTGTCATCAGAGAATAGTATAGCAGAGAGACCAACTTGGAACGTCTTGTGATTAAAGTTGCAAGTAATATACATTTCAGTTTTAGGCTCAGAATAAACAAGTTAACAATTTCACCATTCTAGCCCATGCGTTTGAGAACATCACAAGACAAAATGGCATATGCATCAATAGCAGTATAAAATTTGAAGGCTTCAATAATTCCAGATTGAGATGGTATAGTGAACAAGAGTTGAGCATCTTAAACATATTTGTGAAGATAGTTCGACGTTATATAAAAAAATTTCTAAAGCGGAAGCACCAGAGCCTACTCCTTGCATTCCACATAAATTCTATTAAAACTTATTCATCCCAGTTCAAAAGTAAATTGATCATTATCGCCGTCATGATGCGTAATTTAGTTCATCTACAGATAGAGCTATTCATGTTGAGCATGTCCTAGAGTTAATCCCCACCAAAATAGTGAGTAACCAAATCAACCTAATCTAAAGAACTACACATCATCAATCAAGAATCTGACCTTATACAGCTATTCCGACAAGAATCTGACTTATAGAGCTCTGGAACAGATAACTAGGACATAGTAGCATAGCAAAACGAAGAATGAAAGATATTCACACTCGTAAGATTACTTAAACATGGTACACGTGCTGTGAAAGCTATAATGCACAGGAGCTATAAAGCTCAACTAGTCAACCAACATATTCATCTAGACACTCCAGATCCCATAACCCCAACAGAACACCAAAATTTTAGTCCTTTTTTAGGCAATCAAATTCTAAACGAGTAACAGTGTTAGTAAAAGTGATCAGGAATGAGGAATAACTGAAAGGAGAGGAAGGTACCAGCCAGTGAGCCAAGAAGCAAAGGGTGCCCATCTTGGGCCAGCAAGCTTGGCACTCCAATAGTATAGACCCCCAGAAGTTGGGTAGGAAGAACAAATCTCAGCCATGGACAACCCAACAAAGATGGTGAAAGAACCAGCTATAAGCCATCCATAAACAACAGAAACTGGACCACCGTATTTGAGTCCAGTGTTGTAAAGAGTGGTCACACCGGTAAGCACCGATATGATTGAAAATGAAAAGGCAAAATTTGAAAGCAGCCTGCAATTCCAAACGAGCTAACCCATAAACCAAAAAAACCTCAAAAGTAGAAAAAGAAGAGATCTTTCAAAACAAAACCAAAGAAAAAATTGGGATTTGGAAAAATTACGAGAGGTCACGCTTGAGCTCTTGTTTGTAGCCAAGTTCATGGAGACGGGCATGGCCGGAGTCCTGTGAAGCGCTGCCGTTTGGGACCACATGAGATGGCAGTGCCATTCTGTCACCACCATCAGACAACATTTTTCTTTAATTCCAAGGGACAGGGAGAAATTTGTTTTGCCTTAATATGGCTAATATTGATTCAAACAGAGTGTCAGTGGCTACGCAGCTCGAGTATAAAATAGGCATATGAGAACAGAAAAGGAGAGCTTTTGATTGAGGGCACGAAGGTCAAACAGAGCAGCCAGTAAGCAATGCAGGTTGACGCGCCGAGAAGATTGCTACTACGTGGCCTATGGACTTTGGACATTGGCTTGATTGACTTGGCTTTTCATTCTTTTGCCTTCCATTGGATTTTTTGCCTATGGAACGTAATGATTCTATTTCAGCATTGTTTGCGAAAGTTTCACATGAGTTTCAAAAATATTGCAACCTAACTTATAACGACATAATAATGTTTGCTTGCACAGTATAAATAGCAGTTACAGATTCCATATTAGTACAAGACAATATCACAGATGTAACATTTATTATAACTATTTTATTTTATTTTTTTTTATGCAAGATCAATGGTGCATTATAAGATTCTTTGATGTCACTTAGGTATCAATTATCACATGGGATTTTGAATCTTGATCGGCCACAGAAAGAAGAATCCGAATCATTGACCAAGTAGCCCATGTGCTGACCCTCCAATTAGACTAAAGTAATAGGGATTAATTAAACAATACGCAATTCAAAAAAATTCCTGAAAATACCACTCAATGGACAAACACAATAGTAATACAATACGAGAAATTATTAGCAATGTTAGTCTAAAATAACAACGGGGATCCATCCATCCAATCCAATGGTTCATGCAAAAATAAAAAATAAATATGTAATAGCCCATTGACCGACCAACGGCTGTTGAATACTTAGGAATTGTTCAGGCCCACTTCATCTATATGGGCTTTAGGATTTCTTGGCCCAACAATATACGATACGTGAAAGCCACTTAAATTCCAAACATCAAATATTCCAAGGATTCGATTTGGTTTCCGGTAGAATTCTATAGTGAGGGCTTTAGATAAGGTTCTTAGATGAGGTCCTATATCTTAACTGTTGAATTAAATTAACTAATTATTGAATTAAATTGGTTAGTTTGATCCAATAATTGTGAGATAGTGCCTCATCTAAGGGCTTTAAGACTTCAGCATGCATGTAACAAATATTTTTTCAGAGACTATAAATAAATAAATAAATAAAAGAGGGAAAAACGTACCAGCCAGTGAGCCAGGCAGCCAAAGGGCCCCAGCGTTTACCAGAGAGTTTGGCGCTCCAGAAGTAAAGGCCACCAGAAGTTGGATAAGCGGAACAAATCTCGGCCATTGATAGGCCCACTAGGAGTGTGAGGAGGCCCACAATGGGCCACCCGTAGACCAAAGTTACGGGCCCACCATAGGTGAGGCCCATACTATATGTTGTGCTGAGACCAGTCAGAACTGAAATGATGGAGAAAGTCACCGAGAAGTTTGCAATTGCCCTGCACACAACAAGAAGACAAGAAGCACAGAATGAATCGAAGGCCTCAAAAAACGATTTACATGAGATTATGTAGAATTTGGATTTTTGTTGACTTGTTTAAGATTCCATAATTAAACTAAAACACACATTTTAAATAGATTTCTTGCGTTGGCTTGTTCTGATTGATCCCCGTGTCGTTTCTTATTTTATTATCAGTTGTTTGTAAATACTAATTACTAAATCTGATTGGCTGCCCCAATTCTGCACTGTTTAGTTTTTAGATATCAATCAAAATCAAATGAGAAATCTACTTTTCAGATATTTATGTCAAGTTTATATCTTATTCAAAGTCAGTCATTCTCCAATCCAATGTGACGTTTTTGAATCAACAATATTTAAAAACAACGGCCAGGAAAATACGCAAAATAAAAGGATTGCAAGAAACCCAAGCAACGTTTAAATACAACTTTCCTGTCCAAGCACTGAGTCCGTGTGACAAGCAAACTAATAATAAAACAAAATTATGTCATTTAATTTCTTGGAAAACAATCATATCATATTAAATTATGAGTACTGTCTGGCTTCAGAAATATCAGAACTGATATTCAACGACTAAAAGTCCAAGGCTGTGAAAAAAAAAGAAGAGACTTTTATACATTCATCCAGAACTGAAAAATGTGATTGTGATGTGGGAAAAGTGCCAGAAAAGTCAAAAGTGCTTCCACAAATTAAACAGAAGGTAAATATTCATGGATGGATGGATAGGGTAAAGGTTTCATACGAGAGGTTACGACTGAGTTCTTGCTTGTAACCCAGCTGCTTCAAGCGAGTGTTATCGGCAGAAATGGCTTCTCCGTCTTGATCTCGAAGAGGGTGATAGGGGCCTTGTTCTTCTTCCATGTTATATGTCCTTGTTGGGGTTGCCTTCTGATCAGTTTCAGATTGAAAGACTTAGATTTTTTTTGGGGTGATGAATTTCATAACTAATTCGCCTCTGAAACTGAAAGTGAAGCTGTGTGTTATAAGAAATAGCTAGCTAACAGTCAAACAGCTGCATAAAGCTTAAACCCACACCAAAATTATTGGTGGGTGGGCGGTGGGCACATCAGAGACATATTGCTTTTCAGGACCTTTTACTTGTCATAAATTGATTGATTGAAGTCCGCACGCACCTACTTTTCTTAATTTTGGTATTCGTCTCTATAATTGTTAGTTACCCTTTCTCTCTCCAATCACAACAATCACTCAATGCATTCACTTTGCGCTGAAATTTCAGAAAATGGATCCATCACTGATGATTGATTTTAATCTGAGAGTTATCTCCTAGCATGGAATTTAATTCTGAAAATATAAAAATCATAGGTAGGCACATACCAAAAATTTCAATCACTTAAAAGAACTTGAAAATATATATCACATGAGTACAAAATTTTTACAATTCCAAACTTTGTAGCTACAACATCAAGTGATTGACTATGGTAACACTGAAATTGAAACTGCATATATATTGTCACACAATTATTTGAAGTTGCTTGTGCTTCAATTCTCAATCAATAATTGGCGAGAAGCAGCCAATCTCTTGTAAATCTCCAAAACCAATCTACCGTCAACTTCCTCCCCACAAGAAGCAATTGAAATCTGGTCTTGAGCTTTCGCAACCTTCTTCCCCGAAACCCTTCCTACACTCGCAGCGTTGCCGGCAATCCGATACATCATGTCAACGTAAGCATCGTGGAACTTTGCCAAGAGCTTAATTGGGGAGAGAAACTTCATCAGTCTGAGCTTTGGTATGGCGCTTCTGAGCTTCCAAACCCGTCTGGTAGTTTTGCTGCCATTGGCTCCGCCAAGCCTTGTGACTCTCATCTTCTTCTTAGTGTCACCATTCAGCCTTTGGTACCTTCTCCTCCTCCAATACCTCTTCAAGTTGTCGTAGTGCGTAGTCGGAACAATCTCCATTTCAATTGATTTCCACTAGTACTGTGTTTTTTGAGTTTTGATTGAGAGAAGTGTGTGAAGAGAAGAAGTGAGAGAGGGTATATATATAGGAGGAGGAGAAGAATTTGGGTGCGAAGTCAAAATGGGTGCCCAATGAATGAAGGCTTGGTCTTATGGTTTATTCCGGGAATGAGAATATCAGAGGATATGTGAGAGATTAGTGAGTTTTGAAGTGTACTTGGTCAATATTGTCTGTTTGACTTCAAATTTAAGGCTAGTCTTTTAATGATTGAATAATTAAGTTTGATCAAGTATTCTTATACGAAATCCAATCCATGGTATAATATGCTATCACAAAAACAAACAAAAAAACGTATAAAACATAAACAAATACGCAACACATTTCCATGCGTACCAAGAACAAATACTAGCGTAGGGTTTATATCTTTGCTGGACCTGGAGGATCCTTTCCTTGGTTTTGTTTGGCCTTGTGCTGGTGCAGCCTGCACGGCTTTCCTATATTCTTTAGGATAATCATAAATCTAAATAGACTCAAAAAAACCTCAGTACAACACATATCTTTATACTCTATACAAAATAATCTTAATCGTACATTCCGTTTAAGTGTGACGGTTACTGTTGGAAAATTCATAATTTGGTCATGTTGTTGGAGCTCCTCTCCCTTGGGCCAAAAGAGACACTACATCACGGGCCTTAGGCGTATGGGCCAAATTTTATTTTTTGTCTGAGAAGGTTCCACTTCTTTGCCGACAGAATCGACCACAAATTCTGACCATCTGATCTTTAAACTGCGTCTGCATGCATTCGCTTTGTACATGTTTTTTGACTCACACGGGCAAACCGCATAGTCAAAGATTTTCTTCTGGATGGTTTATACATATAGGAGGGGAGGAGGCTTGTTTACATACCTTAATATTGACTTTTTTTGGTCAATCCCTTAATATTGACTTTAATCACAAAATTATCTCCAAACATGTAATTAAATTATGAAAACATAAAAATTATAGTGGCATACGGAAAATTTCAATAACTTATTGACTTGAGTACTCGAAAGGATCCCATCCCATGAGTACAAAATTTGTACATTTCCCAACTTTTTAGTTACAACAACATGCCCCGTGAGCTACTACTTCAGGGAATGAAGAAACAGCGCTAGCTAGAGCCAATCTGATAAATCAATGGAAATAAAATTATAAAAGAATTTGATTACACAAATATTTGAAGAAGCTGATTTTGCTTCAATAATCAATCAATAATTGGCGAGAAGCAGCCAATCTCTTGTATATTTCCAAAACCAATCTACCATCAACTTCCTCCCCACATGAAGCAATTGAAATCTGGTCTTGAGCTTTCGCAACCTTCTTCCCCGAAACCCCTCCGATACTGGCAGCGTTGCCGGCCATCCGATACATCATGTCAACGTAAGCATCGTGGAACTTTGTCAAGAGCTTAAGTGGGGAGACAAACTTCATCAGCCTGAGCTTTGGCATGGCGCTTCTGAGCTTCCAAATCCTTCTGGTAGTTTTGGCTCCGCCAAGCCTTGTGACCCTCATCTTCTTCTTGGTGTCACCATTGAGCCTCTGGTACCTTCTCCTTCTCCAGTACCTCTTCAAGTTGTCGTAGTATGCAACGGGAGCAATCTCCATCTTTCTTTTTTTATTAGGTCAAGAGAAATGGCTTCAAATTAAGAAAAGATGTTTTGAGTATTGAGACAAGTGTGAGAAGAGAGGAGGTAAGGGGGGTTTATATAGGAGGAGAGGAAACGGTGCTAGGTCAAAATGGGGGTGGCATTGAATATGTGAGACGAGTGAGTTTTCAATTGTAGTTGGTCAATATTGTCTGTCTGACCAGGCAAAGAGGCGAATGTTGTAGCAAATTGAATAATAAGTTTGATTAAGTACGCTTTTACTAAATCCAATTCATGGTATATTATTATATGCTATCGATGCATTCTCATGCTTAAATTGATTAATAAGTCCAAATCCATAATTTAGGGTCTAATGCTCCAACTCTGACTTGAATAGGACTCTTCCGTACATACCAACAAAAAGGTGCTTAAGTGCTGGGAAATTAGGTGATCATTAGTCCATCACCAAACCAACAAAAAGGTGCTTAAGTGCTGGGAAATTAGGTGATCATTAGTCCATCACCAAACCAAATTTTTGTGCTATCTATCCAAATCTAAATGCCATTCATAGTTCATACTATGCAGAAGAAATTAATTCATAGTTCATATTATTCAATATTCTTCAGCTGCCACGTGCAAGGCAAAATAAAAAACATCAATTCTGTCACAATAATTCTTAAGGGATACAGCTTATCTTTTCCCCTATAAGGAGATACTCTTCTTTCTTACAAATTAAAATTTGACACATATGCAAAAATAATTCACAAAAACGAAAACTTATGCACACATGTTACACTGTTATGTTGATAGAAATGCATGAACTTGTCCTACTTACATGGTACAAGGGGAGTGTTGTTATCTTGTTGGTCCTTTTTTTTCTGTTGTTTTTTTTTTTTGAGTGCTGCTAAACACCCTAAAATTAACTAAATACACCCTACTACCAAACTATTTATTGAATTACTAATTTACCCTAATATAAAATGACCAAAAAGGATATATTGAATTGTGAAACAAATATAATTTTAATAAGTACACACTACTCTAAAAAAATAAAAAGTACACCCTACCCACTATATTCAACCAAATTGAACTTTTTTTTGGGTTTGTTTGTTAACCTCAATAATATAAAAAATGAATGATTAGGGAGGGACCAACCATAAAGCCAAGCTAGATTAAAAAATGTGTCCAGAGATGGGTAAGTTAAGAATGGATCTTGTACTATAAGACAACTATCACAATGTCTGTCTGATTCATATAGAATTGCAAAATTAATGACAATGATTATATTTCTTATGAAAACTTTTCAAACAGAAGAAAAAATATGAGTCCTAGACTTGTGACTCCGCATACAAAAAAAGGTTCCAACCAACCATTTGCATTTGATTCTGAATTTGAATGAGGTTCCAGCCAACCAAGGCCAACAACGCTGCAAATTTAAGGGCGACACTACAGTGTGATTCCCAGTTACTCCACTTCACACTGTATAAAAACCCTTGGCCACCAAATGAACATGTTTATGCTTGTTCTCAACTTTAAATATGGAGCTTGAATTGATCCGGCATCAAACAAATAATATGATTAAAAATAATAATGTAAAGGTGGAGCCAAGATCAATAGATACCATTTAATTGAAGGTACTAAATAAACATTGCATAGGCAAACCTTGTGATCAAGCAGATCACTGTATCACTGATGCCCAATTCTTCAATATATATAGCTATTTTAAGTTTTTATAATGGTGTATTAGGATGTAATGGGGGTATTTTTGGTAGTTAAATAGGGTAAACTTAGTTAATTTTACATTTTAGTTTAAATATTATGGTGTACTTAGATCATAGGGTGTACTCAGTTAATTTTAAGGTTCGTTTAGCAGCACTCTTTATTTTTAGGAAGTTGATTTCTCCACTTACACTCCCTTTTGCTTTTTAATATTTTTTATCAATTTTGTTCTTTCTCTTTCCTATTCTATCCTTACTCTACATTAATTTCCTTCTTTTTTTTTTTCACTTTTATATTATTTCTTTTTCTTTATACTTAATTTTTTAACTTACACTCCATTTTCAATATTAAAGGGGGAAAAAAATTTAATTTCTTACTTGATTAATGGAAAAAAAAAATACTAAAAATGAAGTGCAAGTTGAAAAATTAAGTCTGAAGAAAAAAAATTAATATAAAATTGAAGTAAAAAAGAAATTAATGTAGAATAAAGGTAAAATAGAAAAGAGAAAGAACAAAATTGACTAAAAAGTAAAAGGGAGTATAAATAAAGAAAAGGGGAGTCGGAAAATCATATACCTATTTTTAAATCAAACTTTTTTCTATCGTTTAATTTGATTGTGTCAATTTAAAAGAGAGAATTATGAGGCGCATTTGTTTTACTTTTAAATTGAACCTCCAAATGTAAATGTTACAACAAATCGAAATGGGAAGATTCTTCCTTCATTCAGGGTCTTTTTCAGAAGATGGCCTGTCCATTCAACCAGGCATTGGGCCACCGCCACCATTCTTCTGGACGTGCACACGTGTGTCACCGTGTTGGCCCGGGCCCAGCTGTAGGACCCTGAGGTTTGCTTATTGACCAACCCTAAATTCTGGAAATGTGAAATGTGAAAGCGGCTGGTAGGCACCAGGGAGTGTGGATGAAGGAAATCCTGGGTTCTGTTCTGTCTTCGGTTTCTTCTCCTTTGTCTGAACCCTGAGGATTGTTTAATTTCATTTAATTTTGAACGTGGCTGCTTCTAGAAAAGAATAATATCATTCAAACATAGCTATACATAATACATGTCACTTCAAAATATAAGATCATAGCCAGCCATATACCAGTATAAAAGAAAAGGGAACAGAAGCAATGTAATATGAACTCCTCAAAACACCAACAAAATAAATCAATTAATAGAACTCAAGAAAAAAAGGATGGTCCAAATTTCATCTGCATTCTGAGATCTGTGTATGAAATTCACACGGCGTCGATCCTAAAATATGAACACCTGATCACTAACTCTATTCTTCTCTACAGTCAGCCTACACTCAAGTGTCTCCCACTTTCCCGCCCATTCAGAATGGGGTTTGTGTCTCCACTATAGCCTCGTGATGTTTCAACACCATGCTGAGACTGGATGTATATACTCTCAAGCTCTGTTTGCTGCACACTGAGACTATTGGCATTGGGAGACAAGGCCTCATCGCGATTTTGAGACTCTGCCAGCATCTGAAAGTACGCATGAGGTCCCCAACCTGCCCATCCAACATAAACAGAAAACAATCTTGAGAACAATGTCCGTGGACTATTAAAATGCACAGAAATTTAACTTAGTTTCATTGAAAGAAAAAAAAACACTCACGGACTTGTAGAAATAGAAAACCTTAGCTATGAAAACACAGAGTTACACAAAACGAAAGGGAAGCCACATAGTGATAACATTAAGAAAGGAACTCTTAGGTACATACCGTCTGTGTCATACGGAGGTGGAAAGAATTGCAGGTAACAAAATGAAGCAATGGTGATTCCTGCACAATATATATATATATATAAGAAAGAATGAAAAACTTGACAAACATTTTTGTTTTTCTCAAAAAATCATGCCAATGATGCCATAAGCTGACAAGGTACCTATAAGCCCGCCAGCAAAAACATCTTGCCAATGATGCCAATAGTCATCAACTCGAGAAACTGCTACCATTGCCGCAAGAAGTAATGGTAGAAAGACAATACAGAGCTTTGCAACATGTCCTCTACGATCAAACACCCTAACTTTCCCTGATAGATACCATGCAATGAAACCAAGACCTGCAAAGGACCCTGCATGTTGACAACCAGATTTACGTTTGGGCTAATTTCTGGTTTTACAGATAAATCAAGATAAAGTGCAAATGAGAAAACAATACAAAGTCAAACATATGCAGATAAACTAAAGAAACTAGATAGTCAGCATACAACTCTCCCTTAGAGGACATTAAGCACATCCCTAATCTCTAATCCTTCGATGTACAGTTTTCCAGAAATATCAAACTGCTTACATGAAGTATGCCCGCTGGGGAAGCTTTTGTGTCCTTCCTTAATGACACTCTTGCTTCCAGTACACATGACATTCTTTGTGATTGGATCAAACACCTGGACATGGATCAATTGTATGTCAATGTATGTATAAGCAAGCATGACCAAGAACTGAAAAATGCCAAGTTTAAGTCAAGAAAAGATCAAAATATATAAGAATTCTATGCACTGGAAGGCCCACCCCTTTGCCATCAGGGAAACAACGCCAAAAGAAGTCTGGACGAGGTCGACCAACACCATCTTTGATTGCATCAGTTAAAACAGCGGTTATAAAGATGGAAAATAGAAGGCCTGAATGAGCAATGGAAGTGTTATTGAAAGACTACAACATGCAAACACCATTCACCAATGCAACAATCACGAAAAATAACAAACAAAAAAGGGAGAAAATTACCTAAAATGGCGTGGTGCAGATCATAGACATCCTTTCGGATGAAGTAGTAAACAAGAATGACAGCAAGTGGCAACAGTACTGCAATTATCTGTTAGAAGTGAAAAGTAAGGTTTTTGCCTCATCTATACAAAAGTGAGACTCATGCAATATCCAGATTTCTGCAAATTTTCTCAGCATGACATTGTTTTCTCAAAACCAAAACGTACCGGAACACCCCAGAAGGGAACTGTATTGTCTTTCAATGGGTATTTCAGGTCTGTCATCATGTCCTCTCCAACAAAGCGGTGAAAAGGTTCTATCAAGTTCAAACCCAGATCTATCGCCGCAAGAACCAGTAGAATCAGCCAGTCATGCATATGAATCCTCAATACCTTTACTCCATGAGATCTTACAGTGTGAGAACCCAACTGAATTTCTGGCATTTTTTGACTAACTGGAAAAGGAAAGAATAAAACCACTGTAAGTTGATGGAAATGATGCTGCAAATTGGAGCATAAAAACACTCAAACTAACAACAACAAAAAGAGGGAAAGGGGGAGTCGGCAATATTACAGTAACAAATTAGAAAAGTGTACAAATTTATGTAGATATCCTGTAACTGTGCCCACTCACAGAAACATGTACTCTTAATCTCACTTGGCAATTCAAATCAAGGGAAAACTCAATCTCATGGCCTCAGGTTCATCCGCACAAGAATATTTTGATACGACATAGAAATGAATAAAACAATAAAATTTATGCAGAGGTGAAGAAGAGGGAAAAGAAAACAACAAATATAATGTAACTCAACATTTCGGCTTGGTCGATTTGAGTTTTTCCAATTTCTTTTATTTTCCTTAATTTAAACGTAGGCTTAAACCCAACATTAGGGGAAAACGCAGAAAACGAAAGAAAAAATAAACTACAATAAAATGCACATACATAAACATCGAATTCCATACATGCAGAGTAAAAAAACAAAATGAACAATTCTTAACGAAAGCATACATTGTGCATAAAAATTTACAAAACTAAAAGAGAGAGAGACATACGTGTAAATTTCGTAGAGAGAGAGAGAGAGAGAGAGAGAGAGAGCGGGGTGGTTTTGGGTTCGATTTTAAGGTGGCAGGGGAGTGGATTTTGGTGAAGAAGAGCGAAACAGAGGGGCTGAAATGGAAAGCCGCGTGAAGCGGAAAAAATAACAACGGAGTTGTCAATTTGGTTTGGGTGCAGTGCAGTGGATCACCGACTCCCTACAGTTGAGATACAGAGAAGTAGGAAGAAGAAATGAAGAAAAAAAATTTGGAATTTATTTTGGGGTTTTATATTTTGTCTCTCACTAAAAGAGACAAAACGCGGCTTGTTTGCTTTGCTGATTGCTGGCTGGGGACGGCGGATGGTGACATAAATCTAAATTTCAAAGCGATCAAAAGTAATGTACAATTCATTGTAAATTACTTCTTATTTATCAGAAAAAAAAAACAAAAAAAAAACTAATAATAGCATGCTTAGGCGTGAATTTAGCCTCATAATTTGCAATTCATTAACATCTCATCTACTACAAATTAGTTGGGGATTCAAATGAAAATATCCAGGCTTCCACAAAAGCTTCTTGTATTACCGGCAAAAAGAAAAATGACGCGGTTTTTAAAATATTTGTTAATGGCCTATACTGTTGCTATGAGCCGAACTAATTGCATAAAACCGCGTAGCCATTGGTGGGCCGGGTTACATATACACCAACCCGATCAGACTCGATACCCTCGGAGATCGGTAGAGAGCCTCCCAGTTGGAGCTTGACAAGACCAAAGGTGAGTGGAGCCCGAGCACCCAAAATACCGATCAGACTACGGTGGTGTCGTAGGGCCAGAAGCACATTGATCATGGGTGTCGAATAAATCACTCCATTAATCTGATCAAAAGCCTGGCAATGGAAAGAGATCAGTTAATACACCTTCCATCTTATGCCACATATCACTTCGCCACCTGATCCCAGTCAGATAAGTATGGCGATCAGAAGCGGGGCATTTAATGTAACTCACGTCAGAGGAATGGGAGAGGAAAATATCTCCTTAGTATCTTTGTCTCTCATTCTCCCCCTATAAATACACATCATCTATCTATGAATAAAGGTAATAAATATTCTCACCTTGAAAACCCTACATCAATTCTCTCCACCTTTTCTACTATTTTTGACTTAACCATCAGAGGGGGTTCAACTGGGATCAACCCCAGTTTGCTCCTACCCTGATAATTGTCCCGGGGATCAGGTATAGGCCCAGTCCTTAACCCAAGTACTAGATATACTATACACGAGAAGGATACTTGGTTTACAATATTAACCTTCAAACTTCTATTAATATAGCATATGTTAACATTTTTTAACATGGAATTTAATTTCTTGATAAATCTTTTCTTTTTTAATTTCCATTTCGAGCTAAGGCATTCTTTTCGTAAGTATTCACCCTCCCTCACCACTTGATCTAACCTGAAATTTTTATAAATTTTTTTTTCTTTTTGGTTGCTTGAGACTTTTTTAAATAGTTTTTCTATTTAAATCTCGTACTTCTCTTTGTTCACCCAAACTTCTAATTCAAAATTTCATGATTTTTAAGAAAATTCACTACCTTCCCAAAATTTCACAATTTTTTTTTCAAGTTTGTTGCTATGGCATCCCCTCGTATGGCTGTAATTGTCTTAATGGTAATGGACACTGCAGTGACATAAAAAAAGTCTAGTAACATAAATGTTTTAAAAGGTTAAATTCTGCTAATGGACACTTCATTGACATATTTATTTATTCTTTGTTTAGGTTGTTGATCATGCTCATCGTCTTTTACTCAAGTTTCTTTTTCTTCGTACATGTGAACTATATTGTGGCTTTATTAGATCATGGATATTTAAAACTGAGATTAGTGTTTGTGAAGAGAAGATGAAAGTGTAGTAGGTTTTTTGAATTGAAAGAGAAAGTAATCTGGTAATAGGGTGTAAAAGAGTTTGTATTTTCTTAAAACTTAATATGAAGAATAGTGGGGTGTGTGTTTAAATGTATTAAGGTTAAGTATTTAGTTTGATGACCTTTTTTGTCTTTTTACATAATAATAAAACTTATAACTTAATGATTTAAGTATTTGAATGAAAAAAAAAAGTATGGGATTTAAATAGAAAACTCTTTTTTTAATTTGCTCTTTGCCCTTTAAAAGGGTTGTGTGATGCACAAAACAAAACATACAAACAGAATTTAAAAAAGATGAAAGATTGGTCGTAGGCCACTTGCCAGAGGGAGGCAATACTCCTTTGACTCTCTCGCAACCCAAATGGGATTGAAACGTGCAAAAAGCAATGTGTTTTTCAAGTGAATATGAGCTCTTTTCGGTGCTTAAATTGTCCCTTGAATATTTAAATTGTCCCTAATATTTTTTGCCAAGTCTTTGTCAACAATCTCTTTATATATCTATCCATCTCCAAAATCCATATTCTTTTCTTGTTCAATCATCTTTGTACTTTACCTTTACTATTTTACACAGGTAAAGGAACGGAGTTAGGTGGCAACAGACCATTTGTGGATTAGAAGATAAACAAGATTAGATTAAAACTTAAATTAAATTACAAGAAAAGCTAGTGGCAATTTGGAGCCTCATAATTGGTTGGTATTTGATAAATAAATGGATGGAAGAAACCAAGAAATTGGATCGGTCCATGTTCATATGGAAATGTTTAATTGGCAGTGGGTGAACAGCTCAGAAAGCAACTATAATGTTGAATAATGGAGACCTAATCAGGGAATGCCACTAAACTTTAACTATCATGGGGTCAAAGGTCCAAGGATTAGCTGATTAGCATGTCTTATTATTAATACAATTATTACAAGTTTACAGCTGATGTTTTCTTCCATCACTGTTACTAATAATCTGCCTATCCCAGTAGTAGCTAACTCAAACAGGCGGTACTCAGTACCGTAGAGACTACAGATCACTTCCCAGATACCGTACTATACTCTATTCTTTATACTTTCATTTCCTACATTACGTGACATTGTATCGTTCTTCATAATAAAAAATTGCAGAGTTTGATCCAAGGAAATATTGTCAGGCCAACCAGAACAACACAACCAGGCATTGTGCAAGCGTGGCTTCATTCTGTGGTTCCAAGAAATATAAAGCATGCATGAATGGATTCACAGAACTATCAATATCAAACTAAGCTCTGTATATGGTGCTAAAACTAACTTCTAGTCTACACTGTTTGTCTTTCAACTGGTATCTACATATTCCAAGCAAGCAATACGCGGACCTAAACAAAGCAACAACATGTACAAAAAATATCACTTCGCCCCTGATTCTATTTCATCCAGCCTAATGCTTGTATAGCGGTCTGCGGATAATGCTGCAAATGGATCCCCATTTTGCCTACGTCGTTCAGTCACATTCTGAGCCCCCATCACCTGCACACTGAGTGCATTCACAGGACTGGCCGCATGTGAATTGCTCCGCATCTCCTCCAAAGCTTTGAAATATGCATAAGGACCCCATCCTGAATTCAAAAGAATATTTAGGAAAACTGAACTATCTAATTCAGTTCTAAAAGAAATGCAAGGAGGAAAAATTATGCAACCTTCATCATTAAAAGGGGAAGGGAAGAATTGCCGGTAACAAAATGCAGCCACAACAAGTCCTGCAAAATATGAACCATGTATAAAGCTCTAACATTCTTACAATTAAAGTATTAGAGAAAAGAGATCGCGAATGAACAGACCTAAAAGGCCTCCGGCAAACACGTCCTGCCAATGATGCCAATAGTCATCTACTCTAGAAATGCCAACAAGAGATGCAGCAAGTAGAGGAAGGAAGACAATGCACAATTTTGCCACGTGCCCTTTCCGATCAAATGCTTTAATCTTTCCACATAAGTACAATGAGAGAAAGCCTAAACCTGCAAAGGACCCTGCAGAGCAATGCTAAACTGTATCAGATTAATGGATTTATTATAGGCTGCCTTTTGTAGAAGTATAAGGATCCGAATTGAATGAAACAGTGTATAATGGTGCAGAAAGCATTTCTTACATGAAGCATGACCACTTGGGAAACTCTTATGTCCTTCCTTTATGTCACTATCCTTACCATGGCACAGTACACCTCCCCACTGATCATAAACCTACCAGTAGTGAAAAATAGATAAAGATCAAAATCGACGCAACTCATATTCCCATATATAAATGAAAATTTTTGAGTGTTATGTTTGTGCCCACATCACACAACAGCTTCCTAACATACAATTAGGTGGCCAAAACTCTAACCTCCTTTACTTTAGATCTCTTGAAATGTCAATTAGTAGCATTAGTCAACAGGCAAAGAAACAGAAAAAGTTGATGCCAAAACCCCCAGTCTAATGTGGATTTATCTAAAGAAAATGAACTCCCGGATTTAAGGCTAACAAGGATTTGGAACCAATGGAACATACATCTTTTCCATCAGGAAAGCATCGCCAAAAGAAATCTGGTCGAGGCCGGCCAACTGCATTTTTGATTGCATCCGTGACAACCCCAGTAATCAGCACAGCAAATAAGAGGCCTGCTCTAGTAGATAGATATATAGCCAAATTAATGCATAGAGACATTAGTAAATAAAAGGGTTTCAAGGTGAATAAAAATTAAAGGAAAGACAAAAAAGCAATTGGATTACCTAGAGTGCTGTGGTGCAGATCATAGACATCTTTCCTACGTGCATAGAACAAAACGAAAACGGCAATAGGCAACAAAACTGCATACATCTGAGCATCAATAGAAGAATCAATCTCATTAACCATAGCACTATATACTCGCAGCTATCAAATATACATACAACTAAATGAAACAATGCTCAGACAGAAAATAAGAAAAAATTATCATTGTAAAATGACTGGCATAGGATCTTAAAGCAGAAGTTCTTTCTTCGAAAATGGAAGTAGGACTAAAAGAAGAAGGGGAATACTTACAGGGACAGCCCACACAGGCACTGTGTTCCCTTTCATGGGATATTTAAGGTCTGTCATCATATCCTTTCCCACAAAACGGTGGAAGGGTTGAATGATGAACAAGATGACCTCTATAACTGCAAGAAGCAGCAGTATAAGCCAATCATGCATGTGATTCTTTGCAAGTGCAGCTCCATGAGATTTGATTGTGTGAGTTCCCAGTTCAATTTCTGTGGTTCTGCTCTGCTAGAACAAACAAACTGATGACTTCATTTGGTCCACTACAAACACTTCTCAATAAAGATGCCTTGGCAAAGAGGCAATATTGATTTGGAGAACGATATTTCTAAAACTACATCCACAGATGAAGAAAAAGAGCAACTGCAAAGAAGTGTACAACTTCCAGTTCCAAATGCTTTCTTTTTTTGTTCTTTTCCCTTCTTTGCAGAACATAATTCCAAAAGAGTAAAACTTGTTAATAATTTTAAAAATAATAATAACCAAAACTCAATAAAGTGAAAATCTGCCAAAACTCAATTGGTAGTCGCTAGCCCAATGCAATAAACAAACATAAACCAAAAAAGCAACAAAAGTATTTTCAATTTACCAACCTGAAAGATACTCCGGAAATTCCAAAAAGAACAAAGGGATCCCAGATTCCTCCAAGCCATAATGAATAAACCCAGAAACCTGCACGTACGGTTGTCAAGTTTCAAACATAAAAACCAGACATGGACAACAGAAGTGAATACACAGAAAGTGATGCAGGATATATAAGACCACAATTCACAACCCAAAAAGAAAGAAGAGAAGCATAACCTTATCACAAACAGGAAAAAGAAAAAGAGCAAAAGTAGTGAATTGAATTCAAAGCAGTGAGGTATAGTTACAATGAGGCAATGAATCAGAATTGAAAAAACAAAAGTGGGAAAAGACGTGTCAGCAACTTGGTCTCTGTTTTACCCTTAAAAAAAGAAGACTTTCGAATTTTTTAAGCAACAAAATGTGAGAGTGCTTCGCAGGAAAATTTGAAATGGGGAATTCAAACCCCCAGTGGCAGTGCCAAAATTTTCTTCTTGCTGCCAAATGCCAATTGTAATCAAAGTTTTGAATTATAAAATGGGGTTGGCGCCGCGGACGGTTAAGATTTGTTGGATCAACGTTAACAACAATGTTGGAGGTTGTAGAGAGAGAGAGAGAGAGAGAGTCCTAAAACACTAAAAATTGTGTGAATATGAACGAGGCTGGAGGAAGAGATAACGACCTCGTCTTTGTTTCTGTGTTCAGAGGCGGGGTCAAGTCTTCAAACTAATCACTCAGCTGCCGTCCGATCTGTTGACTGCATGTGGGCATTTAACCTTGTGGGGCCCCGCTTAGGAATGTGATGGTTGGTTTTGCTTGGAATGTTACGCCGTCGTTTTGATGAATAATTACACACAGAGAATCGTGGATGACAGTTGTGCGTAACATGGCCTTTAATCCGGCGGAGGGAAGTTGGTACGGCGGTTACCTTCAGTTGGCGGGATGATTTGTCATTCACAACAATCATGTGGGACAATTTTGTCTTTTCATATGCTCATCCAACTAGGTCCCAGATTAAGATTGATGACTATAAGATGACATGGTTGTAATTTGCAAACAATTCAAAAAAATACAGCAGCTTTTCTTCCTTTGTTTTCCAAAATAATAAAAGTACAAATCCTTTTGATTTCTTTAAATATCTAGTTCTGACTTTATGAGGTCTTTCTAGAAAAACTTGTATGAAATGGAGAGAGCACTGTTTGTTATCTCCAACCAATTATAAACTACCATTTGAAAAAATTATCATGCATAACATGCAATGATTAACCTGAATAACAAAATAGTATTATCCTTGTTTTACAAAGTGTTTCTCCTAATAAGGCTCCATTTCGTGATCAAGATTAGACATGATAGGACTAAATTCTTGGATTTGATTGGCTGGGACCATACTATACATTCACGAATCATATTCACTGCTTGGTACAACACCGGACTGGACTAGACATTAAAAAATAATTTTATAAAACAAAGAGAAAATTCAAAAAATAAAAAATAAAAAATCTTCATGATCCTTAATTCATATTGGGGATTTGGATTCAAGGCCTATATCCGGTTCAAGACATATTTAAGTCCATTAAAAAATAACTAGGACTCATATCCATGTAATTGAAAATATCCAATCCAATCCAATTCGGCATACCAAACAAGACTTATTGAGTTTCTTGAACATAACAATGCCGACACTTTTGAATTCCTAAGTCGTTTCATTACTATCAGACCAAAAAAATTGTCGTTTTATTGTTATTCTCATTATTTTGGCCTCTTCTTCGTCATTGATTTCATTTCTTGAATGTCCTCTATTGTCTGTTTCATAATTTGTTCATCAATTTGACTGTAGCCTCAAGCTTGTGGAGTTTAGACTGGCTGGCTGCGTACAATATGGTTTAAAATAGATCGCACATCTATTTTTCGTAGCTGCGTTCCTTCATTTAGTGGCAGACAACCTCACAACTTACAAGTTAAGCTTCATCAATCTGCATGCAAATTAAACTGTACACATACAAATAAATTTGGAGCCGTAGTTGTGGATTATGACTCGGGTTACTGGGTTAGATATTACGTAGGGGAAATTACTTACTATCTCCGTTTGATAGTCTATTTTTTATATCTCTTTCTTTACGTAACTACGACTAAATGTCTATTTTTTATATCTCTCTTTACGTAACTACGACTTAAATAAAAATAATAATTAGACATGAATAGGTAAGTTTTTTTTTCCACCAACACACCCATTGTAATTAAAAAACATCCATTCCAATCTCCAACAACTATAATGATTAAGGAAAAGAAACCAAATTAAAATGACATTTACCAGCATTGACACCGACTGCCACCAACTCCTCATCCAACTGATCTCAACCCTCAAACTCTAAAAATAAAAATTATTATAGTATTTATAATCATGCTCTTTATTTTTTAGCTAAAATTTAGCTAAAAACACACAAAAGTTATTTTCAACTATGCATAAAATAAAACAGTATTAAATTATATTATAGGGAGCCACTAGGAGTCATTTCTCTCTTCTTAAATTTAGGAGCTCCTAGAGGTCTTCCTATTTTAGAAGATGGATAAGGAGTACGATTAAAGTTGTATTTTCCCAATTCCTTCTCAAAATTTGTTTAAGAAGATGATTTAATGAATCTATTATGAATGCTCTAATGCTAGATGGTCACTTCTTAATTCCAAGAAAATATATTTAATGAGCAATGAGGTATACATTTTCCTCTCACGTGTCACAACTAATTTATTTTTTCTAATTCTCCAATAATTACACGGTTGTTATACTAAGGGATTCCACGTGAGCACCTTTTCACCCATCATTATTATCAGCTTCATCTTCATCTCCAATTCAAAAAATAGTACTCTATATACTAACTAGGAATATTTTCTTTGTCCTGACCTGATTAAGTGGGAGTCAAATATCTAGATCATAGCTTGGTCCACCCACCCACTCTCCAGCTCCACTAGCACCCGATGGGATTTGCTGCAAAATTTGGTTCACAATTTGAGAACCAAATTGAGATTAGACAACTACAACCTAATGTACAAAATGGATTTTATGCAGAGAGAGAGAGAGAGAGAGAGAGAGAGAGAGAAATCAAACTGTTTGGGCCAAATCGCTTTCATCAAGGGTCGGCCCAGTTCGGTTTATTCCTTCTATGGGTCAAAATAATCGAGGACCAGATAGAATTTGGGCCTTTTGACATCAGAGGAGCTGGCCCAATCCATTTTATAGGAATAAAATAAAGCCTGCGATGCAAATGGGGTTTAGGGATAAAAGAATTGGCGTCGTCATGATCAGCATTACGTCAATTCGCTTCTTAAAAATTCTGCTTGGAGACTGAAAATTGAGATTGCTTGCTGCCGGCGATTGTAAGGAAAGGAATGGAAAGGAAAGGAAAGGAAAGAAGACAAGTTGGAAATCGAGGTGGCTCTTTTGTAAGCTTTGACGACATCTCGGTCTTCTGAAATTAAAAATACAGAAAATACCAGAATAATGCTTTGCCGCAGTATGCTGCTGCTCAGGCTGTTGAGCACTGGAGCTGTTTCCTAAAGTGGTCCCCAATCTCCACAATTGGAGATTATGTGTCTCTTAAAGACCCTACTGTTGGATCATTGAACCAAAACCCTACCCTTCACTCTAATCCATCTATTGTACATTTTTTCAGCACAGCCTACACGTTTTCTTTTCTCATGCTTTTTCTGGAGGTTTCCTTCTTTTTTTACATTTACGTCATATTAAGTGACACTGTATGAAATACAAAATGTAAAGTATAAATTAAACGCATAAATATAAGTTAGGTTAGTTGATTAAAATAGCGTGCCTCTCACACCGATATTCAAAGTTTTATTACTGATACATTATAATAAATTTAAAGTATCTTCATTGTCAAAAAAATAAAATAAACTGATAGCGCCGTTGTTTATGCTCATCCTTTGGGCCTTGTTCTTATCACGTAACCGCCTCGTAGGATTAGCAAACCCATCTTGCACCATTTCTGATGGACATACCACTTCCTAAGACCAATGGCAAGATCCACATTGGTCTCTGCGTCTGCGCGTATGAAATCCTGATTTTCAGCAAGAGTTTTTAATTTTTTTTAATTCATTGATAATTTTGTACCTTCAAGCAATGAATTACTGCGTCATTTCATCGTGTAAATGCGGTGTATGCCATCACATCTTTTTTTTTTTTAATTCATTTCAATGAATATGCCGTCACATCGCATCCTTCGCAAAAAAGTAAAAAGATGAATAATAATTTTACAAGTCATCAGTGGAATTGCTTTTAAAAATTACGAGCTTATTTAAAAATCTGGCTCAAGAACGATATGCAATATTTAGGTAAGCAATATTCGTGAGAAGTTTGCCCCTAGACGCCAAAAGGAATTGAATTTGTTATCTTTTTCAATAAGAGCATGCGAATTGGGACGAATAACTTTCATTTCATGTCAGCTAGCAACATATCAATGACTTTTTCTGCGTCAATACCTAAATTATTAGTGTAGCAGCTATCTTATCCCTTAGCAATTAGCTTAAATCTAAAAGGGCAAAAAACAAAGCATGATTAGGTGGTTTCTTTCTGAATGTTGCATACGTCGTGGTCCTATGCCGTTTGGGAGATCATCTACCCTCCAACTTTAGCTTAACTCAGATAATCTATATATATATATATATATATAAAAGAAACAGTTCCGATCTTTTAGATCACAGAAGTTCAAGAGATTATGGTCACTCACCGTTGAATATTAATTTAATGGTTGAAAAAAGTTTTTTAAATTGAGTGCAAGTGTGAGTGAACCGTTAAATTTACATCCAACGGTGAGTGACCACGAATTTCTTGGACCCCTGTAGTTCAAGAGATCAGTACTGATAAACCAAAAGGAAGAGAATGGTAAAACATTCAAAATATCATAAAATGCCATTTGTTAATGCAAATATTAAGAATTGAAATTATTAATTAAATGAAGATAATATGGTAAATTCACACTTTTTTATATTAAAAAAAATTAAAATTAAAAGAAAAATCAGATAATAGATCCTATTTTTATGGAACACAACTACCTAGTATCTTTTTTAATTCCACAATAAATTTAAAAATTTTGAAAAAAACCTCTTGCAAGCGCAGAAGCACGTGTGAAGAGGCTAATTTATTTAAACTTTCTTTCTTATCAAATATACTAGCCCCTTGGCACACGCTCACGCATGTGCCAATTGTTTTTTTGTTTTTTTTTTTTTTTAGAATTAAGAAAAGATACTATGGGTAGTTATCTATATATATAATGCAAAAGGTAGAGAATGGTGAAACATTCAAAATACCAGAAAATGTCATTAGTTAATTCAAACATTAAGAATTGAAATTATTAAATAAATATGGATAATATGGTAAATTCATATTTTTTATATTAAAAAATAAATAAATAAATAATCAGATAATAGATCCTGCTTTTATGGAACATAACTACCATGTTATCTTTTCTTAATATGCTAGACCATCTTTTTTATACCACAATTGTATACCATCTGATGTGGCATGCCAAATCATTTAATATAATTACATATATTTTAAATTTTTATTCTCTCCTAATTAAAGCACAAAAGTTATTAAATATAGCTAAATATATTTTATTATCCCCTAATTACAGCACAATTACCGATAGGAGTCTTTCAATCTTCACTCTCTCTTCTTCCTTCTCCCAACACTGTCTTCTCCAAAATAATTTTATGATTGCCGGATTTTTCATAGGTGTTGAACACAGAATCAACCCCTTTCCTCATGTTGGCTGCCGTTTTTTGTTCTTTTGTCTCTTACGGCCTGCAACTAGTGGTCAATTTCGCAGCCAAAAAAAAAAAAAAAACCTAGTCGCTATAATGTGGTGGAAAAAGCAACTGATCCGATAAAAACTTTATATCTTCATGGACTCCCTCAGAAATCTAGTTATACTGTTCTTGTAGATCTTAAATAATATAATATTTAGAATCAAAACCCAACTACCTTTCCTTGTTGTATGAAATGGGTGAGACGGAGAAGGAGGAAGAGGAAAGGCTATAAATGAATGAATAAATAAATAAATAAATCTGATGGGATCAGTGCATTAATTAGGGGAGAATAAAAATTTTAAAAATATATAATTGTATTAAATGATTTGGCATGCCACATCATCCTCCACATCAGATGGTATACAATTGTGGTACAAAAAGATGGTCTCCCTAGCATTACCCATTCTAAAAATAGAATAAAAAATAAAAAATAAAACCAATTGGCACATGCTCACGCATGTGCCAAGGGGCTAGTGTTACATAAAAGTATAATCTATTATCTGATTTTGTTTTTAATTTTAATATTTTATTATGAAAAATTATGAATTGACCATATTATCCTCATTTAATTAATAATTTCAATTCTTAATATTTACATTAACTAAGAACATATGATATTTTGAATATTTTACTATTTTCTGTCTTTTGTTTTTTATATATATTAATCCAATGGTGTATAAAAGTTTCTTAAAAAGAGTACAAGAGTAAGTGAACTATTGAATTTATATCAAACAGTGAGTGACCATAAATCTCTTGGACACTTGTAGTCCAAGAAATCAGAATTGTATATATATAGCAAAAGTCAAAGTATTCAAATATTAAGAATTAAAATTATTAATTAAATTAGAATAATATAATAAATTCACATTTTTTTCATATTAAAAAAATTTAAAATAAAATCAAATAAAAAAATTTATTTTTATGAAATACAACTATTCATTATTATTTTTAATTTAAAAATTAAAAAAAAAGAAAGAAAAACAATTGGAGAATGAGGGTGGACCCATACCTAATTTTTCCAATACAATTTTGGTTATACTACTCACATAAATTAATAATTCAGTGCTTTTCTACCGTACGATCTCGCATTTAGTGAGTCTACCACTAATAAATGAGTCAAGATGGTCGAAGGAATGTGATATTTTTAATATATTCGTACTAGAAGCAATGTCGTAGCAGGAGCCCACAATAAGAGGTCCAATCGTGCTATTATCTTCATTTTCATAATAGAAAACTTGTTGCCATCTTGTAATAATAAACCCAATAATAAATTAAGATGGTAGTCTTATACATGAGCTGGAGAGCGGTGCGATGCGCCACATTATCCCTCATTATATATATATATATATATGTCACATTTATTGGAGACAACGTCAGCTGAAATTAGAAGGCTGCTAACAATTCAGCAGCCATACTAAAATTCATATTGTATTTTTTCTCTCTTAATCACAAATC
The DNA here is from genome assembly GCF_000346465.2 of Prunus persica. NCBI lineage: Eukaryota > Viridiplantae > Streptophyta > Magnoliopsida > Rosales > Rosaceae > Prunus > Prunus persica. The sequence goes on along the minus strand of NC_034009.1, from coordinate 30,561,087 downwards.
AAAGGTTACCGCTTTGTTCGTAAAATGTTTATAATTCAAGTGGTTGCTTAGACACGTAAAATAACATCATTATGGTGTATAAACTGTTCTAACTTGACACGTCATGGGTTAGGTCATCAAACAAGAGTTTTCACTCCAATATGATGGGTGGGTCCCTCTTCTTGCTTTGTTAAAGGCTATAAGCTAAAGCGTTGGAGTAGAATTGTAGGGTGAATATTCCTTTTTGCTTAATAACTTATAATAGGGGTGAATATTCAGTCAGTGTGGACTACGGACCAGACGTTTTTGAGAGCCTTTCGTAGATTTACCAATGGATGATAAAGTCACCGAAATCTTTTTGTATGATTTAGATTTTGACCATAATCAATATGCCCCAATTATGTTAAGAAAAAGCAAACAAACATATAATACAACCAGTTTGCTTGTCATCTATATTATGACGTGGGATTAAGATACGATTTTCATTTTCATCCACTCATCAGTAACATGTCTTTGTTGACAAGTTAATTGTTATCAATCATTGTTGCTATTATTACTTTTTCATGGATAGATACTGAAGCTCGATATTGTTTATACTTTTATTTAAAGGTTCGATCCTAAGCCACATGTCAAAAAACTGGAGTAATTTGTCGTGGTCATCGTGATGTTACAAATTTATTTGTCTTAAAGCATGTGTAAGCTGTATTAATATGATACTTTAAGATATAAATATGTTGTCCGCTCATATTCTTTATATTTGAATTTGTAATAGCACGTGCCAATATTACAGTCACAAACAAAAATTTCTTTAAGAATTTATTTTTGTTATCAATCATTGTTGTTTTTATTATTTTTTCATGGAAGATACTGAAGTTTGATTTTGTTTATACTTTCACTTAAAGGTTTGATCCTAAGCCACATACCAAAAAATGAAATACTTTGTCGTGTTGATCGTGATAACGTGACGTTACAAATTCACTGATACAAGAACACGTGTATATGTATTAATGTGATATTTTAAAGTAAAAAATATATATGTTGTCTCTACATATCATCAGGGCCAGAGCTGTACTAAGGCTTGGGATGGCCCTAGCCCCTCTAATTTATTTAACCCTTTTGAATGTATATATTGGATGTGGTAACAAATACAAAGAAAAATTGCTATACTTAAGCCTATGGTCCCCTCACCACAAATCAATGCTTGTCAAAATTGTATTTTAATATGAATATAATAGTGAAATCATACTACATTTATGAAAGAAAATCACTCATTTCAATTTAGTGCTTTTGTATGCAATAGTTTACTCAATAAGCCAAAAAAAATATACAACTAAACTTTTTGTGTTTAACATTTTGGTCCCCTCAAATATAAAATCTTAGCTCCGCCCCTGCATACCATAACATTTGTTGGTAGGTTTTGGCCAACAAATGTTATTGTATGTAGAGACAATCAGTTGTAACATTTAAATTTGTAATAAAACGTGATCAATTTGCAATCAGTTGTAATAATTTTTGTTTTTTGGATTAAGGAAGCAACCTACATGGTTGCTCCCTTCTCTTTCTGCATATGTACTCTCTTCTTTGGTTTTTTTTTAATGAAATATTTATTCTAAAAAAAAAATAAGTAATAGAACGTACAATTGAACATTTAATTGAAACACACTGTGAATACAATTGAACAAAACTGGATTCTGGTGATGCAACAAGTGTGACCTTGTTTAAACCTTGCCTTAAGAAACCAAAAACGAAAGAAAATATGATAAAGAAAAAAGAGGCCAATGCATCATAACCAACCAAAAAATAGCCGGGACTAAATACCCAAACGACAAGATTTGTTATCTGAGCCGAAGCTGGATCAAATTAGAATTAACCATTGTGATTTGCAAATTATAATACTGTATGAATGTGAAGAAATTTACTGTCTAGGCTCCTTAACCACGAAATGACATTCCAAATAAAACACAAAAATGGAAATAAAATAAAATATTGTATGCTTTTGCCAAACGCAGAGGCATAAACTGCAAGCAAAAAGCTAAATACACCCAGAAGCACCAGATTCTATTCTAACATAAAAGTAAAACCACTGCCCTGGCTGTTGCAAAACGTCATCACTTTACTGCAGGGAGTCTCGTGGCTGCCCTTGGTAAAGTGAACCCTCACGTGTCTAAACTACACCTACCAGTAATACGTGGTTTCGACGGTTGAGCCCCAATTGTAGTAAGCGTTTTCGCGCGTGGAATATGGAAGAGCGTGGTCTATCATTTCAACTGAGTTTTCTCAATTGGAGAATTCTTTTTTGGTTAGTAAGAGAAAAGTGCAAATGATTGCGTCACCCGTGGGTGCGTTACTAGAATTGCGGCCAACACTCCGATTGGTTTTGGTTTTGAGGTGGAGTGGGAGTTGGGGAAGCTCGTTTTATTTCTTTAATTATTTCCTAATTGGGATTAAAGCCTACATAATTCAAGGTTCTCCCATACGCGTTTAAGAAAACTTGTTTCCATATGTGAATTGTGATTTTGTGAGAGGGATGAAGCCACTAAAAGCGTCAAAAGATTATTCCTTCTACAATTGTTGAGGAATTTAAAGCAATTTTATTTTGAGTGTACAAAATTTCAATGCACGTTAGTGGTTCTTTAGTACATTAGGATGGATATTTTTTTGCGCCAATAACTAGTCTTTGTTCTAGTTGTATTTATCACCTTTTTTTTTTGGGGCTAAAATTGAAATATTGCATTTATAATTCAAGTGTAAAGATCGTTAACTATAAGGAACAATACAAACACAATAATCACAAAGGGTTAATACATATATAAGAAGGGGTCTAATGGCAACATAAAGTTCTTACCTAGTGTCACATCCCGGGATCAACTCCGCCGTAACACGATATTGTGCGCTTTGGGCCCCCTTTCCCAGTGGGTCACCCATCCTGGGATTGCTCCAGCCCCAACTCGCTTAACTTCGGAGTTCCTACGACTCCGAAGCCAGTGAGCTCCCAAAAGGCCTTGTGCTAGATAGATGCGGGTGTGCACATATGAGGCACATCACCCCCTCTCCGTTGGTTGATGTGAGATCTTACACCTAGTTCGACAGAAAAACGATATATATGTAATGAGTTTCAATACTTAATTAGTTGTGGTTAGTCTTATTGTGTTGTATAAATGTATGAACTCATTATAAAAAAGTATCTTGTAAGTATTCTATCGTATGTAAAAAAAAGAAGATATATGTTTGTGCATGAATAATTATGTAAAATATATATATTTTTGGTCATCTTATGAAAATACTTTTGCACATATCATAATCTATCTATATATAAAGGAAAAGACAGAGAATGGTGAAACCTTCAAAATACAAGAAAATACCCTTGGTTAATACAAACATTAAGAATTGAAATTATTAATTAAATGAGGATAATTAAAAAAAATTAAATTCACACTTTTTCATATTAAAAAAATAAAAAAAATAAAAAATTAGATGAGTCTTATTTTTATGAAATACAATAATCCATTATCTTTTTTAATTATCTAAAAAAAACCACGTGTATGCCAAGGGGGCATACAACATAAAACGTGCATTCAAAAGATTATTAAAAATAGTATATGAAGCTTCAATTCACAGAAAAATTCAACTTAGACTTAGAGTGACTTAAAGCAATACAAAGTCCTTTGCATGTAAATTTAGGAATGTTTAAGTAATCCGATAATAAGAAGTAAATAAAACTTAAAAAAACAAAATTCGGTTAGGAGAATTAGAAAGGGGGAAATCTTGATTTCAATTTTGAATTTTGAAGTAGAAGATAATCATGGCACTCGGAGCATCCAAATATGATTATCATAGTACTACTAACTGTGAACATGGATGTAGGCTAGCAGATCCCACACTAGAGGGAGAGAGCCTCGCACCCCAACTGGAGCCAATCAGTAAACTAGCTGTCAACCCATCTGGACTCGCACACAGTTTCATTTCCAAGTTGGCCTTTTCCCACAGTGCAACCACAATCTCCTCCCCGTTTCCCTCTCCCCCATAAAAGCCTAAAAAAATGTTACAATTTATTACTTAACAAAAATAAAATCCATTTTCCCCAATAATTAGCAAACCAATTTAACAAATTATAGATTTAAAAAAAAAGGAAAAAGAAAAGAAAAATAAAACAGCTGGAGCCTGGAGGCGACCAGACCAGGTGTGGAGTAACTATAAGAGCATCCGCTACCCATACATCACCCCTCTTTTGCTCTCTCGCTCTCCTCCTCCCTCCAACCCCAAAAAGGAGAAGAAGAAGAGAGTGTTAAAAGATTCTAAACCACCTCCCACCAAAAACCCACATACTCTCTCTCTCTCTCTCTCTCTCACTCACTCCACTTCTCTCACCACCACCACCATGGAACCACCACCGGCGGCCCCATCGCTGCAGCCCCACCACCCCAACTACGCCGACTCCGTCGACTCCTCTCCTAGGTCCCGCAACACCGACTCATGGGACGAGCCTCTCCCCCCTACCACCAGGCTCCGCCTCATGTGCAGCTACGGCGGCCACATCGTCCCCCGCCCGCACGACAAGTCGTTGTGCTACGTCGGCGGCGACACCCGAATCGTCGTCGTCGACCGCCACACCTCCCTCTCCGACCTCTCCAACCGCCTCTCCAAGACCCTTCTCAACGGCCGCCCCTTCACCCTCAAGTACCAGCTCCCCAGCGAAGACCTCGATTCCTTAATCTCCGTCACCACCGACGAAGACCTCGACAACATGATCGACGAGTACGACCGTACGGCCACCAACAACAGCAACTCTTCCTCCAAGCCCTCCCGCCTCCGCCTCTTCCTCTTTCCCCTGAAGCCCGAATCGACGCAATCGATGGGACCCATTCTCGATATGCCGGCCACCAAGTCCGAGGACTGGTTCTTGAACGCGCTGAATGGCGCGTCTGGTATGCTCAATCGGGGCTTCTCCGATTCCGCCTCCGTGAATTGCTTGCTCGGTCTCGACGACGATGGGATTTCCGGTGGCGCTCCCAATAATTTGGACTCGGCTTCGAGAGACGCCGAGGCTACGATTCCTGCGAATTGCAAGAATGCCAAACAGGGTGGTGGTGGTGGGCAGGACGTTCACTCTGTGCCCGATTCCCCGATGCTCGAAAACTCGTCATCTTTTGGGTCCACGTCATCGTCGCCTTCTCTTGCGAACCTGCCGCCGATTCGGGTCCACGTGGAAGACGGCGGCGGAGGTGGTGGTGGGATTAGAGTGCAGGATCAGAAGATGGGGATTGAGGAGCAGTTTGCTCAGATGACTGTTGGTGGTGGTGGGCAGAAGCAAGATGAGGGTAGCTTCGTGGTGCTTTCTCCGCCGCCTCCGATGCCGACTACTATCGTGGCCTCCGCTGCGCCGCTGAGTTCGGCCACCGAGTACTTGAATCGTGTTGTGTCGGACGACGAGCGATCGGATCACGGCGCGCCGGCTGGGTATCGGAGACCGCCTCAGCCTCAGCTTCAGCTTCAGCCACAGACTCTGCCCGCTCAGTCTCAGCCCAAATCTATTGATTTGCCATCCCCAGATTCAGTATCAAGGTACGCCTGATTGGTAATTTATGCTCAGTCTTTAGTCCTTTCTGTTTTCAGTAAATTGGTTGCTTAAATTACTGTTGTTGTTGTTGTTGTTTGTGATGATCAACAAGTTCTTAATTAGTGTTTATTTTTTGCTTCTTGTGTTATGTTGGATTCAATTTTACAGCGATAGTAGTTTCTCAAATGCGTCTCGCCCAAAACCTGTAATTTACCAAGACCCAGTTGTTCAAATACCCTCTGGAAATACCAGGTTTCCTGCAAACCTTGTGGATCCAAAATTGAATATGGCTGATCCAAACACTCGGGTTCAAATGCAACAACAGCTTCATGATTCTGGGTATGTATTGCAAGCCCAATTTGATCATCAACAACAGCAGCAGCAGCAACAACAACACCAACAAGCACACCAGCAACACCAACAAGCACAACAGCAACAGCAATTTATACACGCTGGTACACATTACATTCAGCATCACCCTGGCTCTGTTCCAATCCCGGCATACTACCCTGTATATCCTTCCCAGCAGCAGCAACACCATCAGCACCATCATCACCCCCAGCTTGATCAGCAGCAGCAGCAGCAATACCAGGTTTATTACATGCCTGCCAGACAGGCCCAACCTTACACCAACTTGCCTGTGCAGCAATCAAATATCAATGAAGCTGCTACTTCTATCCCTTCTAGCCGCTCCCAAACACCTCCAAATTCCGCCATGGTCTCTCCTTCTGCATCTTTCAACCAGATAAGGAATGCCCAGATTGCGAAACCCGATATGGCTGGGGGTGTGTACAGAACAGCAACCGCAGCTGCTCCTTCTGTGGTTCAAGTTCCTCCTCAGCATCAGCAACAATATGTTGGTTACACCACTCAGATTCATCAATCTGCTGTTCCTTCTTCAGGGGGTGCTGCTAATTATGCGTATGAATATGCTGAGCCTTCTCATGCCCAGATATACTATACACAGCCTCTGGCTCCGGCAATACCTTCTCAGTACCAAACCATGACAGCGGCCGCTGCCATGGTGCTGCCGGAAGGTTCTGCCCAGCTTCCAACTGACAACATCAAGCAGCAGAGATGAGGACTGAACAGCGTTTGTTAGTCAGTTTGAGAAGAAGGAAACAATTTTGGAGAAGTTGGCTTGGATTTTATGTTTACATTATCTGTGTTTCTAGCGTCTGCCCTTGTTATTGGTAATTGGTTGTGGTATGTATTTGTGATAGATAATAAGGAACTTTGGTCGTCTCTTCAACTCTTTCTTGTATGTGATATCGTTGCTCATTGTCATAGACTCGATAGGAAATGGAAAGGTGGTCTCAGATTATACTGTAAAAGCTGGAAACTTGAACAATATATTTATATTGTGTGCTTGTGCAGATCAGTTTCTGAATAAAATGTTTTATAAGTAGCAAGAGTATTGAATTCATGTTGCCATGCCATGCTTCCCGTTTATGAATCTCCAATCCAAGTAGATCCATATTTGCTATTTGAAGTTTTGGGCAAATTAAGATAAGAAAAAAGTCAGATTAAGAAATAGCTAATACAACGAGGGCCTCGTAAACAAGATTTTGGTGCAAAGCTTAGCTGAGGATCAGATTTGCAAATGGTAATAATGGAATCGGCCAAGATGGGGACACAAATCTTGTGTGGAATTGAGTAAGATCAAACGATAAGGACATTTTGATGTCGTGCATCTTGAAAAGTTCGGCTCACAAAAGAAAACAAACACACAATCATCTCATCCCATCTCATCTCATCACATCAAAAATTGACCCCCAACTCCTCGTATAAATCCAAAAATCTACACAAGAAGCGCATGGTATTCGTCTCTCACTGATTCTCATGTGAGTAGGCAGTGATAGAGATTCTTCTGTTTCATTAACCAAGTAATTAATGCTTTAATTAGTAATTAAGTACGAGGTTCTGCGTTTTGTTTTTGGGATGGGAGAGATTACACAGTTTGTTGCTGTAGTGCTGTGATTATAATTTAAGCTAACACGTGTTTTAGCACTTTTTTCAACTGTCACTGGTGCCTGGCCCTTTCTCTCCCGCTCCAGTCTAAATTCAACACAGGTGGGTCACGTCATTCATTACTTATGGTAAGCTATATTCCGCTTTGTGCAACAAATCAATCAACATGATCTTTTTGTAATTTTTTCTACTACATGAACTTTTTTGGGAAATAGCTCAAAATACCACCCATTTTATAATTTTTTGTCAAAATACCATCCCTCTCCAAAAATTTTAAAACTGTCACATATAAATACATCTTTATTGTCCACTGATTGCACTCATATCACATTTTCAGAAATTTTGTTCTCTCCACCGACCACAGCTTCTTTTGCTTTGCAGAGTCATAATCGATAATATTGTCTGCTCCACTAAGATCTTCGTCGCTGCCTACCACACATCCACCGGAAAGGCCCTGGCTTTCACATCGTCTTTCGCTTCTTCTCACTTGGACTCATCGACCCAGCACGCCAACTCGCTCAACAGCTTGCCGGAGTTGCAAAGATCGCTCACTTCTGTAGCTGCCGGCAGGATGAAGAAGGCATTGGGTCTCAAATCGCCGGGTTCGGGTTCCAAGAAGAGTCTTGGGTCGGGTGGGTCCGGGTCGGGACCTGGAAAGCCCAAGCGGGTTATGACGGTGGGTGAGCTAATGAGGATCCAAATGGGGATTTCTGACGCTATGGACTCTAGAGTCAGGAGAGTTCTGCTTAGGATTTCTGCTGCTCAGGTGAGCTCAATTTCTGTGCTTTCTTATTTGTGATCTTGGTTGATCTGGTTTGATGGGTTTGATTTTGTTTGGTGGGTAATGCTTGATTTTTATCATTGTGATAATTGTGATGATGGGATGGATGTGGAGCTTAATTTTGTTACTGGTTTGGCCAATTTTGGATTTTGGTTTTTCTTACTTTAAAACAAAAATTCTTTCTTCACTAAGTGTAGTTCAATCTGATAAAACTGACAATGCAAAATGTTTCACGAATGTTTAATTTCATAATGGGTAATTTCAAACTTTTGTGAATGGTTATCTGCCTTGGAATTGTAGTTAATCAAGCCTTGTGTTTGATCGACTCATTACAGGTAGGAAGCTTTTTTGTTTATTTTAAATTTCAGGTATCCATCCCATTTATGAACTTCCGCCAGAAGTAATTAGGTTAATGAATCTAAGCTTCATGCCTTTGAATATTCATCCCGTACAATCTATGTACTTTTGTTGCAGTGAGTTCTACAGCATGGTAAGGAGATTTTTATCTATACAATAGAGGAAGTCAAGAGGTTGTCACCCAAGATAAAACTTACACTCAATGAAGAGGTCAAACCAGGAAAGCCAGATTCTGAAGCAGCAGTCAACACCGAAGACCAGTCATCCATTGTGGGAGCTGCATACTAATCTGCCCCCTTGTCTCTAGCTATATAATGAAAAATTGGAAAAAAAAATTGGAAAATGGAACTTGATTGTCACATGAGATTCTGTCTGCTAGGATGATGCTATCTATGACAAAGTACACATGCTGGAAGAATTGGTTGAGTTTCCCTGCATGCTGAAATGGAGGGGGGCAGTGGCCTGTAATGCACATGCAATCTGGAGAGTCACTACTCGTGATAGGGTTAGGGTGTTATGGTTATTGGTTGTCTAGTTTTGCCAAGAGGATCTCATAGTGCTTGCTTGTTTGGGCGAATTGAGTCAGTGGTAGTCCCACTGGAGCAGCTCAAGTCCTCTGATTTTACTGATCAACAAGAATACTATGCCTGTAAAATGAAATAAAGGAGCTTTTCTGGTAATGAACTTTACTTTTGGACACACACATGCGCAATGAACTTTACTGTCTTTGATGGCATTTTGTGTTATTTGTTTGATAGGAAGGTGATGCTGCCGTTGCCGTTGCTGAGGAGGTGAAGAAGAACAACCATGTAGTAAGAAAGTTGGAGAAGCGTCAACAGATTTGCACCCTTGACCAGCACATTGAAGAGCAATTTGGTGGTGGTCGTCTATTGGCTTGTATCTCATCACGACCTGGACAGTGGCTGTGCTGATGGGTATGTGAATTTATTTGCCTGTGTCTGTTTCTAGTCAGCAGATTTGTCATAGGCATATTAGTGTAGTTACCGTATTGCAAGGGCTGAAATCTGGATGATATCAGCTTCTTTTTATTGTTGTTTTAAAGTGAGGTATGTATGGGTCTTATGAAATTTTTACAGAAATATATTGGAGGGCAAATAATTTTATTTTAGTTTTTTATTCCCAAATGATACCCAAAACATGTAAGCTTCACACTATGTTAATTTCTGCAGGATGGGAAAACATTGGACAATGAGTTGGAGGTTGTTGAGGGAATGAAGCTAGACAGGGGCTACATATCCCCTTATTTCATCACCAACCAGAACAATCAGAAATGTGTAAGTTTTAGTTTGACCCAGCGATAACTATGTCTTGAAACTGTTAGATGGCTGCTTGTTAAAGTTAGCAGCACCTCAAGTCCCTTTTTGCTTGATGCTGATTATCTTCAAACTTGTGTATGTGCTGATAGGAATTGGAAAATCCTCTAATCATAATCCATGAGAAGAAAATCTCAAGTATTAATGATGTGGTTAAAGTTTTGGAGTTGGTTTTGCAGGTTAGCATTTCTCTGGTTAGGTTCACTAGTTTCTTCGTTTTTACTATGAATTGGTTGACAAACTTTGGCTCCTTTTCAGAAGCAAAGGTCTTTGTATTTTGTTATATATTTCAGAACCGAAGTTATAAAAGAAAATGGTTTTCCTCTTTGCTAATTGAGAATCATCTGCAGTTATGATTTTAGATCTGTAGATAACCTGTTGTTGCTGATATTGCTACACGGGAGGAGAATAGAACAGCTTGGAAAATGTGCAAGAAGGGAGAGCTAACTCATACAACGAAGAACAAATTGATGAAGTTAAGATCAAATTAGTAGAATTTGTGAGCTCTCCATTATTTATAATTATAGGTAGGAAGTATGTATGTAATAGAGCAAAGATTGGTTGACTATGTAATAACAATTGAATTGTCAAGTTTTATGAAAGAAATAATTTTTGCTTCTCGGGATAGTATTGTTAGGGTTCGGTGGCGATTTATTTTCCATTTCTAAATTGTAGTCTGTAATGGATGTGTGTGTATTGTATGTAGATTGACTTAATATTGCTGTCCTATTGCATGTGTATTGTACTAATATTGTCTGTGTATTGTATACATATTGTATGCATATTGCCATCGTATTGCATGTATATTGTGATGCTATTGCTGTCGTATTGCCATTATATTGCCCTAATATTGCCTCTCTAGTGTATGTATATTGACTACGGCTCATCAATGGGTTTACAGTTTAGGCCATACTTCATTCAAAAAGAAGATGAGGAGGAGAAAGAAACAACGTGCCTTTCAAAAACAAGCAGTCAGGTGCATCATAATTGCATCGTAAGACATTGTAAGAAATTATTTTAAAAAATAATAACAACTAAAAAATAATTTACAAAAAAAGGAAGGTATGAATAAAGAGACAGAGAGCGAATAAGGGGAGAAAGAGACAAAACGAAGCTAGAGAGAGACACAGAGAGAGAGCTGCGCTACAGAAAGGGAGCAAAGAGAGAGACAGAGAGTTGCACTAGAGAGAGAGAGAGAGAGAGAGAGCCAAGAGAGAGACAGAGAGCTGCGATAGACAGATACCAAAGAGAGAGAGATGTGCCAGAGAGAGAGAGAGCCGAGTGAGCTTGAGAGAACAAAATTTCTGAACATGTGAAAAATCAGCAATAAGTGGACAAAAATTATATTTTTATAGGTGATATTGTAATACTATTGCTATCGTATTGTGGTTATATTGCTTTAATATTGCCTCTATAGTGTACATGTATTGGCCTAATATTGCTATTATATCGTATGTCAATGGCCATTTGGTCTAATAACAGAGTCTCCACTTCGTTGAAAGTAATCTTGAATTCAAATCTCATGGACACGACAATTGTTATCCATCCTTATATTAGCATGAATTGATGTTGACCTTTGAAATGATAGTTGGAGTTGCACATCGATTCATATTCAAAAGGAAAGTAATTCTCTCCCTCAATGAATCTTCGTTCAAAAGAAGGCAGCTATCAAATATTGGGTACAAAAATGCAAGATCCACAGTAAATTAATTGGGCACAAACCACATATTACAAAACTAGGATGATTTTTGGCATGCTTGAAAAGACAAGGGCCAAATACAACAGAAAAGAAAATCCATTCAAGCTTCTCACTAAACATGGCTCAAGCACTCGACCATGGTTTCAATCCAAACCTACCCAACAAGGGCATACCACGTGTCCATCGTAACAGAAGAGTGGCATTTACAAAGCATGAACTGCAATATGTTTCTTTTTCTCCTAAACAAAATTGTTACTAAAATGGAACAAAAGATCCCTAACATAGAGCAATACAAGCAAAGATAGTCAATTTTCATACACACAAAATTAGTCCTCATCCATCCCTGCATGCTGATCTCTCTTACTAGGGCCACTTGCTGGTTTTGCCATTATAATATGCAAGATAGTCAAAGCACTGTCAATAACCTTTTTTTTAATGAAGGTATTAAACATTAAATAGGCTGCAATCAGATGGATTCATCATTTCTCACACATTTTTAGCTAGCCAGAAAACCCCCAGCATATAGATTTTCTATTTACTATCAAGCCTTCTGCACTGAAGCCATATTCGTTATAAAAGTTCAACATTTCCCAAAAGTAACTTTCAATTTTATTTTATTTTTCCAAGTTAAAAACTAACATTTGCGACCGTTCTTTTGAGTTATAAAGGAGTTTGTGCTCTGAGTACACACGTGCATACATGCATCTGTGCCAAGTTAGGGCAACTTGAAAAAAAAAAAAGAAGAGAAAAAGACTTCACAAAATGTATAAAAGTATAAAATTAAATAAATAAATAAAAAGAATAGTCAACTAATTCATAAAGCCTCGACTTTTTATTATTATTATTTTTTAAACTGTACGTAGTTTAGCATTTTTTCTGCTTTGGCCTCAAAGATGCAATCATAAGATGTAGTTCATACCAAATTTGGTTCGTCAGGTTTAAGTAGAAAACCTGGATATGAAACTCTTACACTAGGCATCACTTTACCCTGAGAATGATTTATATTCACTTCGTACCTTGTCAGGGTTGCTTGCCTGCATGCAATATAACCCCAAATATCAAATGTAGTTATAAAGCAGAGATACAAATTATATAAAACAGGTCACTATTGAATGACATCATTCAAGACATCAGTGAAGCCTTACGTGTAAAGTTTTCCGCCTTATGTGTGCCCACAGTTAGAACAAGCAAGCCAGGAGCATATGACAAAACTAAACTTATACGTATCAAGTCTAAAAGAACAAATAATGTACATTAAGTAGGACCCTTTTTGCCAAAACAAAGCATATTGGATCCATATCAGCAAAGCAATAAGAATTGTCCAATTTGGAAATCTCCAACTCAATCACCAATGTCATAAATCAATATTAATAACAATTTCACGAATCAAGCACAATCTTGGATACTGCACTTCTGTTTCCCTGACTGGAACATGAGCAGAAAGCTTCTATTATGATCTACAGTAGCATCGGTGTCCTAGAATTCAATCCACGTTATTTGTTTTGAGCCTAAAAACAGATTATTCTTCATTCTGAAAATGCACAAACTTAATAAGAGTCCAAGACTTCCAATTTACTAGTCATAGAAGACTTCCAATGTCACTCTCCTTCTCCCCTTCCCCCTCTCTCCTCTCAAAGCAAGACTAGAACGTAAAATCCAAACAGCCTATCCCACTCCTCTAGTACCTAAAACTAACCATGTATATCTTAATCCAATTCCAAACCAATCTGAAGGGGAAGCATAAATGATGGCTTCATCTACCAGACTTTATAAAATAAAATAAAAGGGGGTTGATTGAAAAGGCAAGCTTCCAACTGTTGCTTTCATTGCACAAGAAGTTCCTTAGAAGTCATGCTCCCACTAAACACACAAATTAAATAGGGCAAAACAATTTTCCCATGCTATAACATACTCATTATTTTTAGCTACAAAAGAACTATTCCTTTGTTAATAATAAGAAGCAAAATATTTCAGGCATAGTTTGGGAGGAACTTAATTGAGCTTATATTGGCCTAACTATCCAACTTTATCTATTTATTTATTCTAGTATCTTAAAGGAAAATTACTCAAGCCATTGTTATAGGTTTTGCTCAACCTGCATAATGAACATAATAAAAACCAGGGAGCACAAACTAGCATACAGAGTGAATAAAAATAAAATTTGAGAACAGAACTGTTACCATCCACCAGGATGCCCCATGTAAACCACTAAACTGATAAGACCTCATGGCACCACGATACTTTTTGCAACTTCCAACGCCTTCTTCAGTGTTGTTTCTGACTCTGATAATTGTTTTGTCACCCCCCGGAAGATAGCCAAGATTGAAAGCGACAAGCCTAATCACCCACGAAATCAAACCTTTCAGGAAGCAAGTTTTCTACTAAGAAAAATAATGCAGTAATACGTTCGATAATATTTCCATACAATATGAACATGATATTAAGTATAATAAACATTAGTCGAATATTCAATAACTTTCCTGGTTAATATACAGAACACATTCCGACTTCAATAAAGAGCCAAAAGTTATTGAAGCAAACAATATGAATACCGATAAGTTTATGATTATACAAATCGAACATAAAACAGACGTACAAAAATGATTTGCATTAATCTTGGCCATTAGAAGAAATTTAATAGCCTTGAGTTTCTTTCTTATTTTAGCTCTGCGCACGTTTCTCATAAATCAAATGCCAATTGCATTAAGATTTTAAACACAGAACCATAAGATAGGAACATCAAGAAACTTGGGTTATAGTGAGTACCTAACAGATGTATCTTTTGGGGAAAAAAAAAATACTCAAGCAGGTAATTTTTTATTTATTTGCAATTTACCTCAAATGCAGGGCAATGAAATGCTTGCTTTTCATTCTCATTCTGTCAACCAACGTTTTCCCCATTTCATTAATAAGGTCATTAAACTTCAAGGCATGATAATTTGCTCTACACCTAAGTTTTTGTAAATTTGAATCCAATTTATTTGAAAGCCTGTAATCAAACTTTGTGAGCTGAACACCCTGCACATTAGAAAGCATAACAAACAACTGTAAATTCTATATATCCCAAAAAAGGCACTCATTCAAGCACTGGAAATTTTTCTTCCTTGGTTATATACACCAGCATATGATAATTAACAAATTCTTTACAAAAATGTGGTAGGTTCTCCTGAAATACACTTACAATATTTTTATTAAGAACAGGCACTAAACGATTCTGGTAGCATTTTGCATTGCCCTTCCTTGGGACACGCATGCTATATGGACTCATTGCTTTTCCTCCCTTTGTTGGAAGCTGTTTAATGATTTCAACATCTTTTGATAGAGATTATATAAACCAGTCTACATCAAAGATTTCATCAAAGTTGCTGCACCAAATACCCGAATAACAATATTAATCCACAGACAGTTTTGCTTACATGGACCTTTACAGTAGTTTTGTATCTGTGATATGGTGAAAATGACCTGGAATCCTTCCAAAATAATTTCTGGCCCAGCTTGAGAACAAGAAGAGTAGCATTCAAGATATAAGCTGCAACAAGAGCATCAGTTATCTGTAACAGAATCAAGAAAGAAGCACAAGATGCTGAATCAGCATAAAAAACATGCATGATAACAAACCAGTCTTATCACTCATGGAATGAAAAAGTTACAAAGTCCTATCAACAAGTCCTATACAGGATCTACTTATAACCAGATGCCTAAACGAAATAACAAATCAAATTTAGACTAATAAAGAAGCCATTTGGAATCTGAATGCATAACCACAATGTACTTTAAGCCTTAAATGAAGATATTAGAACGATAAGTTAGGCCTCAAATGGAAGAAAACTAAGATGGGCGTCTACTGGATTAATATGCAGCTACAGCTCAATCAAGAAACTCACCCCTCTTCTTTGCTGGTTTAAGCCTCCACTAATAGCAGTCAACAAATATGTTTTCACATCAGCAGCTGCAACATTTAGGACATTGGTTTTGTAAATCAAAAGCCTCAGATAAGTTAACCAAAATCATAACAGAATCGATTCAATTACGACGTCATTACTGCAACCATGGAGAAAAAAACCATAAATAAAGTTGATTACTTTACTTGCAAAGTTATCGGCGGCACGCTACCATGGAAGAAATTCGATTTCCTTGTACACTTGTTCAATCTATCTCTTTACACTGTTTCTTCAATCTATCAAACTGGGGAACCAGCACTGGCGGAGATGGAAGAAGAAGGAGGAGGAGGAGGAGGAGGGAGGAGGTAGGAGGAAGGAGGAAGGAGGAAGGAGATGGTCTGGAGTTTAAGTACGGCACCATGAGAATGAGTTGTGATACGCCGTCGTTTCGGAGTGATGAATGAGGGTGACGGAGTGTGCCTGTTATTGCCAGATGGGTGAGGGTTAGATGAACAGTACCTCGTGGATGTCAACAGTGGAGTTAAGCTTGGATAAACAGCCATCGCTGAGGGAGAAAGACGATTGCATCGGAGAGAGAGTTACACGAGGGAGAGAGCTCAGCGACAGAGACAGATGGGCTGAAGAGAGAGACAGAGCCAAGAGCGTTGAGAGAGAACCAATTTCTGAAAATGTGATATGGGTGCAATCAGTTTACAATAAAGATGTATTTATAGGTAGTAGTTTTAAAAATTTTGGGAAGGGATGGTATTTTGACAAAAAATTATAAAATAGGTGGTATTTTGAACTATTTCCCAACTTTTTTTAGTCGCAGTTTGGACCATTTATTTTATTGATCCCTAGTTTGGCGTATGGGCATCAATCGAGAGAAAGCGCTGCCAGTCAGAAGAAGATATCGGCGCCATCAGTTCTCATCTCATGTCACATTCCAATAAAAAGAAGAATCGTTTTGCCTCGTCTTGGAATTGGATTTGATACAACGCACGAGAATCACTAGAATTAATCTAATTACATGGAGAAATAAAGAATGGAGCAATGAACGGGAATAGGCAAGTTTTGCCAAACAAGATTACTTCCAAAATTGCATGGCGCCCGAGTGTCGACGACGACCCAATAGCGTCGGGTCCACTAGAAGAGATTCATTAGTTTTCAATTCAACTTGTATAATGCAAGAATCTACTAATTAGAAATGGTCATTAATATTGGCTTACAAAATTTAATTTTACATATAAAAAACACAATAATCTTAGTTAACGTTAACTTCAAACACTCTCACGCATTGGTCCACCCCACAGGAAGCAAGCTGTATGCTGCTACTGGAATCTTCATTCCTGCGATTTCTCCATGCCAATCGATTTACTGAAGAAACATGGCACATCAATGGATCCAGCCGTACAACAAGGGCTGCAGCAACTGCATCTGCTGCTACTCCATCTTCACTTCTTTTAACAGATAGACTCCATAATTCAATGAGACCGTTTTCCATTCCAACTGCAAGGAGTCCGTCATTGCTCTTGCGATCGAGACCAACCCAAGATAGGGCTGTGACACTACTATTGAACTGCGGCAGAGTCGTGATCTGCTTAACGGAAGTGTCTTTTCCCAGAGTCCAGATCTTCACTGTCTTGTCCCTCGAGCCGGTTGCAAATTCATAGCCGTATGGATTCCAAGAACATGCCCATATGATTCTTTTGTGTGCCTCCTGCTTTGATACAAGCTGGTAACTAGTTTCATCGGTGCCTAAACGGACATCAAAAGAACTATGTATCATGAAAAGTTTAACAACAGGCTTCAATCGTAGAAAGCAATGTCTGCTCTTGATGGGTGATCATTGAAAATAACACTCATAATATCATATCAATCTCTCTCCTAAAATATTCAACACCTGAACAACTCACGGCAATGAACTAGATATTGCCAGGACTTGGATTAAAGAGTACCTGTTTTATCGATTGAAAATACAGAGAACTGCCGATCCCTTGATACAGCCAACAGGAATTTGTCATCATGCGAGAATTCCATTTGTGTCACTGTCAAACTATGAGACTGCAAGCGACCGACTGCTTTCCATGAACCAACTTGCCATAGCCATATTTCCGCTACTGCTGCTGATTGGGCCTGCAATAAATATCACGTATAGTATAGGAATAATGTATCAATTCATGTAGAATCCAATTCTTTAATATTTTAAAATAATTTCCTCCAATCTACCCACCAGTCAAGTGCTCCCTTTCCTAAAGCGATTCTTTCTTAGGAACTTTATAAGAATATCCAAGTTCACATATATGTAACAGCAGTACAGTGACACCATATACCTTACATGAAGAAGCAACAAGTGTCCCATCATGATCACTGCACAGAGCAAACAGCTCATTTCCATGACCGTAAAGTTTGTGTGACTCTGGCCACAGTGTATGCCATGCCAGTTGATCTTCAATGGGAGGTTCAGTGAACACAACTGGAACTGCATCAGGAATGGCTTCGAATGTATCAAGGTTATCATTTAGATTCCTGTCTGGTGTCTGCTGCTCAGCTGACAACAAAGAGAAAAAATAAAAATAAAACCCCATAAAACTATTCCAAATATACAAACTTATTCTCAAAGCATGATAGTTACAAAAATACAAGAAAAAAAGAAAAAAAATTACATTAATACTATGGAAAAAAGAAATCTACGTGAAACTGGGATAAGAATAACTTATAAAAAAACTAATCCATCCGTTGTCTATTGCTGCTCTTCCAGTATGTATAACAGAAACAAACAACTTTATTGTTCATTTCTCGAGATTTCAATTCATTGATGAGCAAAAAATGAAGCAATTAAATGAGTCTAAGGCCTACCAGAGAGAGAGAGAGAGAGAGAGAGAGAGAGAGAGAGAGAGAGTCACCATGAACATAAATAGGTTTCTGTGATAGCCCAAGAGCAGACATATTGGCACCCAAAATCTGAACACCTACTTGGATATCCTCAGTAAAGCTAGACTTTTGTGAAATGGCATGACCCAATGTCTTCAAGAAAGATAAAGGAGCTTCAAACACCCTGGCAACTTTCTCATCAGCTCCACTGACAAAACGATGGTTCCCCTTTCCTTGGATGATGGCCACACAGTTAATATCATGACCATGAACTTGAGGGCGAGAAATTTCATGCCAAGATTCCTCGTCTCCTAGAGACGCCTCATTTTGCCAAGGAGCAAAAATTCGAGTTGTCTGCATATTTTAAAAGGATTCTGAATCATAATTTCGACTTCAAGTAACATGAAAATCCAGATAAATTTGTTTAATTCTGTTGAATTAGATGTCATGTAATCCAAAGTTATACCACTCTTAATGTCATATGATACTGCTAAAAATTTAGCAGGAGAACTTTCTAGATGTTTTCCATATTTGAAATTAGCTTCACAAGTTCAATGCACTTAATATAGGAAACCCGAATGATACAGCATATAAATTATATATTAAAAAGGGCAGAATCAGAGCCAAAATCTTCTAACTGCATCATTTTAAGACAGCAAAAATTTCATTAGGGTTTACTATAATATGAACAACATATCACCTGGTCGTGACTGACTGACAGCAAGTATTGACCAGATCTTCCCCACGCAATATCTGTTATTGCTGCAAAATGCCCAGATGGAACTTTTTGTGGTTGCCAATTTTCAAAATCAGTACCGACATTTTTCCAGAGATGGAAAGATCCACCATATCCATGTGCTAAAATTGAATCTCCATTAGGGCTCCAGTGGCCACCATAAAACCCCAGAGCACAATGACTTAACTCTCCGACAGTAACAACATTCATCCAGATACCAGAAGTCTTTTCTGGTTTCCAAATCATCATTGTTTTGTCCATAGATGCAGATAAGATGCTCTGGGGTTGACAGTAGGCAATCCCTTCTGGAGATGCAGTTGATGGGGGTTGCCACTCCACTGAATACACCCAGTCCTCATGTCCAATTAGAAGAGATTCCAATGATATCTGATATGAGTCTGTGCCAGCTACAAGTACAGGGCCCTCTATATAAGATGCTAAGCTTATTTTTTCTTTCCTGTAAGCACTCTGGTTGCTATCCAAAGAATCCCTCAAATCCATCTTCCATATGCGTATGCCTCTGTCTTGAGAAGAACTCACAAGTAGGACGTTATTTGCCTCACCAGTGGTGCATACAGGTAATGAGAAATCTAGACTTCTGATCCAATCTGTATGCCCTTTCAACTCGCAACCTCGAACAAACTTGATGTACAAATGAAAAATTTTAAAATATTTTAAGGCACCACAAGTCTGAAATAAATCAGAAAGTAAGATTGATAATTCTGAATCAGAATACCTTTCCTCTCCTCTCCCCGCAGTAAAGGTGAATCTTGTTATCCAGTCCTCCCATTGCCAGGACTAAATAGCCAGCACTTCCGGGCAACTCAGATAATGAAAGCGCTACCATAGGTTTTACACCAACACAGAGAGAATCCAGATGCAACAAATTACAGTCACCTAAAACAACACAGCAAAGTCATATCTTGCATGCAATTTGCAAGTTCTTTCATTGTGATAGCATTTTCAGTTGTACCACTTATTACAAAGACATGATATTTTCTTGCTTGAGAGCAGTTGAAGTTTTCAACAAAGCGTTGTGTCAATGCATGATGTGAACCTATGTATCTAAAGAAGAGTTTGGAGGAAAGATGTTTCCATTTCGATAAATTGTCTCGTACACCCTTTCTTCAACATTGTCAGAAATGGGCAGAATGTGTAGAACTAATGATGCGGATTAATCTAGATATTATATCTATAAAATGCATGAAAGTGAAACAACTTTGATTTAGTCCAGTGAACTTTGGGCTCACCTCCACTAGTAGATGGAAAAACGACCTCCCATAAATGAACTGTACTATCGGAAGAAGTAGAGGCAAAGACTGCCTTAGTTTGAGAAACCATAATTCCAGTAATACATGTGACACCCTTCTTGTGCAACTGAGGTACTTGTTGTACATTCCTCCACTGTAAACAAAAGCAAAGAGAGTAAATGAAGACATCGCATTTCAATAGGAAACCAGTCTTTCAAGTATATTAGTAAATAAGAGACAACTAACTGATTAATGAAGTACAACACTTTCTAAAAACTGAAACGAAATAACATATCCACCAACTAGCAAGGAAATAAACGAGAGGTAATGCCAAGAAACCAAAAATTACTTTTTCACACAGTTCAACTAAACTAACTATTCAAAAATTCAATGTAACCTCACTATATCAACAAGTTGTGAAGTAAAATTTAATAAAACACCAAAAGTTAACAATAAGAACTGCAATAACATGAACACCATCGGCAACAAGATTACCTTCCCTTCAAGAACAGAATACTCCCATAAAATAATGGCACCAGCGGCATCTCCAGATAGCAAATAATGCCGGTCCAAATGTTTAGCTGTGCACAGACGACAAAGGTACTCAGAAACCCAATAACAACTTAAACAGTAAACTTGAATCCAACTAACACTAAAATCAAATTTTAATTCTTTGAAAAGGTACCTTTAAATGCAAACTTGTTACTTGGGAGCCATTGGGTACAATTCACAGCAGCCTTGTGTCCCGGAAGCGTAGTCGAAATTTGAGCAGTCTGCAGCCATTTTTTTATTATTTAAAAAAGACAAGAAGGAATTAGTTTTTGAATGGAAAAGTGGGTTCAGAAAGCATAGAGAAGGGAAGGCATGAGAGAAAGAGAAGGAGCGGACCTTGGGGTTGAAAATAGCGACGGCGTTTTGGGCACCAAAAGCGACTAAATCACAAGCACCCCATGAAACGTTGTTCACTACTCTGTTGCAACCTGCTCCTATGAACACTCCTTTCACTCCGACCCCACTCCCACCTCCATATCCACTAGTCATGGTGAAACTTGGCACTGCTTCAGCAGAGAGATGGCGGCTTCAGGCGTTGGAAGCTCGTTTAGCCTTTTGCTGGTTCTGTTCTGTAAAGTGAGAGAAAGGAAGAAAGAGTATTTGGGCCGTCGTTAGACAAATGGGCTGAGGCCCAATATCTGAGACTTGCTTTTTGGGCCTTAAATCCATATAGTCCATTCATCACAGTAGAGGATGGGATCAGTTGAACGTGTTCTTTTCCAATCCACCTGCCCCAAGTTGAATCTAAATTCTAATTTCCAATAAAAAATAATAAAAAAATCGAATCTAAAATGTTCGGCAGTGGTCCCTCCCTGGTTTGGTTTGGTTTGGTTTGGTTTGCTTCTCATGAAGTCAAACAACATTTATATTTCAGGCCCACGAATCATCTGAACACACCTACATCCGACGAATCTTGTGCTGTCGCAACGAGAGAAAGAGCACCAAATCAGATTCATCACCACAACCACCGTCTCAACGACCAAAACAAATGTTGGAATTATAAAATCGACAAAACCCAAGGCAAAACATCAGATGGCGACGATTCAGTACGATATTCGTTGCGCGCGTCTCCTTCACACAGCAGCAGCATCTTCATCATCGTCACCGACGACGTCGTCGCCTTCATTATCTACAATTCGGTCTCTCACTCCCCACCTCATGGCCTCGCGGGCCTCTGCGGCGCGCCGGGTTCTGTCGCTGTCGACCTCGTGCTGGACGACGTCGTTCAGGCTCAGAGCCTTCTCCATAGGTGCGGGAGAGGCCGCGGTGAAGCTTCCGGAGAAGCCGTCGATTTGTACCGCCGATGAGCTCCACTACGTGTCCGTGCCAAACTCCGATTGGAAGCTCGCCCTCTGGCGCTACCACCCTTGCCCCAAGGTACTAGATTTACTTAAAAAAGAAACCCAAAAAGAAAGGAGCTCATTTCTTTGTGAAAAGAGTGTATTTTGATTTTAGGAGTTGAGTTATACAAGGATTAGATACTGAGTAGTGAATATTACTGAAACAGGCGCCTCAGAGGAATCACCCATTGTTGCTGCTGTCGGGGGTGGGGACCAATGCAATTGGATATGATCTCTCTCCTGAGGTAACATTTGCACGATTTAATTATTATTAAATGCCTCAATTGTTGTTTTATTTACTAAATCAATTTCATTTTTCTTGTTACGGCATAGCTCAGTACTTTTATGCGATTCTTCTTGTTATACTGTTGTTAGTTTATAGGAGATTATTCAGAAAAATTTTAAATTCTAATCACTGGTCTGGCATATTCTTTCAGTTGGACAAATCTCATATTTACTTTCACAACCATCCTTGACCCTCTTTTGATATTTTTATTTTTCTCTAAAGACTAAAGTTATCAATGTCATTGTATATGTGTTATGGGTTTGGTTCCTTTGTGTTTGCTGATGAATGTGGCATATTTGCAGTCTTCTTTTGCACGTTACATGTCAAAGCAAGGATTTGAGACATGGATTCTCGAAGTTCGTGGTGCTGGATTGAGCGTGCACGAACCAAATCGCATGGAAATCCAGCAGTCTGCCCATGCAAGATCTGATCAGATGGAAACTGCTTCTGCGGGTGCAACTAATGCAGCTTTTTCTGCAGAAAAGCAATCAAATGGTTTTCCTGGTGCTTCAGCACCTGAGTCTCCTGTCCAAGGAGAAAGATATGATATTTCAGCTACCAAGGGAGACATTACAAAAAGCCAATCAAATGGTTTTCCTGGTGCCTCAGCACCTGAGACTCCTGCCCAAGAAGAAGAATATGACATTTCAGCTGGCAAAGGAGACGTTACAAATATAATTACTGTAGGCAACGAATCAAAATCAGTGACTAGGTTGACAGAAACATTTACGCAGTTGTCAGAAAGATTCTCTGGCTTTCTCAGTGAAGGTCAGTCAAAAATCATGGCTGCTAAGTTACTTGACCAAGTTTCAAAACTTTTCGCTGATTCTACATTATCTGAGCGTCTTAATGAGATAAGCGATAAGCTTTTAGGCCTCTTAGAGACAAGACAAAACTCATCTATTGCTAGCCAGATCAGGGACCTCAGTCAAAGGCTTGTAACTATCATTGAAGAAGGTCAGCGATCAGTTTCACCCCCATTGTTTGACTTGCAAGAGCGTTTTGCTTCCACACTGGAAGATTTTCAGAAACAACTTGACTTGATAGTGAAGTATGATTGGGACTTTGATCATTACTTGGAAGAGGATGTACCCGCTGTGGTGAGGTGACAATTTATCTTGCTGGAAGGCTATCACATGTTTGCCCATTTTGATTTTAGTCTTTAGAAGAAACATCCAGTTTGATTACGGATAGTACCCTTTCTTTTATATGGAATCAAATATTTTTTTTCTATCTTTTACAAGATGAATTTATTGTCTTCAATGTTAACCGTACAGATGGAGTACATAATGGCAGAAAGTAAGCCAAAGGATGGGAAGTTGTTAGCTATTGGACACTCAATGGGAGGTATCTTGCTTTACGCTATGCTTTCACGATGCGGTGAGATTCCATTCCTTCCCATGCATATAATATTCTTTTCTTTATTATCCTTTGGGGTGGATTGCACTGCTCTAACGTATTATGTTAGACTATAAATAAGATTGGTTGCCTTTTGGGGTGGTGTGCACTGCTCTAACATATTATGTTAGATTATAAATAAGATTAGTTGCCTTTTGGGGTGGAGTGCCTTTGCGTCTTAATTCGTATTAAGGGCACTGTTTAAGAGCAATGGTTTTAGTTGTCCAACAATGAGATTTGTGCAGACCCTTGTGTTGTTTGTAAGTATCTCCTTTGTTATTGATGACATGCTCTTATCTAAAATTAGAAATTGTGATTGTTTTTTAAGAACTTGATTAAATTCTGGTCTTATGTAGCATTGATTGAATGTTTTCCAGTTTTGGTTCCTACTTATGTTTTGGTGCCTATTTTCATTTTGCAAGCCTTTGTAAGGAATGCTTGAGCATATGAATTTGATACCTTCATTTATTTCATCTTATAAGTTTCTGAAGGAAGAGAGTCCAAATTAGCAGCTGTTGTTACATTGGCATCATCACTTGATTACACACCTTCAAAATCAACTCTCAAATTGCTCATACCCCTTGTAAGTGGATGCAGAGATAGTTGTGGTAGATCATCTTTAAATTAATTACAATGACCGTCTGATTAAGTGTAGCTTAAACAGTGTTAAGAAACTAATGTTAAGGAACTTGTCATACAGGCAGATCCTGCCCAGGTTCTCAATGTCCCAGTTATTCCTTTAGGAACATTATTGGCAGCTGCTTATCCTCTCTCAACCCGTCCTCCTTATGTTTTCTCGTGGCTCAATAATCTGATTTCAGCAGAGGACATGATGCATCCAGAGTTGTTGAAAAAGCTTGTTCTGAATAACTTTTGTGAGATTCCTACTGTCATGATATGCTTTGTTAATTTCATCCTAAGATTTGCAATATCATAAGAATTTGGGCTAGTTATTCAAAAAATTACTGCTAGAGTCACTTCATGGCTGCCTTCTACTGATTAATCCACAAGTCAACCATTGATTTATACTTGTTGAACCTTCAAAAAGTGTTGCAGATGGTTTTGTGGGCTCAATAACAGAGGAATACCTAAGGTTATCTGTTCTCGAGCATGATCAGTTGAACCCTGTATCTTTACCTTAAGATGGGAAAAATGTCCCTAGGATACCAAGGGCCTAAGCCAGTGGTATTAATTGGAAAGCTTAAATATATTATTTGAACCTTATATAGTTTTCTTGTTTGTTGGCTGAATAACTTTATATTATTAATTAGTAATAAACATAAGATACAATTACAACTGGCAGGCACCATACCCGCAAAACTTCTGTTGCAGCTAACAACAGCTTTTAGGGAGGGTGGACTACGTGACAGGAGAGGTACCTATTTGTATAAGGATCATCTGCACAAAAGCAGTGTCCCTATTTTGGCACTTGCTGGAGACCAGGATCTAATATGCCCGCCTGAAGCTGTAGAGGGTAAAATCATATCAGAGATGTCTTATGTTTTTAACTTTTTTTGGGGGGGTTGGTGTGATTCATGCTTATGATACTTTGATGGACCAGAAACTGTTAAGCTGATTCCACGACACCTAGTTACGTATAAAGTTTTTGGAGAATCTGGAGGTCCACACTATGCTCATTATGATTTGGTGGGAGGCCGAATGGTATGGAATATTCTTCTCTCTTATGGTGCAATAGAATGATGTGCTCTAGTGATTATTTGTTTGCATAGCCACTTGTTTATAGTTATATATTTTTGAAGTGCAGGCAGCGGAGCAGATCTATCCCTGTATAATCGAATTTCTTAGTCGGCATGACTCGACATGATTACCAAATCCATGAAGCTTAATCGCTTCAATTCATCACTGGAGTAAGCTTGATTTCACAACAGGCTTGGAAAGCCTTTAGTATTTGTACACGTCCTGATCATGTTCTTTACTTTAGGATGATGGGGCCAGAGAAGCATTCCATGCAGGAAGAACACTACAAGTTCCCAAATATAAGTTGATACACAGGAAGAGACCTTTTTTTCTTTGTTTTTTGGTTTGAGGACACATAGAAGTAAAACACAGTTGATCAACACTTGTGCATTGAACTTTTTTTATTTGTTGGTCAACCTTGTGCATCAGAAAAGGTCATTGTCTGTTTGCTGAAGTTAATATCATTCTTAAGTTTGTTTATGAGCAAAAGGGAACGCAAGTATTTGATGTTACTGGCTTCATTTTCCGGGTATTTTCAGCATTTTATCAGCTGCTTGTGGTATTGTATCGAATACCAACCCTTGTTATGGATTTGAACACCATGCGTCTGTATTTTATTATGTCTTGCTTTCTTTTTGCTTTGGGTGAAATTAATCTCTTGATTTCAATTACCTAAGTTCTGGTGTTCCTGAGTAATGAAACTTTTCTTGACCAAAAAGTTCTGGTGTTCATTTTCGGCACCCATCGATGAATTAGGCAAGTGGTAATTGGGCCTGCTCAAGTTTAGCTAGCCATGGTTATTTTAAAATGAGTGCTGCTATTTTCACCCTACTGTCCTATTTTTCCACTCACTTTATCTTTCTACCAACTATGTAAATTTGAAAAAACATAATTTAATCTTTCCATCCACCATTATTCTTAACATACCCTTTAATTATTAATTCAAGCAAATTTTCTCTCTCATTTGTTTCTTGGTGGGATACTAACCTGCCAAGACAGATAAATTGGAACTAAATTAAGCATTATTGATGAGGGTATTGCTTTTGTGATGGCACTTTTTAATTACTGTTATTTCTTCTGGGCAAAACTGTTATTTCTTCTGGGCATATAGTCATAATATGAGAAAAGATGAATAATCATGGGATAGCCTGCAATATTGTCTTCTTTTTATATTAGTTTGATTTAGGTATCTATTTCACTTGTGGAATCATTTTGCTCTGTTCATTAACCTGAATGAAAATTAGACAACTTTATAGCTGCATGTCACATGACTTGATATAATCATGTCAATCGATAACATCAAAGCGTTCTAGCATTCTCTTGAAATGTATTTTGAAACGTATAGGATAGGAGTAATTTTGAAGAGAGCTAAGTCCTTAGAAGTAATTTTACAAAGGGATAAATTTGTTTTTAAAATTTTGAAGATAAAGCGGATGGAAAAATAGGACAGGTGGGTGAAAATAGCAACACTCTTTAAAATAGAATCATCTGAGTCCAGAAAGCCCATATTCCCATTTCGTTAAAAGGGTTTTATGCTCCGGTTTCAATCCAATGGCTCAGCTTCTACTTCAGTGGTTTCGTGTTCTCATGTCCTGTATTTTAAAGGGCATGCTGGAATGGGATGTAGGGTCCTGACCAGTCTCGTTGTTCCCTTCAAGAGTAGCAATCTGAAATTCAATAGAAACCAGCCAACAAAATGAACCAGAGGTTACGGAATTAAAAATGAGACTTTGTCGTTTAAGACTTGTATTTTGCTGAATTCAGAGAACAAATAATGTAAACTCAGTGAAATGGTTATGTGGTAATTTGGAGAGGTCCACGTGAAGCAAAATGTAGCAACAAGATACTTTTGATATACTATGGTGTTGAAATGAACACGTATATATGCATGAACTGATCAATCCACGTTATCCTGCACTTAATCGGTCTCCTGCGTCTGATTGCGGTTGGATTCCGACGTGAAATGTTTAACCCTTAATTTGTAAGAAGCTTGGGTTGCAGAATCTAACCAACTGCTGTCAGAAAATCACATTGACCATCCCTTGTTCTTGTGGAGTGTTTTGTTCCTAACTTCTTGTACTTTCATGTTTTGTAGCAGGCTAGCAGCAGCAGAAGAAGAAGATAAGTACACTGAATGATTGAGAATGGAAGCAGCTTCCATGTTAAATGCCTTTGGTCCACTTATTCTTGCTGGCCACATTAATTGTTGTCAGCAATGCTTTGCTGCTTGCTAGTATAAATAAGTATATCTGTACTAGCCAATGTTGTATGTGGTGGGAGGACATTCATATATTCTTAATCTTAATGGATCCCAATGCATCAAGGTTTCTCTTCAATCCCTCAACCCTGCAGTCAGTTTACTATGAAGCCAAAGAGAATGATGGCATAATTGATCTTGGTCTCAGCCTGAGAGCTCTGCAGCCTGAAACTTACCATCCATCTGAGCAGTGTAAATTACTTCTTTCCTTTGTTTTTTTATTTTTATGGTTCTGTTCTGCTTTGTGACGTGCTAATTGCATGTTTATGTGTAGTGGAAAGCTTGGAGGGATATGATGATTTGATAGATTGGCCACAGGCTAACCTGAATTTGAAGAATTCTAGCATTATACATCCAAGAAACAACCCAGAAGATTGTGATGAAGAGGCAGAGGGAGTTCAAAGCAAGGAGAGGTGGGCTTATGTGAAAGTGAACATGGATGGGATTATCATTGGCAGAAAAGTTTGTATACTTGATCATAGTAGTTACTCAAGTCTTGCATTTCAACTAGAAGACATGTTTGGTAGGTGTACAAATAATCTCAAAGGAGGGAGGATTTTACACTCAGGAACTAACAAGTGGTTCATTTGTTTCAGGTAGACAATCCGTATCCGGGTTAAGGTTATTCCAGACTGGTTCCGAATTTTCACTTTTCTACAAGGACAGAGATGACAACTGGAGAACTGTTGGTGATGTTCCATGGAGGTATGTTCTTTTAGATCTGGCATTTATGGCAAAGCATGGTATTGAACCAAGTTATTCATTGAAGCTTTTCGTTTAAAATGTGACAGGGAATTTGTAGAATGTGTGAAGCGGCTAAGGATTGCAAGAAAGAACGAAGCTCTTCTTTCCTCTTCTTTGAAATTTAACTAATTTATCCTTTCCCATTTTGCATTTTCATTCATATGTGTTTAGAGAGCATCTCTGACTTGGAGGCAGTTTAACTTTGGAAACAGTTCAATTACATTTTGAAAGTGCGTTCATCTATTTAATCTGAGAGATTAATTTAATGTCAGTTAATTAATAATTAGATTAAGGTCCTAAATCCTAAAACAGGACCAGCAGTGGCATGTTTTGTATGCACAGAAAACACTCTGCATTGCATTGCATCCATAAAGATGCCATATCTGCAAATGCCACGATGCTTTAAATAGTAAGAAAGGCATCAAGCTGAAACAATGTTGAATAACACTGTTCTTCTTCTTGTCTATCACTCATGGGCAGACACGTGGATACAAAACATTCTCGTGCACGTGAATCTGTGAAAATCACTACTCAAAGCTTGGTAAATAAATAGCATGCAGAGTTGGACATAATAGACCAAATACATTCCGACAAAAAGAAGCTCTGTTGAAGTCAATAAAATAGGCAGATTAATTACCAATTAAACTCAAGAGGACAGCTAGAATCTTCTTGCAGATTTGACGAAATGGTTTGGTGGAGTCCACTATCCCTACATTCGCGCTACATGCTTGGTAGCTAGAAACTCAACTATCCTAATCCTACAATTTGATAGACATAGACAGTTAAAATAAGATTAAGAACAAAGATGATGCTTAAGAGATAAGATAATGGTGTGAGGATGTGTATAGACCAACAAAGAAATCATCAACTTCATTAACCTACAAGAACAACACAAGATACAAAAGGTCTGCAATAAGAGCATGAAGACATCCTTCACAAAATATATACTAATCAAGGGCCAACAGATGCACAATCCAGTTAATAATGCTCTTGCAGCAGACCTACCTCCACCTACCTCTATCAAATGACAGTAGAAAAACAAGAGAATCTTACTGTCATAAAACCTACGCCAAATAGACAGATACACCAATCATAATCGGGTCATCTATTCACTAAGATTGAACTAACCCAAACATCAAACTTCACAAGTGGATTGAACTCACCACTATCAGGAGGATAGCATCTCAAACAGAAGATGTAGCCAATCTGTCCAAAGCATCAGAAATGTGCCTCATTATTGGTCTCCTTTCGGGGCTGCTATGAACGCAAGCCATTGCAATCTTCAAAACTGCAATAATCTCTTCTTCTTTATCCACGTCTTGCATCAAATTTGGATCTAAAACATCTAAAAGAGGCTTCTTCTCGTCAATACAGAGCTGAATCCAATGAACTAGGTCCATTTCTGAGGAACCCACCTGGACTATTGGCAATCTGCCAGTAATCATTTCAAGTAAGATAACCCCATAAGAATAGACATCCCACTTCTGTGATGGTTTCACCACTTTCAGAGCTTCTGGAGCCTGATAACAAGATCCCAAGTTACTGGACGGACTAATTACAGTAGCTTCAGTTGGTGCACTCTTTTGTTGCCTTTCTTGTGATTTTTCTGTGGCCATTCGATTGGATTGAAGCGACGGGGACCCTCCGGCTATATTTGCAAGGCGTCCAAGTCCAAAATCAGAAATGTGGGGCTCCATATCCTGTCCAAGTAGTATGTTATTCGGCTTCAAATCTCCGTGGACGTATTTTTTAGGGCTAAACTCGTGCAGATAGACCAAGCCTTTTGCAATTCCTTTCATGATTTTCAACCGAATAGACCAAGATAGTGGTGTAAATGATATCATTCCCGGCTTCCCTGATGACACACCAAAACAATGAAACCAACAAAATCACCACAAATACAATCGTATTCCCAAATCTGAGATAAACACAACTACCATTAACAAGGAAAAAAAAAAACCCGAGCTAAATATAAATATAATTAAGAAGAGTACAAATAGCAAAATTGGGCAAGAAGAGATGGTGAGCTTACCATGAATGGCAGTGGCAAGACTGCCATTAGGTATATAGTCGTATATGAGCAGCTTTTCATCAACAGACCAGTAATAAGCCCTCAGAGTAACGACATTAGGATGCCTTAGCTTTCCAATTGCTTCTACTTCCGTCTGAAATTCCTTGAATCTCTGGGAGCCCCCTTCACCCAATCGTCTCACTGCTAGGGTAAGTCCTTCTTCAAGCACAACTTTGTAAACAATTCCAATTCCACTTTTTCCAAGAACAAATGCAGATGCTTTTAGAAGCTCATCCAGATCAAACGCCACTTGTGCATCCAATGCCACTAGATCATACTGCTCCATATTTTCTGATAAAGTTTCCGATTCATCTTTCCTGAAGCACAAGCACTCCTTCCTTCCCTTACCACCCTTGTCAATTCCATACCCATTTTCATCCTTGACCTTACTAAAAGCCCAAATCCTGGAATAACAATATGAGAAAAGCAGCCCAACAAGGCAAATACCAATTATATCACTCACTATTATTGCAATCACAGCTCTCTTACTTAACCCTCTTGATTTCCCACTCTTTCCAGCATTATCATCAGAATCCTGAGGGGGCATGTTATCTGGCAGAAATGGAATTGAGGATGGCGGACTTGCACCTGGAGTTCCTGAAGAACATGGGTTCTTCAATGGGGGGCCACAAAGACGAGGATTCCCAATGAAGGCAGTTGGTCCTCTGTTCATTAGAGCTCCATTTTGGGGTATTGGACCACTTAAATTGTTATAAGTGAGATCAATGTAAACCTTCTCAGGAAGGTTTCCAAGGCTAGCTGGGATTGCACCGGAGAATAGATTATGAGACAAATCAACAGTGCCTTGCAAGCTAGACAAATTTCCCATATCACTAGGAATTGAACCACTGAATTTATTGAAAGAAAGATCAAGTTTTTCCAGAGAAACAAAACCAGTTCCAAACCCATCTGGTAGAAACCCAGTGAAATTATTCTGACTAAGATCGATGGTCTTCAGTCTCTTGCATTGTACAATTGAGGAGGGCACTGACCCATTGAATAAATTTTGTGATAAATCTAAGGATTGAAGGTACTTGAGCTTACCAATAACATTTGGTACAGACCCAGATAAGGAATTCCCATAAAGGACCAAACTTTGGAGCCCCAGGGCTTCAAAGAGCTCAAGGGGCAAGCTTCCATATAACTTATTGTTTCTTAAATTTACATGGCGGAGCTCAGAGAGAGACCCCATGGCAGAAGGAAGAAACCCAAAAAGTTTCTTCTTCGGAATGCTAAGAGACACAACTCTTTGTTCCTTGCATGTAATCCCATTCCATGTACAGGGGTTTTCATCAGAAGAGTTCCAGTTACTCAGAGACCCTTCTGGGTCTTCCGTCATGGACTGCTTGAACGACAAAAGCGCAAAGCCTTCATCATTCAAAGAACCCACCAGGACATGAGAGTTGCAGAGCAGCAGAAGCACCAAAACCAAATAAAACATTTCCAGCAGAAAATTTTGACCGTTGGAACAAATCTAAATAACAAAGTTTGGAGTTCAAAGGGATTACCTTTCAGTACCAGAAGCCCAAGTGAAGGTTGTGGAGAAAGCTGAGAGAGACAATGGAGGTGAAGAGGGAAGGGAAGTGTGAAAGCTTTGAGAGTGATGGAGGAGAAAGCGTAGTATAGAACGCTAAAGGCTCAGCAAGCAAGACCTTGGGAAGATAGAAAATTAGAGAAAATGGCTTAAAGAGAAGGACGGTGTGGGAATCCATATGGTAATGATACTGTCAAATCTCTGCAATACAATTTATCGCGAGATTTTCGTTCATGGGCGCATTTCCATTTGTTGGTAAATAAATAAGAAATATCAACTAGGAAAGAAAAAAAAAAAAAAAAAAAAAGAAGAGAAAAACTTCGGATTTGTAATTTGTACAGCATGAAAAAAAGTTATCGTCAACAGAACAGAACAGAACACACATGTGACCACAACATATTTGCATGAATGAAATAAAAAAGAGAGAGAGGCAGTGCAGGCAGGCAGGCAGCCAGTGCATTAGACAGTCATGATTGTTCCACACAAGTTTATAAGCCGTTAAGGGAACATAAGATGATTATGGCCACTAACTGCTCTGCTCCGACGAAGACCGTATTATATTATTCGTTGGAAAGGCCGATTAATCCAAATTTCTATAATTAGTATAATAAACTGATAGCTTCCCAATATTTAATTTAAACACTAAACACAATGGACAAAGGTTTTGCTGACACTGCATTGAAATAGAAAAGAAGAGCAGAATTGACAGTTGTAAATGTCGAGATATGGAGTGAGTAAAGATGGCGAGAAATTGACACGTGAATTACAGAGTCTAGAGAGTAGCCGTTTGTCAGTGGTGAACCCCACTCTATGAACTTTATAACACTGTATTGGGAGGGCCC
Organism: Prunus persica; assembly: GCF_000346465.2. Taxonomy (NCBI): domain Eukaryota; kingdom Viridiplantae; phylum Streptophyta; class Magnoliopsida; order Rosales; family Rosaceae; genus Prunus; species Prunus persica. The sequence goes on along the minus strand of NC_034009.1, from coordinate 30,527,946 downwards.
TGAAGTGTAAACTAAAGCTTAAAGATTAGGACATGGCATCCTTCACTTTAACTGGTCTCCGCTCTGGTTCAAAGGTTCATACTGTACAAGGACCAAGTTGTTCCTTTTTTTATTTTATGTGCCTTTTTAATCAGTTTAAAACTAATTTGAAAAGCAATGTAGCTTACGTTACGTTGGCTGCATTTGAGTTGGTAAGTTGTGTTCTGGAGACGACACAAACAACGTTGTGTAACATGAATTGATTTACTCTACACACAGCACAGACACAGTAAACGATGGATGGATTTTAAAGTTAATCAGCCAGAAGTGATCGCTGATGGTCTTCCTTCCTCAATGCTCATATGCTAATTAATAATATATAACATATGGACAATTTGTGTAGGGCTGGCTGGTGGGTGTTGTCTTGTCACCATCACAGATTCACAAGGATGAATAATCTGATTCCTTGCTTGCAGTGCAACTCAACAGTATCCTATTTCTACCCACTACATTATTTATGCCGTTACTCTGTTAATTAGATTCATAATCAGGAAATAAGGACGCATAATTAGCCAACCATTATTGATTAAGTTGCAGAGTCTAGAATTTTTGGCTACATGCTGCTCACGCCTCAAAGGGTTGGCGAGGACAAGGCCCACTAGGCTCCTCCAGCTCTAGGCCACCACACCACCAAAGTTTTACAAAAAGACAGAGAGACAGAGAGAGAGGGAAGCTTTACAGCACAAAGTTGCTTTCATTAAAGCTACCTTTTCTCTCAAATTTTCAGCAGCGAAAAAGCAATCAGCTTTCTTCTCTGCTTATAGTGAGTGATTTTCTTTCTAGCTTCTAGTTCGTTACTTGACTAATTTTTGCAAGCTTCCAAGCAATGCATTTGGTTACACTTTGAACCAAACCAAAGCAGTGTTCTTTTAGTTTTATTTCTTATTAGTATAATTAATTAGCTGAATTATAGGCGGCGAAGATCCTCGTCAAAGTTACGACAATCCATTTTATTGATTGCTTACACGAAAATATCTCCGTCTATCTCGGAAGAAATCTCCCATGTCATATCAATTTCTTCAACGATAGACCCTACGAAGTCGTGCACTGACAACTGACAACTGACAACGGACAACAATGAAGAATAACGATTTAAACGACTTGGCTGAATGGGCCTTTGTTGGGCTTCAGCTTTATTATCGGAATGGAATGGGCCTAGAGCCCATTATGACTGTTTTGGCCTTGGGCAATTTGAAGAGCTGAATGGTCGCGTAAAAGTTAAAAAACTCGTTAAATAAATAAGAAGCCGACGACATCGGTTAACGGGGTCTCTCTCTCTCTTCCAGCGCGGACTAGCAGACAGAAGAAAAGACTGAACAAAAGAAGGAAGGAAATGGATGATGCTGAAGGAAGAAGAGAGGAGAAGAAAACGAGGGAAGGAATGATAATCAGTACGGGACTGAAAACAGTAGTGGAAGCCATTCACGCAAGCCCCACGCAGTCCGTCCTCTATCTCTCTGGTGGAGCCTCTCAGGTCTCTCTCTCTCTCTCTCTCTCTCTCTCTCTCTCTCTCTCTCCTCATAAATACACACATATTAAGATTAATTAATTAATTATGATTAAGAATTCATGAAGATTAATTAATTAAAACTAGTAATATAAATCAGGCTGTTGCGTGGCTGCTGTCCGTTCCTGGAGCCTCAAGCACAGTCCTCGAAGCCGTGGTGCCCTACTCCAGAATGTCTATGATCCAGTTACTCGGGAAGGTTCGTCCTCTCCTTTTGTTTAATTATTCTGTTTCTCGCTCCAATTTTTGTATAATTTAACAGAAAAGTTCTGTTTTTTTTTCTTTTAAAAATTAAAAATTTGGTTGCTTTGTTGGTGCAGATTCCGAACCAGTTTTGTAGCTCACACACTGCTGAAGAAATGGCTTTGTTGGCCTACAATCGCGCTCTCAAGCTCTCCTCACCAGGTTATGCATTAGATACTCTTATACTTGCATACTGAATTGGGGTTCAGAAGAATTTATTAGGACCTAACACTGTGATATGAATTTTGTATGCTTAATTGTGTAGCTACCTTTGCATCATTTGGGGAACTTCTACTTTCTGTACACCCTAGTGCCAAACACAGTCTTACTAGGTGTCATCTGTAGCCACACGCACTGACGAACACACACTTTATGTTTATAGGTATATGTGAATGCAACTTGTGAACTGATATGGCATTTTTATTATACGCAATAGGTTCTCCGGTTGTTGGTGTGGGTTTTACTGGTACTTTGGCTACCTCACGTCCAAAACTCGGGGACCACAGGTATAATTTCAATATATATACACAGTTTTCTTCTATGTAGCTGGAAAGTTCAGGGACAGTGCAAACATTGATATGTAGTTGTTGTTATGGTCTTAGGCCCTTAGCCAATCGTTTTAAATTTCTTTATCTTTACCAGTGTACCTGATTGTCAAAGTGACAGAAATTCATTAGTTATTGTTTCATAAAGCAACTCAGCATTGGTTTTTACTACGTAAGTTTCTAGGATTATTGTCAGGGTCCTTTTTTCAATGGTCCCTTCTTTTGGTATTCTTATGATGGCAGTGACTTCACAACTTAGTCTTAAGCCGATTTGCTGAGGCAGACATGAATAAAGGCACCAAGTAATCAGGGTAGAAACAAAACTGGGAACGTTTATTACTTGCTTGACATAATCAAAGGATCCTGCTAAGAAGCTGCATTTTGCAACATGACACCTGCAATTGGTTGGTGTCATTGTATCATTGTATCATTGTATTTTGTTTTTTTGTTTTACTCCAAGATATTCTACGCTCATAACACCTCCATAAGGGCTTGTTTTTGTTGATGTCGCTTTTACTTCATGCTTGGTCAACCTGGGCCTGTTTAGCTTCATGCTTTTTTCTTGATGTATAGGCTTCACTTGTCAACAAGGACATCTGACAGACTCTGGGTATCAACGGTGACCCTTTCTAAGGTGATTGTAATTTATTTTGGTCTTGACTAAGATTTTAAAGTTTTTCATATTCTTATAACATGCTTCTTATCATTCTAGGGTTTACGAAATCGAGAGGAAGAAGATATGGTTGCAAGTCATCTTCTACTCAAGGTCTGAGAAGATTTCTACTAATTGCTCTGGAGACCTTATATATGAGAAGTGAATATTTACCAGCATAATGCCATCCCTTTATTAGTTTCATATTTTTGCTAAATGTGGTTTGCTTAAACTCATATTTTAGATTTGTTTCTTATGCAGCCTTTCTATCAATTTGGTTACAGGCAATTGCAAATGCATGTAAAGTTCCTGGAACATTTGTTTCAGAGCTCACTGACTCCGAAGTACCTGATGAATGTGAAAAGCAGTTCAGTGAAGATGAAGAGTTGGAGCAACTTATAAATGGGAAAATATGCTTTAAGGTTTATCCGTTTTCGAGTGGTATGCTTTAACCTTTACTAGCACAATTGTGCACTATACTCATACGTGTGTCAGTGTGGTCCTGTGCTTGAGCATTATGCTTTATTTTTCATCAACTGTTTTGCAGAGCCACACATGTCAACTGCAGAAAGGAAGATAATACTGCCTGGTTCTTTTAATCCATTACATGAAGGTCACATGAAGCTCTTGGAGGTTGCTACTAGGTACAACAGCTTGCTTTAACTGCAACTCTTGATTCCATTTCTTTTTCTAAAATTTCCATCAATGTTTTGTTTTTCTGGGTTTCTTTGGGAACTGCAACTGAGTTGCAGCAGGGCCAGATGAAGGATTGTTGATCTCTCTCTCTCTCTCTTTCTCATCACACGCCGACATACAATTTATTTTGACATTGTCGATGATGACAAGACTCTTTCTGAGGAGATTTATCATTTCTTCTTTTATATTTGCTTTGTTTCTTCTGGATCTTATGCACATGCACAAACGTATGTATCATATCACTTGTGTATGGTGCTGCTCATCCATCACTCATTTCTATGCAGCTTATGTGGCAATAGCTACCCATGCTTTGAAATATCAGCAGTCAATGCTGACAAACCTCCACTTTCAACATCACAAATCAAAGATCGTGTCAAGCAGTTTGAGAACGTTGGTGAGGCTGATTATCTGTTTCAATTCTTTTTCCTGTTCAATTTCCTGCTTGTGTAGAGATAATGAGTCATGATACGGGATGAATGCGTGAAATTTTCTGGGGCAAAACAGTAATTATATCCAATCATCTTTCTTTTTTAATGACAGGAAAAACAGTAATTATATCCAATCAGCCATACTTTTATAAGAAAGCTGAACTTTTCCCAGGCAGTGCTTTTGTGATTGGTGCTGACACAGCAGCAAGGCTGATTAATGTATGTTATTTAACGAATTATAATTGTATCGTTTTCTTGTGACATGTGTATGTGGATATGCATGCTGATTTGATTCCATATGGAAGGATTTAATCACTACCTTAACAGAATCAAATCTGTCTAATAGGTGGTTTAATAGAATATTGAAATATTACTTCTTTCGATTTATGATTTTTGAGATATATAGTAATCTTTGAATTGTGAATGGAAGCAATGAAGTTAATTTTTCCTCCTTTCCAGCCCAAATACTATGACGGCGACTACAAGAAGATGCTGGAGATACTTATTGGATGCAAGAAAACAGGGTCCACTTTTCTCGTGGGTGGTCGTAATGTGGATGGTGTTTTCAAGGTATGTTCCCATATTAGAAGCTTGACAAACTTCCTTCTCATTTCCAACGACTCATTTTTATCCTTTATGGAAGTTGTTAATTCTTATTTATAAAACCCTGTCAGGTTCTTGAAGATTTTGATATTCCAGAGGAGTTCAGAGATATGTTCATCTCAATACCAGAAGAGAAGTTCCGCATGGATTTATCCTCCACTGAAATTAGGAAACGACTTGAGAAGTAAATGTTCCAGTAGCTTAGACTAAAGCATTGGCTTCTGCCTGCCCCCAACATATGATTCTGAAAGAAAAGCAAAAGCATGGCTGCTGACTTGCCTGAGTGAATAAAAGGCGATACAAGAACTAGAGTATCCATACATATGTTGTTTATCTGAAAACTATAAAACCAGCAAACGTGTGAGTTGGTGGAGTGTATATATATTTATTTATTTATTGGAATATGGAGGTGGTCTCTTTGATTAGAAACCATTCGTTGACTTGATAATATTAAGATGAAATTTGTAGATGGGAACAAACACATATGGGTGGTAAGAGGAAGAGGAAGAGGAAGAGACGTCTAATCTTGATGTGAATTGCCCAACCAAACAAACGCTCATGGCAGCATGTCAACCACTGAAATTAAAAAAAATTTAAAAAAAACCCAGATAAAAAGGCCCTGGGCGGAAAAATATATTCGTGATCATGATAAGCACACTCGTGTGTAACTGTAATAGAAAGCAACTTTTATCTTTGAAATAAGCAACAATTCAATTAATCATAGCCGAGAAAAAGGAAGAAATCAAGAGATGAAAGCACTGACGCTGATGCTCTGTTTCTGATCAAGCACCGCAGCCTGCGCTGCAGCCTGCAGCGGCGCACGTAGCGCCGTGGGTACCAGTGTGGGTGGCGGAGGAGGAGGTTTTGTCTTTAGGAACACCATCTGCACAGGAGAAGATGACGGCTGAGATAACAGCAAAGGTGACGAAAGCTGCCCACAACAACAGCATCACAAAAGCTGCACTGCTGCTGCTGCTGCTTAAACTAATCTCCCCACTCCCAGCACCTCCATCTCCATGCCCTCTTCTTGCCAACAACTCTTTCCAGTCCCTCACCATACGTAATATGATATGGCTATCTTATCTGCCTCCTCTTTCTCTCTGTCTGTCTGTCTCAGTCTGTGTGTGTACGCAGAAATGGCTGATAAGGTTTTTCGAAAAAGGCTTTGAATTGATGATAAGCTGACTGACTTCTATAATATTATCGATAAGACTCTGTTTCTTTCTTTCCTAAGACGGCAAGAATCATTTATATCCGATGCCCTCGTATCATTATATTGTGGCCAATCACACATTTCACCGTGTTGGAGATGGAGACGTGTAAATAAATATAGCACATATACTATATGGTATATATATGATCAACCCAAATTGTGATATGAGATTTAAGTAGATTTATTATTCAAGGAAGCACCACATCATAAGCATACGTAGTTTTTATTTATTTATTATTTATCATAACTTAAGCATACATAGTTGTACAAATGACTGAGAGAGAGAGAGAGAGAGAGAGAGAGAGAGAGAGAGAGAGATCCGCAATTGCGGCAACTACTTACAAAGGTGGTGTCGACAATGGAGGTGAGGTCTTCGCTTCGGTTTTCCTATCATCTCATCTCATGACATGCGTCATTTGGCATTTTTATTATATATTTATGGCTTTTTATCACCAATAGTCTTTGAGATTTGCCAAATTATCACATTTGGTCTTTTTATGTTTTTTTTTTCTAATATTATTGATCCCTTATGTTACACCTCACACATCAATTTGGTCCCACTGTCAGGTTCAATTAAAATTTTATTTTAAGTTTTATCACAAATTGTCCTTGAGGTTTGCGGTAACCTTTGGCCATTTATATATTTTTTTTCTAACATTATTGGTTCTTATGTTACACCTCACACATCAATTTGATCCAACTGTGAGATTTTGTAAATTTTTTTTGTTAAATTGCTGACATGACACATATTTGGTGCACACATAACCAATGAGAAAATGTCAAGTGGATCTAAATGAAGAAATGTTTATATATAAAAATAAAAATAAAAAGTTTAACATTTAAAATCTTTAAAAAAAAAAATTTCAAAAAGAGAGAAATTTCGAAACATAATTTTTTTTTAAATTATTGAAATTCACTTGGCATGTTATTAATGGATATGTAGGCTCCACATACATGTCGCGTCAAATCCGTTAGGTTTTGTTGAAAAACCCTAAATCCTTTCAAAATAGTTTAACATTTAAAATTTTTTAAAAATAGAGAAAATTTTCAAAAAATAATCTGTTTTTTAAATTCAAATCCACTTTGCATGTTATTATTGGACATGTAGGCTCCACATACATGCCACGTCAAATCCTTTAGGTTATGTTGAAATTTTCATCAATTTAACAGAAATTTCAACAGAACATAACAAATTTGACGTGACATGTATATGGAGCCTACATGTCCGATAATAACATGCCAAGTGGATTTGAATAAAAAACAAATTATGTTTTGAAAATTTTCTTTTTTTAATTACATTTTTTCTAAAAGATTTTAAATGTTAAACTATTTAAAAATATATATATATATAAGACCAATAATGTCAATAAAAAAAACATAAAGAATCATAGGTGATAATTTCGCAAACTTCAGGGACCATTTGAATAAAACCCAAAATATTTACAATATTGTTTAATCCACGTGGCGTCCATGTCAGCAATATAACAGAAAATTTTAATTGAACCTGAAGGACCAAATTGATGTGTGAGGTGTAACATAAGAAATCAATAATATCAGAAAAAAAAAACATAAAAGGACCAAAAGTAATAATTTAACAAATTTCAAAGGCCATTAGTGATAAAAACCCTATATTTATTCATTCATTTTGTCGGCATGACAAATCCATTCATGTATTTATTTATTTTCATATTTTAAATAAAAAGACCGACCTGATCCTGGCATATATTTGCAATGCAATTGCAAATTTTTTTGGGTCTGCACAGATAAATTTATAAAGGCCCAAGGCAGGGACACAGGCCCAAAAGAAGCAAAGAGAACATACTTAGGCCACAGTCATAGTTAAAGGGTGTTGTATTTGTATCATATTTACTGACTATATTAACGATAAAATTTAATGTGCGTTTAAACCAATCTAAATATTAGATTAATTTAAATCAAATTAAAACTTGCAAGTACACGAATTGATTTATAATATAGAGTAATGCAATTGCGAGTGTCGTTTAGTGATCAATTCTAGTTCTTTAACTTAACTTCATTCGAGACTCAACTACTTAACATTAACTAAAAATAAAAACAAAATGAAACACAACTAAGAACTCAAAAGGGGTGCAGCAATTCGAAAGCAAGCAAGAGATTAAACAAAACGAAACAAAACAAGCAAAGTCACGGCAAAGACAAAAAGTAAAAAGAGCTGCAATTAAGAGTTCTAAGGTTATTAAACTTCCAAATTTTAATGAGCGCTAGGGCTAGGATGGTGCCCTAATTCAAATATTCAGATTTGTGGATGTTAAGTTATTGAGTTTCAAGTTATCATATTAAATTCTTAATCTTTGTTTATTTGATTCTATATGTTTAATTTATTTGATTAGCCAAGTGAGTCCCATATATACAGGTAGAGTTAATCTCTATTAAAAAGGTGGTAGTAATGTGATAAATAAATGTGGTATTGATAGCGGAATAAAGACGCAAGACAAGAACGGTGCTGTGATCTGGGTTTGAGAGATAGAGATAGGCCCTAGGTAATAAGGAATTAGAATTGGAATCGAAATTGGAATTGGAAGTGGAAGTGAGAGTGAAAGTGGACACACACAAGACAGCAACTGCATCTGCATGCCCTATTTGTTCGTCAGCTTCACGTGGAACACTTTCCAACATAACTTCAGACTCAGACTGAGTTTTGGCCGGCATATATATAACCAGCTACCCTAGCATATGTATTATAATAAATATACTCCATGAAATAATTAGTATGTGAACGTACGTGGTTGAAAACGTGGACTAGTCCCTGACCTTTCATTTCATAAACCAAATTAACTATTTTGAACTTTTTCTTTCTGTTTTAATACCCCTTATTATTATATGAAATATCTACAACTTTTGAATTTTCAGCCATTTTACTCCTGAATTATATATATATATATTAATTTTAATATAGTAACATGCATTAGGATTTATGAATATCGTAAGCGTAACGAGAGGGTTCAAGTTGATGAATAAATAGTAAGGAGGTTACGAACAAAACAAAGAAGAAAATAACAGTAAATTAGATTGGGATTTTTCTGATGTGGGGAGCTCCGTGAGTCGACACGAGTCATAGAATGTCCACGTGTGTCGAGCTGTACCCGACATGTAGTCCAACTAAGGGACAAAAGGAAGCAGTGAGAAGGACCCACTACCCCAAGAGATACGCTGCTGAAGACTACAACTATGGTGGGCTAAGCTAATCTGGGTTCATACGAGAAGCAGACTATGAGTGAAGGCAGCTGTCCCTAAACCCGGATATCAACCACAACCACGCATGCAATGCAATGCAATGCAACCCAACATTACTTCCCTTATAAATAGACGACTACAAGAGCTGCAAGAGCCACTCCCCAAGTCCAATCATACTTTTCTGTTGGTTCATTCCCTCCCTTCGAATTCCCGCTCTCTATCCTCATTCTGCATGCATTGTCCTTGGAAAAATATTAAGCGGCACCCGAGAATCCTACCCGAAATAGTGCGCCTTGTTCATCCCATATCTATCTTCCTGGCCACTTGCATTAATTAGTTTACCATTCAACCAAGTATTCTCTTTACGGTTCAAACAAATAATATCTCTGAGTGCGTTGCGTTTGTGCCCTGTGCTGTAGCCACGTGGCGGTTGCCCATTACACTTCATTTCATTATATGACGCACCGAGTGCCCGACTGGGCCGCCGCCGCCGCCACCACCACCACCACCACCACCACCACCACCATCACCACCACCACCACCACGACAGAAGAGGGTGATTCTTCTAAGAGTTTTCAATATGAAGATTTTGGTCCGCTTCTTGATTCTGTTGTCCCTCATCATCATCCACATCCCCAAACTGAAACTGAAACTGATCATGATTATTCTGTTTGGAATATTAATACTAGTGGTGCTAGTGGTGCAACTGGAGCAGCAGAAGATCATAATCACAAGTGTTTTCAAGAAATATTTGAAGACTTGTCCAATATTCAGCTTGAACCAACAATTACACCCAATGCTATTTTTTCATCCGACAGACACTTTGTATGTGATTTCGACAAGGGAGAACTAAAAACCACCTCTTGTTTTATGGTCTGTCTGTACAAATTAACTTAAATACTACTTTCAATTAGTTTCTCCTTTGGAACTTTCTTTTACTCATTTTTACTAATTTCCTCTTTTATTTGCTTAATTTTTGTTTAGGAGACAAAATCAGTGTCTGGAGAGGGTATTAAGCCCAAAAGAACACGTGCTGCTGAACTACATAATATGTCTGAGAGGGTATTAAGCCTGCTGTACGCTATTACTACAGCTAAAACAGGATTAATTCATTACACTTTATATTTTATTAATTACGCTTGTTTTGAGCAGAAGCGTAGGAAGAAAATCCGGGGGAAGCTGGGAGCATTGCAGCAACTTATACCCAACTGTAACACGGTAATGGTGGTTTCATTTCAATCATTAATAATTATCTCCTTGCTTTAGATTTGTTTAATTAATAAGTTTCAGTAAAATAATCAAGTGTTATTTACCACTCAATACAAGAATTACTACTGAATTCTTGCCTTCAACTTCGGAACATAATTTGTGCAGCACTTATTGTTTGTATAAAATAAGAATATATATATATATATATATGTATGATCACAGCACTATTTGTTTGTATTATCACTTTGCTGAACTCATGTAGTCTCACATAAATGGGACCCACAGTTGTGTTTGTACGTAATGTTTGTATGATCACTGCTGCAAGTTGCCGCTGCAATTTATGTGTCCTGTTTTGCTTCTTTTGATAAATTTGAGGTTTCTGCGCTCTTTGTGCTTTTGGATTGTTTTGCTAATTAGCATTAGTGTTCCAATTGTTGTGTACTGTTTTTCTGTTACATGAAAAATAATGAACTTCTCATTAATTTGGGCAGTGCCAGATTACATATTTATCCTGCTCAAGCAATGAGATTAGTTGTTCAACTAATCCGATCAGAACTAAGCTATGTAACTAATCTAAACACATGTTCTGTCATCATCTAACATCAAGCTGTTGACTCTGTTGACTAGGGTTATGATGACTCTGTAGATTATGCTGCTGACTAGGATGATGAGCAAGCTGAGACTCATCTCATCTTCTACATATCATTTTACCTTTCTTCTGCCTTACTGTTTCTTTAACCTTGTTCTGGTTATTATCTTCCATAAATAAATGGAAAAATTGCTTTGCTGATTGATACATTAATTGTTTCTTTCTTCTCATTGTTACTGAACCAATTGTGCTTTTCAAATTTTAGTCAGACCGAGCTTCAATGCTGGATGATGCCATCAAACATATTAAAGCCCTCAAGCTTCAAATACAAGTGTCCTCTCTCTCTCTCTCTCTCTCTCTCTCTCTCTCTCTCTCTCTCTGCATTTTTGTTATATGCGTGCAAATGTCTGTTCAATTAAACTTTGAATTGCCCAACTCAATAATAGTGATACTGTGTATGCATTTTTATGTACATCAGATGATGTCCATGGGTAGAGGAGCTCTGTACCAGGCTTCAAATTTGTCCATGGCTGGGATGCAAAGCACACAAACACCCCAATTCATGTCGTATGTGCCCATGGGAACGAGCAATGCGTATGGAATGGGAATGGGAATGGGAATGGTTAATATGTGCTACTCAACAACAGGCCTTCCAATCATGTCCGTTCCCTCAGCCCGCTTCAATCCATTACAGCCAGCAACTGCAGGGTTCCCTCTAATGTCTGCACCAGGAGTTCTTCCTGTTAATCCCCAACTGCAAATGCCGATGCCATTCGTTGCTTCGCAAGTAATGCCTACAGCCACTACCACATCCAGGTCCATAAATATGGGTCGGCCGCAATTTGCTACAGATTTCTCTCACACATTCAACTATGCAAACCAAGGAGAGTCTAGTTTCCAAAACTATACAAACAACGCAGCTTCTGCTGACAACCAGAGAGTGCCAATTATAAGCAAGGTTCATTTCACCCCTTTAGATTTTCCTGAATCATGTCAAATGGTTTTTCTTTCTTTGTATGCTCTGTTTCTTCTGTTATCTGCTGTTTTATATGGTTCTCACTTTTGATTTTGAGAATGTTTAATCTTTGTAGAAATCTAAGGTGCTGGCTAGTCACGTGGTAACACCCCCTTCATCAGTCAGTGACAAGTAGCCGATCACGCTCCCTATTTTGACAGTTCATCTGGCTGTGATAATTCATAGAATTGCCATTTTTCTTTGTTGGTAACTTTACACTAGAGTTTGCATAATGATGTGGATGCTTGTGTTTGATGTTTGCCGGATGAAAGAAGGCAAGCACTAAACTAAGCAGCATACAAACAAATCTTTCTTAAGTCTCTGCAGCTTGGAAACAATCAATCAACATGTCTTGTTTTCATATATCTAGCTTCTCGTCATCTTGCCTTCCTCTAGATTATTCTAGAAGAGACGTAACATAGTAGCTAAAGTAATGATGTGTGACCGGTTGGATCAAGTGTAGTATAACAATAGGAACTTTTTTGACCAAACAAGCGATCATATTTTATTAGATCAATTGAAAAAGTAGAGAGAGAGCCATCTCGATTGTTGATGCATCGACAATGGGAACTTAAAAACCAAATTGTTGATGCTATTATGAATTTTCACCATGTCAAACAAGGGAGGCTCTGGTAAATAGTAATTAAGTAAAGTTGTTCATGCCATAAATACTTATTTTAATGGATAAGACCACACTGAGTTCCTCATAACATGTCAATTTGAATGTGGGATTATTTACCCTCAAATTAGTATACTTCAATACTATAGTGCTAGTGATAAGCAGAAGAGAATTCTCAAGAGAACCTAATCTGATACTAATCCATAATTGAATATATAATCTGACGAATTATTTTATCTAATTTACTCTCTCTTTCCCCATTCCTGGAATCTTGTTAAGAACTTTGGACTCAAACATTTGGAACAATTTCTTCACCTCTTGGATGCATTTGGCAGCAAATGTATCGACCTGAGAAGGAACACCGTATCTGTCATACAAAGCAGGCAGTGTTCCGAGAAGGAGAGTGCCTTCATACCAATAAACAGAAACTGGTTAGGTTAGGCTCTCAAATAAGGAAATTACAAATATATCTGCAGTACAAATATGTGTATGTATTTATGTTGGTCTGGGATATTACATGTATATAAAAGGCTCACAGAGCTGACGCAATCTCCTAGAGCTGAAAACATCCATAGACAGACCATTGCCTGTATATTGAGCACTTAACATCATTGTCAATCTTTAGAGAATGGTCAGGGTAAACTGGTGAGAAAAAGTAAAATTGCATACCAAAACTAGGAGTTTCAAGTCTTTTCCGGCTGAAATTTCAAAGAATTTGAACAAAAAGAAGTTAATTTGTTGAAAGAAGTATCTACAAGCCGATTCTGAGAGTTGAAAGTTATTGCTATTAGGCGGACACCGGATGTAAGAGACCAAGCTTGGAGACCTAAAACCATACCTAACGAGGAACATGAATTAGAGTAGTTTAAAATATCGCTTTGTTAGAAAGAAAAAGTAAAAAACATTACAGGTTGGCTAGTTGTGCCCCCTTGTGCCAGACGAAAATGGCAAGCATAGCCAGCATGAGGATGTCACAAAAAAGGGTTAAAAACTGGTATTCTAGTACTTCAAGTTGAAGCCATATTATGGTGAACACAGCTAAGATTGTAGCCGCTGATGTTTTGTCCTTCCATAACAATATGTCAGCCACTACAAAACCAAAACCAAAACCAAAACCAAAACCAAGTTAAGGAAAAGTGCAGCAAATCATGGTACCATGTTTATGTAAGATTTTACCCTTTCCTCCTCCAAAAATGGCATGCGGTGGCCTTTGACGCATGGACATTGTTGGTTGGTTGATATGGTTCTGTTCAATGTCACTGCGTCTTAGCTTGCAACAGTGCTTGCTGCTGCCCCTGTTTTGTTCTGGGTCTTTATATATACAAAAAGAAGCGTGCTCCTAATTAAGCTTTGGTAGCAAAGAAAATCACTTCATGGAAGAAAGGAATGGCCTTGGCATGGCTTACAAGATTGCTTCACATGCCTATTTCAGATCAATAGTATAATAAAATCAAATTCACGCTGTATTAAATATCTATTAATGGTTTTTGTATATCGCATTTTTGTGAAAGAAAATAATTCGAACATTAATACACCTATAATTATTTGATTAGCTCATCACTTTCAATAATCAGGATTTTCTTTATGAATTTAAATAAAATAAAAAAGAGGGAGTTGGGTCCTGGGCTGAACTTTGGTTGAACTATTTGGGCCTTGGGCTTTGTCATGGGCCTAAACTCAACGAATAATGCAATTGCCAAACGATTTGTATAGCCCAATCTTTGGATTTTTGTTTTTCTTTTGATACGGTGGTTAGAGTAATTAGTGTTGCTAATAATTACAGAGTTTGAGTTTTTATTTTTTGGATGAGGGACAAATAGAAAGCAAAGGTTGGTGTGGTGGTAAATAAGGCGTGGCTTTTGTGACTGGAGTGGACCACAAGTTGGATATAAAAGGGTGCGGTGGATCTGAACCACATGAACCACATGAGCCACTGATAATTAAGCATGCTCCATCCAACAATCATCATTAGTGCACATATGGCATAATGGCAGTGGCATGCATAAACTCGCATCATTTTAACATCATTTTAACATCAAAAGAAGATTGTGATTTAGACTGGCTAGTAATATTTGACCATTGACCAAATGAAATTAGTACTGGTGATGAAAGAGATGGCAAATGTTGATCTTTCGGTGTTGAGCTTGTCATCATCATCACAGCGGCTATATATATTTGAATATAAGTGATGGTTTAAACTATAAAGTATTATGGGGTTCGAATATGAGATCATTGTCCTGTAAATTAAGGCCATTTCTACTGAGCTAGACCCCGTTCGCCACAACGACAAGATATTAAAAGCAGAATGTTTGCTTTAAAAAGATAAAGCTATTAGGGGAAATGCAATGTGATTTAAATAGGTAAATCCTGGTCAGTAGCTAATCATGTTATGTTAAGCATGTGGGTGGGGTGGGGCATTTTGGTTAATATCCTACTAGTTTAGTGTAATCATTTAAAAAATAATAATCTCTCCGATTAATCTCAAACTGATCGTAATCCTTTGCCACTCTTCTATAAATTGCCAAGAGACCTAGCTAGAGCTGCACTGCACCCATCTCTCTCTATTTCTCTCTCTCTCTCTGACTCCTAGTTACAAACAGCAACATAACATACATAATAACATATACATTGGTTGATTGGTTGAAAGCTGAAGATGAAATCAGTGTGTTATTATAATGTTGCAATATTGTGCGTTGTAGCTTTTGTTCTTGTCTTTGGGGGAAGCCAGCTGTGTACGGCAGCAGTGACTTGCAGCCCACTGGAGCTAGCTCCATGCGCCACAGCAATCACATCCTCAAGCCCTCCCTCTGCCATATGTTGCGGCAAACTGAAGGAGCAGAGGCCTTGCCTTTGCAAGTATGTCAAGGACCCTAACCTCCAGAAGCTGGTCAACTCCCCAAACGCCAAGAAGGTGGCAAGCACTTGTGGCTCCCCATTTCCCTCATGCTCTAGCTAATCATCTCAAGTTTGATGGTCGTTTTATATCTTAATTACAACTTTGTTTTTGTTTGTGATCTTGATTAGTAGCAGCATTGGCCAATAGGAGTGAGTGGTGTTGGTATTAAGAAAGAATAATGGTCCTGGCTTTCCCAGGCCCTTGTGACTTGGGAGAGATGGACGTATATGCCTAGTTATTGTTTGTGTTGAAGCTTTTTATTTTTGGTTTTGGTCTTCTTGTTGCTCTTGCAGTTAAGCTTTTAGAAGAAGCTTTATATATAATATATGGCTTTCCTAATTATATGCCTAATTTTCATTTACGTCCAATTAGTGAATAACCTAATGCTACTGGGCTTTGATTTTAAAAAGTCTAAAACTTCATTTTGTGTCAATAGCAATACCCAATTTCAGAGGATGCGTTTGTTAACGCATGGCGATATTAATTTCAATAATAACTCAAGACACGAGTGTAATCCGCTGCGGAAAAGGACTTGACTTTTTAATTTTGATAATATTTTGAAAAGCTTAGGCCTTTGATTTATGATCCGTTCGTTTTCTGGATCATATATCGGTTTCTTGATCATTTTCTTGATAATGTGAAGAACACCGAGGTTGATCTTCAACCTGATGGAGCTTTCAGCTTACTGCTAGATCATGTAATGGCTTTAAAAATATTTTTCAATTTGTTTGGTTCTTTCTTGTTTGACTTTTGTTTGTCCTGGTAAGATTGTCTTAGACAAAGGCAAGAATTTAGAATGAACCCATTAACATTGGACCTCTGTCGTAAATAGTTAGTAGATAGACAGTCAAGAGAACTTGTAACATTCTTTTGAAATAGGGTTGAATGATGGGAAAGGAGTCATACAAAAAGCATTTTAAGCAGAGATTTATATACATACCACAAATCCAGAAATATGGGAAAGGAGTCTTGGTAGTGCTATAATACCAGGAAGTAAGGAAAAGCAAACAACCAGCATAAGTGGAAAATATAATTGGAAATCCACTTGTAACATACATGATGACATCCGTAACAAATAAAAAAAAACATACATGATGATGACATAGCATATACAAGTCTTTTGGCTCATGAAGGACCATTTCATATTTGCCCCATTCAAGTTTTCCCCCTCCTCCAACAGAAGAAGCCACCAACCAAAACTATGGAACTGATCTACTCAATCTCATACTACAATCATATCATGGCCCCCAACAAAACGAAAATGTCAAATACCAGAACTATACCTTCTCAAATCCACCGGTTTGCTGTTGCTGCTCATGATTTGCATAATTAGAAGTGCTCATGTCGAGGCCTTCATTTCTGTGCTTCTCCCATCCCCCAGTATCAGCTTTGGAATGTGCCCAGTAGTAAAAACTTGACCCTGCCAATGACAACAGTGTAAGAGCAGCCGCGGCGGCAAACACGCCCTTACGCAGAGTGGAACAGGACAAGTCATCTGCGTTAAAGATTCCCCGGTACTTGGTGTGGTACGCATTCTTTGCTGACCCTGCCAATAAGCATGCCTCGGCTCCCAAAAAGCTTGTCCTAATTAATTCATAGTTCAGAGTCTTCAGATTTTGATTTAGCAAAATGAAGCAAATGAGATCATTTACACAAACATAATACTAGAGAGTAGGGAACAGCATTCACTCAAGGCTCAAGCGCGCAAGAGTAACAAGGGAAAAATAATATTCACAATGGAGGTTACGAGCGGAATCCATACTGTTTATTTGGGTTGTCACTATTCCAAGTAAGTAATGCTAGAGATACCAAAACAGTCCCAACTCTAAACCAACGTAGTTTAATGAAGCGATAGTGTTTCATGTGTTCATATCTACACCCACTTAACCCCACGCTTATTTCTAACAAGATACTGCCATATCGTCTATAACATTGTTTAAGAACCAAACTTTGGGAAAAGTTTTGGATATGCTCCTGTATCATCCATTGATAAGTTCCACAATGCGTAATGTCAAAGATGTTGAAATTAAAGCACTCTCGGATCGATAAAGGGGAAACGATAAGTAAAGGTAGGGGCCAAAGTAAGGGAATTGGGTCTAAATCATGACTTAAGCTACTTTAACTTTTCTTTACCAAATTCCAGACAAATGAAAAACAAAAATGAATACACTGTAACTGTGTAACAACTCCAATAAACCATTAGATCATCTAAACGTAGAGTGGCACTGTGGCAATTATTAAAAGCAAGTGCAAAAGTCTCAGATTTTCGCCATCACAAGAAACATGTAGGCGGCGGACAGGGCAGAGCAGGGCAGGTGGTGGCTCGTAAACAACTGATGAGTGACATATTAACCAAATGAATAAGTAATTTGGTCATAATTGGAAACCCAATTAGTAGATTGAACCTGATTCCTTCCTTCTAAGTTCTACTAAAGATGGAAGGATTATGACCGTTGATCCAACCCTCGAGCTGAGATTAAGACACTCCAGTGGGACCAGTGTGTACTAAATTACTAATAAGATAAACAAGAAATTACAAAACAAGAGGGGGGAGAAAATGGTAAATTTACCAGGAGAAGACGAAGAAGAAGACGGTCCAAGTGGTGGAGCTGCCAGTCACTAAGCCTTTGCCGCAGCAGAGACACCTCGTGACGACGTTTAGCACCGTCTGGCTGACGAAAAGCAGCCCAAAAGCCGCTAATCCGTACGCCGTAGAAGCGTCCGTCCCGTAAACGCAGTAGGTGTGCTCGTCGTACTCATCAGGCACTATCTTGGCCTTCACAGACGCAAACACAAAAAAGGTTAGGGCTTTTAACTTCAATAAAACACAGAGGGAGAGGAGACAGAGATATGAAGTTACCGTGCTACGGCGTCGTTCAGCACCCACGGCGAAAACGAAGGCGATGAGGTGCAGAGAGGTGACGATGGCCACTATGGGTATGGAGACTGCCATTACTCTCTCTGTGCGAGCGAGTGTATGTGGTTGGGTTCCCTGAAAATATCTCTGCTTTTGATGAAAAAGAAAGAAATAGGCAACTTTCGTTTTTTCTTTTTCTTTTTATTCTTTGGGTGAAGAAAATCGGGAATTTGTCGCTGCCCTGGTTTAGGTCCTACATTTGGATTGGAGTTTCACATGTTGCTTTTTCTTGCAAAATAAAAAATAAAATAAAAACTTCAAAAAGAGTTTGTCTTCAAGTGCGGTGGTGGGGGTGTGAACGTTAATAACATCTACAAACATAAATGGGTTTGGACAGATAGTCAGCAGCAGGAGCGCGGTTGGATTGTCGGAGCGCCAGTTGCCGGTTGTGCTACCGGATGTAGGAGGTCACCCCTTCAATGATGGATGGGTGTTTGATGTAGATTGATCGTTGTATGTACTCACACAAATTAACATTATCTATATCTCCGAGTAAATAATTAATCATTCTACGATCATGAATTAACTAGATGTTTGTTTAGTGATATTACACATACTTAGCACCAACAATGATGACATTGTGTGATAATTTTTTACTATTTTTGTTACAGATTTACATTTTATATATGAGACGGACACGATGCTTTTGAGATTCTTGTTTTGGTACTTGGTTAAGGATTACTTAGTGATTGTTTAATACCTAAACCTAAACACAGAACCGGATCTTTTTAAAGGTAACCAAGTATATGGACTTTTGTCGGGGCCGGGCTGTCCGTGTTCGGGCCTTTGGCAATTTAGAGGTGGTTTGGGCTTTTTGTTGTTTGTTTCTGCCACAAATGAGTGCTCAAATATCAATCCACATACGAATGAATGAATGTACGATTGACTCACTCTCAGTTTGACTTTTGGGTTTGGTGCTAATTAATTATCCAAATTCCTAAAATATCGCAAAGCTAACAAACATGGCACGAAAATAAAGCATAAGCATTGGCCAAAAAAGGCCATAGGCGGAGCCAAGACGAAGAGCAAATCTTCAATTTGGTTATTATCATCGTAATTACTATATTAAGAAGAGGAGGCAGCCTAGAGTCGATCTTGTCTATGATCTTATTACAAAACGCAAAACAAGAAACAAAATCCAACCCATGAAACAAGGAAACAAAATGTAATCTTAGCAGATTGCTCTCTATTCACATAATTACCAACTATCACGTCATTTCTTAAGACCTCATTTAGAAGATCCCTATCCATCCACATCACTCTCTCGTTATATTTATACTCATCTTACTCTCTCTCTCTCTCTCTCTCTCTCTCTCTCTCTCTCTCTCCATATATATATATATATGTGTGTGTGTGTGTGTGTGTTAGAGATAATTGATCTTCGTCCAGTGCAACGTTACTTACTGTCTTCATCAATGGCTAATTCTGATGTGTCAATGGTTTTGCCTAGGGTTCTTATCGTCTCTCGACGAACCCTCCGCAAGAACAAGTTTGTAGATTTCGTGGGTTAGTCTCTATCTCTTTGTTTGGCTTTGGCTACCGACTTTTTACGTATATCCATCTCCTTGGAATATAATATGCCGTTACTCAGATTTCGCAGCAGTTCTTATAGTTTCAATGCAAATGGAACAATACCTTTGGTTATCATAAACTTAATTTGGTTTTTATTATTTCAAACATCAAATAAAATCTTTCAGTTGCTCTTGATTTTAATTTTGATTATTAAAACATCTTATGGGACAGGAGAATATCATCTAGATCTAATTGTAAGCTATGGAGCAGTACCTGTTATTGTCCCCAGAGTCAGTGGAGTCCACATGCTACTCCAAAGCTTTGAACCAATACATGGAGTTCTTCTCTGCGAAGGTGAAGACATTGATCCGTCCCATTACGATGCGCAGCTCTCTGGTTTCTCTCCAGACGAGCTAGAAGAAATTGGCAAGCTACATGCAAGCGATACCGCCATTGATAAAGAGAAAGACTCCATTGAACTGGGGCTTGCAAAGCTATGCCTAGAAAGAAACATCCCCTACTTGGGAATATGCAGAGGATCCCAAGTCCTTAATGTTGCATGCGGAGGCACACTTTATCAAGATGTTGAGAGAGAACTTTTGAAAGAATGCCCATATCAGAGTTGCGCTCAAAGAGTGGCTCACATAAACTATGAGAATTATGATGGGCATAGACATGGGGTGAAGGTGGTGGAGAATACACCTTTGCATCAGTGGTTCAAAGATTCTTTGGATGATGAGAAAATGGAGATGTGGGTGAATAGTTATCACCATCAGGGGGTTAAGCGATTGGCAGAGCGATTCGCGCCGATGGCTTTCGCTCCTGATGGTTTGGTTGAAGGGTTTTATGATCCGGATGCCTATAATCCTGAGGAGGGGAAGTTTATTATGGGACTTCAATTCCATCCGGAGAGAATGCGACAACAGGATTCAGACAATTTTGAATATCCAGGATGCGCAGCTGCATATCGGGTAAGACCTTAATTAATTTGTTCTATTGTTTTGTTTTTTCATGTTTGTGGTTTGTTGCGTGTCATTTGTCATGGTTAATATTATCATTCATGCAGGAATTTGTTAAAGCAGTGAGAGCTTATGAAAAGAAGCTCAGTCAAAACTCGGCATGTGTGCCGAAGGCTCCACAGCTTGATCAGGACCTAGAGATGAAGAGGAATAGTATTGTAAGGAGCTTCTCCATTGCCAAAAACATGTATTCTAGGCGTGGAATTGTTTCAGGCAAAGAATCTGATCAACTGGACGTTGGAGCAGAGTTTCTGGAGGTGAGTAATAAACGATGATTATAATCACATTAGCCGTCATCGTTCGATTTTAATGGTCTAATGTTGTGGTATATGCAGGCAAATACAGCACTGAGTTTGCAGCAAGAGAAAAGGCTGAAGCAGATGGGGGCAACAGTAAGAAATGCTTCGGCATACATACAACGACTGAAGATGAGCGAGGAAAGGGAGAGAGTTGCAAGGGCCATAATTGGGAAGATGTCGATAGAGCAGCTTTCTGATTTGTTGTCTTTCTACCGCATTATGAGTCAGATGTGTTCCGACGCTTTGGACACCAAGTTCCATGACCTGCTTAATAATGAAGTTGAAGTTGATGGATCTTGAGTTTTCATTTGCTGTAAAACATATGATTTCTCAGAGCCTTTGTATTGGACTTCCGATCTTCCTTTCCTATCTCCTGAAAATTGTTTCCCGTTTGCGCTCTGTGTTCTTCTCTTTCTTGCGTTGAAATTTTAAAAATAATAATAATTTGGTTTGAAGAGCCTCTTTGCCGCTTAAACCCACAGAGCAGAATCAACAATCTTTACGCTATAAAACACAGTTTGATAGATAGAGTTAATAAGCGGGCGGTTGTGACTCCAAACAAAAACACATACGGGGAAGGAAGCTCAAGCTAAACCTTAAATACAATCTCTATATCAAAATCCCCTCATAGATAAAATTACACATGCTAACATCATCATCATCATCATCATCATGGCATAAAAAAAGAGCCTGGTTTTTCTTTTATAATATACCCTTCCTTACTAAGAACAAAATACAGAAAACGAGCAAGACAGAGCTTGCTTCCATTAAAAAGCAACTTTGATTAGCTAGACCATCTATAGCTTATCTAACTATATTTCCTCTATTCACTTTTCGCTGAGGTTATTACAGCCTTCATTTCATCACATGCCAAAGCTTCACTTTTCTTTAAGTTGCCTTCACCCTTTTCTTTTCCTTTTCCTTTTCCTTTTCCTTTCTTTCTTTCTCCTGTAGTAAAATAACAGATAACCAAAACGAGGGAATCCCTGCATACCAACTTGCCACCCTGAATTTCACACAATACAGGGATTTTTTCACAAGTAACTCATGCAAACAGGCTTCACTTCTAGAACGGTGGTAGCAACACAGTTAGTCACATCTTCATAGTTCATATCATCTACGGCTGAAAAACACAAAATCAGGGTGATTGACCTGCAGCACTCTTAGAAAGTTGTCAGCAGCCTGCGACAGGGAGTTAGCTAACTGGCGTTCAAATCCCCCATTAGGAGTCCACAAGGACCCTCTGAATTTGTATGAAGCAAGGCCAAAAACAGGTAATGACATCTTAGGAACACCATCCATTTCACTCGGATATGTCACTACAGGAGCCCGGTCATCTTGTACACCTGAAACATAACATTACGTAAATAATATAAGCAACTGAGAAATAGATGAGTTTGGTTTGACAAGAGCAGCAAGAGTAATCAAAAGAAGAGACGAGCTTATCAGAGATGATTGTACAACACCTAGAATGATTCTAAAGAAAACAACTTGGCATTTAGACAATTATCCAGCCCTTTTATATTTATTTGTGGTCCTGAGACAGTTGCACTTTAGTTATACTTCACACCTAATGACATCATCAGCAGTATATCTGTCTGCCAAATTAAATTTTGACACGGAGACATGCATGCAGGTGCTGGGGATAAGCGCAATACATAACTCTGGAGTTCTACAGATATATCCAGCATAATGGAATTATGGAAAAGCTTTCTTTAATTTACATTAATAAAATTCCCGAAGTTGTAAATTTCTTAAATTAGAAAATACCATATATATGCAAGCCAATCGACTCCAGGAGTAATTAAGGTAATACTCAATTTGTCGTCACATAGTAATATACAATCAGACGGACATACTAAATGAAACAGCCTGGATCTCAAACGTGTTCTATAAAGAGCAAATGTCAGGGAGCTAACTTTCATCATCAGAAAAACCATGCACACGACAAACTAACAATGATATTAATTATTACCTCCCATGGGTGTAAATTGCTCAAATTATATAATACCATCTATAAGGAAAACCAATAACTCCAGAATGTAGATAGGATAATATTCTTTCTGTCGCCACGTTGTGAGATATGATTATATGTGAAAAAATTAGACCACGTCATCAGATATGATTACATGTGGAAAAATTTGACTGATGAACAAAATGAAACAACCTGGCATCTCAAGTGTATAAATTATGCATAGCAAATGCCAGGGGACAAACTTCCATTCTCGGAAAAACCATGCACACAAGTTTTCAAAACTAACAGTGAAATTGATTAGTACCTCCCATGGGTGTAAAAAGTGAATGGTACGTCAGAAAGCACGCATCAAGATCCTTTAGAGTTGGTCCCGTTGGAATCCTGTAAATTGGATACCTGAAACAATTATACCAAAACCAATTAGTCACATGACGGTGTATGACCCAGGAAACAAATGCAGAGTTTGAAAGTACCATGCAACAGAAATCCAGCTGGAAGACAGCAGATCACAACTTCTTAGTGTCTTCAGCTCAGGAAAATGGAAGGCAAGATCTAGTATCTGTAAAATTGGAAAGTTGAGAAAAAAATTCCTAAAACAGGGAAGGAAAATTACAAGTACCAAAATTTTAATATAATTGTTCTAAACATGGTAACGAATTAGTGAATAAATGCAATTATAACCTTGTCAGCTAAAGGCTCGCGGCAATAAGGAAGGTCCTGCTCAAAATACTCAAATAGTAAGCAACCTTGAGAATTGATGGATTCACCCTCGTCACTAGAGCAGTCTTCATGAGGTGGAAAATGCGGCTCTCTCAGAGATAATCTTTCTATCCTAAGAGGAATTTCACTCGATAGATTTTGGTGATTCCGCTGCTCCCTCAAATATTTTAATCTATCAGTTTCATAATCAGAGCTTCCATCACTACTAGAATCCCTGAACTCACTGTCACTGTCCTCATCTGGCCGCCTATCACACACAAGGACCATCAAATTTTGGATAGAGTACATAATATGCAATATACGGGAAGGAAGGGGGGCGGGGACTAAGTAAAACACTATCAATCAATTCAGTCAAAAGTACAGATTCAGATGCAACGAGTAGGAAGAATAAGCAAACCATTAAATCCGTTTACCATCCATTCTCAAGCCATAAAATACTTAGCAAAAACAATCAATAATGGATAAGGATAAGAAGAGATATTAATGACAAAATACTATATTGAGTAATCATTATAATGAGAAAAATACAAACCTCAGCATGAAAGGGGACAATAAAATTAACTAAAATAAATGGAATTAATTTACTTTCACCTCTGGAACTAGTTCAAAAGGCAACATATGGAACATTACAATTGATCAAATTAAGTGACGAGTATTGAGTAAAATGCATACCTTGTCTTAGTGGGCAATTTCATAGAGTGGCCGTATATCTGAATACCGGACAAATAAGGGACATAGTACTGAACCACAGAGTCACTGTCATTCAAAATCAAAGGCACTCCTGCACCATAAGCACTCCACTCCTTGAAAGACTCCCATAGATCTCCAAGAACAAAGTATGGCTGAAATTCCACGTCGCAAGTACTCAATCCCCTCATCGTCGTCTGCTACCAAAAGTAAAATATTCAATCACAAAATTAAGAGAAAAATAACCAAGAAATGTGACATTTCTGTTTAGTTTAGACGAAGACCTTAGAGAGGTACTGAGCGGGCACGGATGGCGAGATCGACTGCAAGAACCGCTCGAGATTACTCAAGGGATTGACAACGGGCTCAAAAGCAGGCACGGCGACGGGCTTGGGAAGGTCATCTGACCCGACCCTGTTCTCGGGTTCCCGGTTAGGGTTACCCTTGAGCGAAGGCGATTGGCTTGGCGTGACGTCGCTCTGAGCTCGCCGAAGTTGCTCGGCTTTCTGGTTCTGGTGGGCTCTACGGGCTCTGGCCGGGTCGTAGAATCGGTCTTCTCCGCGGGCGCGCGTGACCTGCAACCCCGTACCCAACATCGCAATAACGCCGAATCAGAAACTTGCACGAGAACCCTAAATCTGGTCCTTGTACGTACGTAGCCTCTTAAACCCTGAAACAAAGTCAACGGGAATGGAAACGAAGAAAGCGATTCTGGGAATTTATTCAATTAGAGGATCGGCGTCTCAAGGGTTTGTGAGAAATGAGAGTTAATCGAAAACAATGGGGCGAATCGGATCGGAGAAAAGGATTGGAGTCTGTGGCTAGACCGAAATAGTAAAACCCTAAAATGGAGGCTGAGAGTGAAATGGATCTGGTGGAAGAAGGTAAGGGTAGGGTAGGGCAGGTTTCCGGGGGCAATTTGGTAAAACCAGTTGGACAGAAAGAGAGAGATTGAATAGTTGCGGAAGGGAAGCGATGGAGGAAGCGAAAGGAAGGAAATGGCGAAGCAAGGCTCTGAATAAATGGATGGATGGGCACTGCGTAGTGGTAGGAGAAGAACAAAACAAATTTTTATTTTTATTTTCTATAAAATAAAAAAAATAAAAAGAAATCGCCATCTACTTGGGGCGCCCATGATTTAATGCGATGGGAGCACCCATATTTCGAAATTACAATCTTGTCTCTACTCAAATACGGTCGTGATGCTTGGAATCGATGGGAATTTGAAGTTTATCAAGGGTAACATAGGTAATGTTTGTGAGTGTGTGGGGTGTGAGTAAGTAACTATTGATGGGCCATGAGCTTGAGCGTTATCTAGTGACTTTTACTAAACTGGGTCGCGATTGGTGGCATTGAGGCCACTCGGATTAGTCATTAAGGTGAGGATCTTAACTACTGACACGTGTGATGGAGGAAATTCTTTGACACGTGTATGGTGGGATACTCTCTGATGGGGACGATGTCTTTTTTCCTCCTTATCCCCATTCGATTTTCTCGAGAAAACGATTAGACTTTCATTTATTAATTCTCACTTTAGACTTTAGAGCCCACGGCCTTTGTAACGGCGTGAGGCAACGCGCCTTTTAGGCCTTTGCGCAAGTGCTGCAGTCAGATCCCCACGTTTTGATTGATCGAACCCAACGGTCGCCTACCCTAAGAATAAATTAGTGCTGATTTTTCTAGCAACAATCGTAGTATATTCATCTTTTTTACTTTTTACGCCACTATTATATTCATATTTATTATTATTATTTTATGTTCATTTTAACTTTAGTATATTATTATAAATTCAAGTCGACCTGAAAAAAAAAAAAAAGATTCACTATTATGCTTAATATATGAGCCTAAATTATAAAAAAAACCTATATGAAATGGACTTTAGAAACACACCCAAAACTCATTTACAATATAACAAAAAGGCTCTTAACTTCTTTTAAATACAAAACTGCCATTAATTTCTTAAAACAAACTCAACCCAAAAACTCATAAAAAAATCTAAAACACTCAATAATGCATTAAAGTAATTTAATAATCAAAATTTAATTTAATAGGGCCAGCTATCTCTTTTTAGATTTTTTTTGGTATGTTTATAGAAATAAAATGGTGTATGGTTTATTTATAGTTTTAGTGCTAAGAATTGGTATATAACTAAATATCTCAAAAAAAAAAAATACTATTATAAATTCAAGAGTTCACGTTTGATCCCTCCTACACACACGTATTATGAAATTTTATCGATTTTGTAGGAACACACATCCATGGTACATAACAAGTTATTATTTTAAATATAATTTATGATCTAAATTATTTTAAATTAATTTAATTTTGAAAAATGACGATTCGAACTTAAATACAAAAGGACGAACTTACTGACATAATATGATATGGTGTCTTATTTTTTTCTCCACAATACCTACTCTACTCAAAATAGGTGAGCTCAACGAATTGCCAAACAGAAATGGCCAAAGCCTGGCAATTAAACTATAGATAATAATGTTCATTCAATGTTTTACTGCTTGCCCGGGTAATCAAATATCATTTGACCTAATGTGTGACATTTTGCACAAGAATCCCATGATGTAATTGTTTTCGTTTTGGAAGGTTTTATTTAATTTCAAATTCCCAATTTATTATACTGAAAATAAGTGTCGGTCACATGATCAATATTGTAAGAAAGATGCCTTCACAACATGCACAGCAACTTGAGAGCAATTTCATAATCTCATGTTTCTCTTAATTATGCTTAAAACTGTATTTCTTATCAAATATTGACATTCCAGTTTTGCCATTGAAAACATATATAATGGTAAGAGATATGTTGTCCATTAAGGATGACTCGACGAGATTGAGTTGGACCAACCTAATCAAGCCAAACTCGTTATATCTTTAAAATAATTAAATAAATAAACCCAAACGCATTTCAATTAAAAGTTTAGCAAATAAAAACATGACTTATTAATCTCAAGTTGAGCAAACATGAAGAAAGGGATATACGAGCGGTTTCATAGTTTATTATATTATTTTTGTGACTAAACTATTAATTATAACAAAAATAAATTAATTGTTATTGGAATATTTTTCAGGTGTATAGTCAAACACAATTAATTTTTTTCTTAGTACAAGTGATTATCTAAACTATAGAATATGAGAATTTTTCACACACACACAACTATGATGATGCGGAGATTTGAACTTGAGCCCTCTGATCAGCAAGTAAAGACTCTTTTTCACTGGACTAGACCGCGCACAACTACTTCGTTTAAAATAATTGGCGAAAAATTACTATAATTATTTTGTTAACTTCTCTTAATATGCACCGTAATTCGAACAATTTAAAACAATAAATTGGACAATCTTAAGCAACTCTTACATATTTATTTGTAATAAATTTGTGATTTTGACAAACACGGCAAACCAACCAACCTAATACGCGCTTCACACATTGTTTGTTTACATAAACACGATTGCATTTCTTGTTGTTGTTGTTTTCAGATCCTCCACGAGGAGAAACAGTTGGATCCAATCATATTATACAATACTTTGACGTGTCAACAACATAGTCATACAAAATATAGAATTGGTCAATTTGATGGAATTTTGGATCACCCGATGTGCATTGAAATTGAACCACATGTGATGAATGGAAAGATAATGCTTTCAATTTTATGATAAAAGAATGTCTTTATCGACGCCCAAACAACTTTGAATAAAATAAAATTCTAAAATATAATTACTGCAAGCACCGACCACGCAGGGATATATAATATGTCTGATATTTTTTTACTTATAAAAGCCTGGTACACTGCTGCTGCTAATAAGCTGCACCGCCAACTCTTACATGGACCATCTTTAAACTCTCATCATCACTGTAATAAGCTGTTTCTATCTTGAGATTAGCTTGTTGAATCCATTCTCTAGGAACAAAACTGATCTTCCCAAAACATGGAACTTTTATCATAATATGGTTCTCTCGGGTCTTCCCATCCTTGAAAGCTATGTTTGCTTGCTTGTTAATAGTCAATGTCCGGAGCTTGCTTTTTGGGTCCCAGGAGCTGAATCATGGCTTAAACATAAACTGGATGGTGAGCCATTTGAGGATGCTGTCTTCTGTGATGCAAGTTTCTATCTTATAAGCAATGATTATAACATTTGGCAGATTAAGGCTACTAATATTTTTGCTAGCATTAGAACAGATGAAGCAATCCGTTTTTACCTCATAAGCCATTATTTTTTAGCAACAGTTCGGTCACTTGGAGACCTATATATGACTGTGAACATGTTCACAATGAACTTTGAGTTTGTATATGAGAGATCGTATTTTGAAGTCTTGTAAACCGTCATTACCTACACATAGAGAGACTACAAAGACTTTAGAACATCTTTAACGTGCTTCACCATACCATGCTTACTTTCTTAATCTTAATTTATTTTATTCTTATTTACCTATTGTTTGTTTCTTTAGTTTAACTTTATCTTAAAAGCTTTTCAAATTCATTTTATATATCATTTATATTATAAAGGATTTTGCTTTTGAATTTTACGGAAAGAGGAAAACTATAATCGTTAATAGCAGAAAGAATCTTAGGCTCTTTCTTTGAAAATAGCTATAAGTATCCTTCTAGCATTTACACAGTAGAAAGTTGAAATTAAACCAAAACTGAAATTCACTGCACAATTAATATATGCGGATAGAAAAATTATATGTTTTCTGGACAACTTAATTCTTAACTGCTAGATAAAAAAGCAGCACTCGTTCCTACGAGTTTAGGACCAGACCTTGTAAGAAGCTCAAAGCAAATAAAAGCACAGACACAATACAAAACCAGTATTACTTTCAAGAAAGAAAGTTCCGAACTTTCCTCCATTTGCAAAACAGCAACTCAATTAATTTCAAGACAGATTCCATGCCATCTTTCAGTGCAAATACGAAATCTTTACAACAGGGATGCTGCTTGCTTATTATAGCACTCTAAATTTCTTTGTCAAATTCATGAACATGAGGATATGAACTCAACTAGGAGTCCACAAGGAAACAACTTAAACAACCAAACTTAGTAATTTATAGCAACAAGCTTTTCAATGAGGTTTGGAAGATTTTAAACCGATCAGTCCATTTCACTTGACACCCATTTATGTTTCCTGAAAAGACTTTGTCCAATTCGTGCATGCAACAATCAAAAGCTACCAGAAAAGCATGAAACTCAGAATCAGTAAGGTGCAAATAAGTAAATAATCCACTTTACCAAATGATGTCCAAACGTTGGAGACTAACAGCTAGAAGAACAAAGAAGAAAGTTGCATGTCTAGGTTTTACAGGAATGAAACGACAGTCGTTGCCGGAATGGAACGCCAGCAAAGCTGCTTCAGAAGAAAGAAGAAGTCTCTCGAAGGAAAAGGAATAGCTGCTTAGAGCATCTACAGTGATAAGGTGTATGTCATATATACACATTTGGTTGCCAAAATGTCCTGCAATGGGAAGGTATATACGGTTTTAAATGTACATCACAGCCGTGAGATGGGAAAAAAAATGTACATTTAATTTTAGACTTAGCCAAGTGGGTTCCGTAGCAAAAAAGCTAAGAGAGGGAAGAGAGAAAATCTACCGAAAAGATGGGGAAGTTATTAAAATGGTGGGCCCAGGGCGTGGTTGAGATTTATTAATATGAGGAAGTTATTAAAAACGATGCAAATGTACCAAGTTCTTCTCCAACAACTCTCTAATGTATGGCCAGATTTCATTCAAATTGAAATATGAAATTAACAACTACACTGATCAATGGTGAAGAATAAATTCATATCAAAACCAATAGTTCATAATAATTTTATTTACATCATATTGAATTAAATTATATCTTATAGGAATTTAAAAAAATTTCGGTCGATTTGTTTAGAAAAAATAATTAAACCTAATACACAACAAAAAATTAACATAAAAAAAAATCTAACACAAAAAACGAATTAATACAAAAAAAAATAAAATTTGATATTTGTATCTCCCGAAGGTGTGAAGGAGATATAAACACGGCTTTACACCTCCGAATTTACATCTCCCCACTGTGAAAACTCTTACAGAACCGGTTGGTGTAAAATTTAGATTCCTCGTTTCTGCCAAAACCAAAGGAGGTAAAAATGATAACGGGCTGAGAATTGCGATTGGCCCATTTTGCATCTATGAAATTGTCACGTAGTGGGCCAGCTTAGCCCAATTAACTTCGCAATTTTCATTTTTTTTTTCCCTCTTGAGATCATTTCCCCAGTTTTCTTTTATTTATTTATTTTCATAAAACGGTACTTTAAACTACCAATGTATTGGGAGGGAGATTAAACTTGGGTGCAAGATGATGGACAAATTACTTTTATCAACTTGTCTAACCCATGAGAGAGAGAGAGAGAGAGAGAGAGAAAGAGAGAGAGAGAGAGAGCAAACTTTGATACAAAGTAGCTGACAAATTATTTTGGTCAACTAATCTAACTCAAATATACTGATCATTTTCCCCGTTTACAAGGATTCATTTTATTTTATTTTTTTGAATTGATAAGTTAGAAAAAGGAATCAATATCCCTCAACTAGTCGGTGTTACTTTTCAGCAGAATTTCCCACTGCCACGGGGATGAAAGTCCCCTTTGAGACTTTGACAGAAAAAGAGTTGGGCAAAAACGCGTCGACACCAAACACTTTAAGAAACACAAGAGGCAACAACGGATAGAGAAGTAATAGATAATCAGTATCTTGAATCCCTGAGAGCCTTGTGAGTTTGTGTAATTTATTCCAAGTCAACACAACACAGGCCATTATTTTCTGTACAAATAGTATGTATAACTCTGATCTTCACAAGTTTCAAAATTATCACCACCCAACTTTTTTTTTGGGTCAAAAACCACCCCACTTTGGCTGAAATGAATCAGTTGTGCCGTGATAGTATATGAGGATTTGACTCTGAAAATCCTACATGATTGTTTATAGAAATGTACATAGGAAGAAAAATGCATACGCATCATGTGACTGCTTTATATACGTGCGGTACATATTTGAGACCAAGTCGCTTGTTTAGGTTGCTAGCACTAGTGGCTACTTATTTCATTAATATACAGATACTATTTAGATGCGTGCTGGTTTGGTTTCTAGTATTGAATTAAATAAAATAAGTCCCTATATTTAAGCATGTTAGGGAAGAAAGGAATTTTTTTTTACCAAGTTGAAGGTAGAAGATAGATTACTCATGAAGAAATGTATCATATCTAATCCACAAGATGGTAGGATAACAATATCTTTTAACTTATCCCCCTTAATTCCCCTAAATTGAAAAACTATTACACATTTACTTTTATTTTCTCCTTCAACATATCTTAGATTTAGTGACTTAATCAACCTAATCAAATCCTAAACACTAAACGAGCACTACGTGTACGTGTAGCATCAAAGTCGTCTTCTTCTTGTTGTGCCTTTTTTTTTTTTCCTGCTGATGAATCATAGCGTAAGTTACCAATTTCAAATTGTAATGACTTATGTTCTGAATACATGAACGGTGATTATCGTTTCAAATTCAGAGTAAAAGTCTGTGTGTGGCCCTGTAGAGAAGGCGATGTAAAGCAGAAGTTGAATTATGAGATTGGTCAAGTTGTACGACTTTCTTAGAATGTGACCCATTTAGGCAACTTTCTGTCTTGAATTCAAGAGTCTAAGATGTGAGGCAGATTATAAAGACAGCATTCTATTGCTCAAAAAGTGTCAACTGTCAGCTCCAGAGGCTTCCAGTTGGGCAATTATCAAGTCAAAGCCACCCTCTTCAAATACAACTCTCAAAATTATTATTATATTTTGTGTCTCTTTCTCTCTCTCTCCCTCTCTCTGCCATATTATTATTATCCTTTTCACTGTCTCTACGCAACAATTTACAATATCCCAAATGAATCAAAACCTCTGCATCCTCATTTTGATGTTTCTCCTCCTAACAGAAGCCTCATTTGCTGTGGACTTTTACTACCAAAACTGCAGTGTGCCCGTAAGTTGTGGCCGCCAAAACATTAGCTATCCATTCTACATCCAAGGCAGGCAAGAATCCTTCTGTGGCTACCCTGGCTTCCAGCTCTCTTGCCATGGAGATGGTGAAGATGCCTACCCACTTCTCCAATTGTCTGGTAACAATTACATCATCCACAACATCGATTACCAAAGAAAGTCTCTTCTTGTCTCAAATTCTCTGCTTTCAGGCTACTTAGAAAGCACTGCTTGTAACAATGATATTTCATCACTCCATAACTTAACCCTTCCCAATGATCAGTTCGAGTTGGCTTCAAACCAAGCTGACTTCTTTTTGCTCTACAATTGCAACTCTTCTGTGGTTGAGTCATTTCCAAAGTACAAAGTCGGTTGCTTTGATCAGCCAACTAACAAAACCAGAAGTAATACTTCAGTTCTGGCTCTGCCTCGGGATGAATATCCAAAATTAGGAAGTGACAAGTGTAGAGGAGAAGTGGTGGTGGCTCATGCTAGAGGAGGGTATGAGAATGGTGAGGTGGGATTAATACAAGAGGTTTTGAGCAGAGGGTTTGAGCTGAATTGGTTTGCTAGTGACTGCAGCCGCTGCCAAGACAGTGGAGGGAGGTGCGGCTTCAATTACACAACCTACCATTTTAGGTGTCTCTGCCCAAGGAGGACTCATTCTGTGCGCTGCCGGGATGATGAAGGTTAGTTTTTTATTTTTTATTTTTAATCTTCTGTGTACATGAAATTATTATGAATAATTAGATACTTTCGGGCATGATATAATTGTCCACTTGGGCATAGAATAGACTAATTCCTACCGTACATTTGATTCAAGAAAAATGGCGGTTGTTTAAACTTTAAATAGAAAATAGTTAAGTGGGTGCTGCTGGTACACGACATTGAATATCAAACGTTACGGATTTAAATCTTGAACCTCTAAACAAAACAAAAAAAAGTGATGCAGCTTCTAACTTCTATCTACAAAAAGAAGAAAATAGGATACAATCATACAATAACTTATTTTACGACATGATATATATAATATAACCGAGGCATAAACGTCACAATCTGAAAAGGAAAGAACATAATAATTGAGAAGCATTCACATTTTCAATAAATAAGATTAGAGAAGTAGACAAATTTAGATTTAGATATTGAGATGATATTTTAGATTTAACGTCATTCAGTCTGTAAGTGAACCTAAACCTTCAGATGATTTCATCCCCGGTTGCGCTGAAAGCTTAAAAGTAGAATTTGATGATGAACAATGTCTAAATTCACGATCAAGTTAATAAAAACCCTTTTCTTTGATATATGTAGAACAAGTTTAAACCCTCTACAGTCTGTCACATTCAATGCACTCCAACTACACAAATTTGCTGGTTGTCTGTCGGTCATTTCATTCCTCACCAGCCATTTTTGACTAAAACCACCACCGACGACCTCTGCCTGTTATTTATTAAACCCCGTTTGTTGCCATTATCTCTGTTGTTTCTTTGGAGATCATCAATGTTCATCTTAATGCTACCCTCAAAAACTGAAACTTCTATGTGAAGAAAGATTCATAATCCTTGTTCTGGAAACAAAAAGGACACCACCAAACGCCTGGAACCCGCATAAACCAATTACCAAACGCAAACCAGTGCTTACACTTTATAGCCATCTTTTGAAATTGTGACAGACCGTTGCATTATACAAATCCTTATGGGTTGTTTGAACTTCAAATTGGACACTTTCATCACATAAAACTTGGTTGCGTGGTAGAGACAGAGAGACAGAGAGAGCCACAGAGGTCCCAGAGTCATATGCCATTGTGAGTTTGTGAGTGCTAGAAATGACCCACAGCGTGCAGCAGTGCTGCAGTATTGGATTGTCCAATAGGCATGCACTATTGCACCAAAAACAAAACTACCTTCAAATAGTGCATAGCACTAGCATAGCATCACTCTTCTTTCCCTTAAGTTTATAGAATCGTGGAATGAGAATGAGAACCTTCAGAACTGCAAATTTCTAGTCTCCCTAGTTATAAGAGCACTAGGCAAGCACACTTATCAACTGTATAATCTTTCCTAATCCTAGTTAAGGACTGCCCTTAATCTTCAACTCTAAGACAATTCTAACTCAGATGCTTGAGTGGCTAATGTTCAAATTGCAGTTTGAGTTTATTAAATTATAACCAATATTTGATAACATGTTGGTGAAGAAGAATGAGGCTTTCCAAGACTTGGAGTCCATGAAACCATGCCTTTTGGTCGATGATTAAGGATTATCAAATTACAGATGTAGGTCTTCTAAACCCAATTACTCTGCGAGTTTGAAATTTAAACATGGAAGGAAAAAGAAACAGGCAAGTCAGATAGTTTTGTTTAAGGCCACAAGTCATTCATCTTGTATTCTCTTGGTTGCAAGAAATCTAGAATACCTTATGCTTCCCATGCTGCTGGCCTGGCTGCTCATTTGTTGCTTTAGTTCCTGTTTATAAGGACTTGGATTTCGGATACAACAGGCTGTGTGCCTTCTAGGTTTTGTGCCTATTGATGAAGAAGGGCAATCGAACCAAATGACGGTAAGCCACCCTCGACATCAATGTGCTATGAGCTCAATCTTTCAATGACATGGATTGAAACCATACTGAGTTAAGTCTCAGTCTCTAATCTAATTTTAAGAACCAACAAAACCCATCACAAATTTCAGCTTAAAGAAGTCGCAGGCAAGAGGCCAAGATATATATATATATATGTATTTGCGCTTGTCAAATTCAAAACTGAAGTGGTCTTGAAGCATGAATAAAACAGAGGACTCTGTTATTGAGAGAGAACAAGGAACAGAGTGTAGAACAAAACTCAGAAAGTCCTGCTTCCGTAGCCATTGTATCAATCCGGCCAACGGGATGGGTCCCTTCAATTAGTCATCTACGACTAACACCACAAAGTCTAGGTTAGGTACCCTTGTGGATACGTTTTCCTCTTACCCCGTCTCCTACTTAAACCATCAAGACCGCCAGAGAAAATGACAGCCAGAGAAAAGGACCCAGTTCATAATTACGTTTTACTAATGCCAACTCCTCATATTCTTTCTTAAATTGCGGGAGGGAAATGATAATGACCAAAATTATATAACAACGATATATATCATATATGGGATGCCTTACGACCAAATAACATCAAAGAGAAGAGAAGGGGCTTGAAGCTCAAGTCCTTAAGAACGCACCGAGATACTAGGTTCCATTAATATTCTATAATTCAATATCATAGTAGTATTCTTTGCAGTCAACGTTTCAACTAGGATGCTTTTTATGGATGTGAAACTGTTCGGACTGTCCAGTGTTCACACAATTATGTAAGTACACCCGAAAGAAGGGCGAAACCTGGTTCACGAGTCAGGAGAAGTTGTTATCTTTGCTACCGTAATGTGTGGTTCAAAGGAGTTGCAAGGTGATCTCTTTTTTAAGACCATGATTTCAATTTTGAATGTTATCATCATGGGCTGAAAAGTCAAGGGGTCAAGTCTTTCTTTCTACTGCTGGTCAATGGCGAAGATGAGAAGGAAACTCCCTCATGAGAGTCTTGTTTTTAAGCCAACCAATCAACAGTGTGTTTATCAAGCATACGATTTCAATATTTTACATGGAAAGTAGCCCCACCTTGCACTAGTTTCAACCTAGTTGTACGAGTCTTCCCCTTCCAATTTCCAAGTCAACTAGCGTGTTAAACACAGAATGAACTTAATATATTGTGAAGCAAGAATGGAAGTAAACAATTCAGCAGTCTTGTTCTGAACTAGAGAAGTAGATCCTTTTCTTTTTTGTTTTCCGTGGTGCTTTAGTTCTGGCTCTTCAGTTCAGCTGGGAATTTCTCGATGGCTCCCGTGGCTTTGTTTATTTTCTCTCTTCTCACTCATCTAGTGGTTCTTCACTCTAACGAAGAGTTGAAAATCAACAAAGGCTGTCCTCCCGAAGAATGTCAGACGCATCTTCCTGAATGCGACGGGTTGTTCACAGTTAATTGTTCTGATCGAGATAATCCGAGGATCCAACTGAAAGAGGAAGGATACTGGCATGAATTTGAGATCATCGACCCTGAACCAAATATGATTTTGATCAATGACCGCAAGCTTGAGCAGCGTTTGAAAACAAATTCCTGCAATGATCAAGTTTTCAACGACTTGCGTCTTCCCGGCCCTTCTCCAGTCTTTGATGAATTATTCACACCCAATCTGACCCTCATCAAATGCAGCACCCCACTCCACGATACAGATCTTAACTACGGCTGCAGAAATCATAACTATAATTACTATACTACTTCGCCTGATCATAGTTTACCAAGTCTCCCACCATCATGTTCCGTGTTTCAGATGCCCAAGGATCCATATAAACCTTTCTTCAGTCTCTCTGCATTGACTACTACGTTTCAACTTCTATTTCGAGTAAGAGAAGAATGCCATGTTGACAAGGGAAAATTTAAGTGTTCCGTTAGAGAAAAAGGTATTTACATCGGAATAGATGTACATCAAATTAGATGCTTCCCGCATTTACATGACCCTTCGTTATTTATCCATTTCCTTTCTTCAAAGGATTCAACTCTCAAAAAAAGGAAAGAGTCTGTTGAAAATACTTTGTATTCGGTACAAACACACACACACACACGCAAGTACATATGAGTTTTTAAATGATCGTTATGCACTATCTTGTTTTTGTTGAATGCCACTTCTATCTTCTTTGCTTCAGCTAACAAAAATTTCATTTTGCAATTTATGTTGCAGGAGATAAATTGGGATTGACGCTAGGACTAGGTAAGATTGACATCTCTGAAGTTAAATATATAATTGATCTCATCTAGGACAACTGTTACAACCCAAGGAAGGAAATCAAATCAGTCTCAAGTGCCCCTCAACAGAGGATTACTTTTCTAAGCATTACATGAAATCAACAAGCTTTAAATATTACCATATTCCTTGCAGTGTACACCGTTCATTAATGCCTCCTTTCCCAAGTTTCGCACTATGTGCTTAAACACGGTGGGGGAGTAAATTGAATGCTCTGTAAAAGATACCCTTGATCAAATTTAACTCTCT
This sequence comes from Prunus persica, assembly GCF_000346465.2. Classification (NCBI taxonomy): domain Eukaryota; kingdom Viridiplantae; phylum Streptophyta; class Magnoliopsida; order Rosales; family Rosaceae; genus Prunus; species Prunus persica. Next base: position 30,490,290 of record NC_034009.1, on the reverse strand, counting down.
TTTAAGCACCCGCTGGTATAAACTGCTCTGTAACTGTTTTATAATTTGACTTACAGCAGTCCTTTGGTTAAAAGTTGACCTCTCTCACTTGCATGCTTCAGGTATTGGCCTTGGATGTCCGGTACTTCTTGCAGTATGCTTGTTTCTTCTGTGGTGTTACAAAAAAAAAGGCGCTGCTTCAAACTTCCTCTCAAGGAACATTTCTTCTCAGCCCCACACAAATTCAGACATAGAAGGGGGCGTCGCCTACTTTGGCGTCCCAGTCTTCACCTACACTGAACTTGAAGAAGCCACTAATCATTTTGATAGTGAAAAAGAATTGGGAGATGGAGGTTTTGGAACCGTATACTACGGTAAGAGTTAAAAAATTATGTGCTTTTGTTTTCTGAAAAACAAACAAAAGAAAAATATAACAGTTACAGTTAAAGAGGGAATGAAGTTGCAGAGTATATCTGCAGCACCTTACTGAAAGGCCTTTCTTTGATCAATCTAATATAGGCAAACTCAAAGATGGCCGGGAAGTTGCAGTCAAGCGTTTATATGAGCACAATTACAAACGTGTGGAACAGTTTATGAATGAAATTGAAATTCTCACCCGTCTGCGCCACCAAAATTTAGTTTCCCTATATGGCTGCACTTCACGCCGCAGTCGTGAACTCCTCCTTGTGTATGAATACATTCCCAATGGCACTGTTGCTGATCATCTCCACGGCGAGCGAGCAGACCCTGGCGCACTGACATGGCCTATTCGTATGAGCATTGCCATAGAAACCGCGAACGCGTTGTCTTACCTCCATGCCTCTGAAATTGTACATCGTGATGTGAAGACTACCAACATTCTCCTTGATAACAATTTTTGTGTAAAAGTTGCAGATTTTGGGCTCTCCAGGCTTTTCCCCATGGATGTCACCCATGTCTCAACTGCTCCACAAGGGACCCCTGGTTATGTTGACCCAGAGTACCACCAGTGTTACCAGCTAACTAGTAAGAGTGATGTTTATAGTTTCGGGGTTGTTCTCATTGAGCTTATATCATCTATGCCAGCAGTTGATATAAGCAGGCATAGGCATGAGATTAATTTGGCTAACTTAGCCGTAAGCAAGATTCAGAAAGGTTTATTCAATGAGTTGGTAGATCAACGTCTCGGATTTGAGTCAGATGATGAAGTTAGAAGGATGGTAATTGCAGTAGCAGAGTTGGCTTTTCAATGTCTGCAGCTGGACAACGACATGAGGCCTACCATGTGTGAGGTTTTGGAGGCTTTGAAGACAATTGAAAGCGGGCACGATGTGCCAGATAATTTAAAGCCGGCATTTGATAATGCCGGGATGAAAACAAATATACTGCCACCACCTTCACCAGATTGTGATGAGATTGGGTTGATGAAGAACAAGAGACTACTATCTTCACCAATTTCAGTGACCCAAAAATGGCCTAGCACTAGGTCTACTACACCTAATGCCAGTGCCTGATATATATTTTTCCCCGTTCTATTAAATTTCATAATACAGAACATGAATGTGTTTCAGATTTGATTAGGTGGGTTGAGGTTATTTTGTACTCATCTCCTTGATTTGTTGGTAATAGAAAAAACACATCCAGTTTGGCATATCAGTACTGCTAGGTAAAGGCTTGAGGGATTGTACATATTAAATGGAGATACTGCTGTTAATGTTCATATTTTACATTATATTTCAGATCATGAATGCCCATTTAGATCTTGTACCGTTGTCCATTTCCTTCTGGCCTCTGCTTCCTCTGATATTCTTTATTAACCAAGTTTTGGATTGTCTGATATGGTTGAGCACCTTCTCTACCCGGAAAAACGGAAAGAAACGATAAAAAGGTTCTAGATTTTTTATATTATATTAGATTAAAGCTACTCTTCACTAAACATTTATATAAACTCTTTTAAAATTGGAATTTTTTGTAAGGGTTTTTAGGTCAAAAGCTAATCACATTGTGATGGTGAGGTAATGACAACATAATCGCTCAAGAATCTTGGGTACATACTACTCCAACCTAGAAAATGGAATCTAGAAGGAATGCAGGCTGGCTCACCTCAATGGGCAATCAAGTCTAAGTAGGCAGGCATCAATGGTCATGGCCCAAAACTGACTTTTCAACTGTCTTCAGTCAAAGAATGAGGTGTACCTCTTTTTCAGAACCCCGTAGATTTTAGATTTTGGATTTAGCACATTTGGAATTTTACTTGGAAAATGTACCTCTCTCTCTCTCTCTCTCTCTCTCTCTCTCTCTCTCTCCCCCTTTTTCCTCCCAAAACCCTCAAAACCCTCCCTTTCAAATTGTGAAAAAGAGAGAGACCCAATCAGTATTAGTCTAAGTAGTGTATAAAAAAGATGCATCCACTTCCCAACATATCCTTTTTCCCATTTCAGAAGCAATCAATTGTCTCTACCCGGCAATCATTCACCCATTTAAATTCAAATTCCCTACAAACCCACAGCAAGATACTCCCCCCCATGTATATATAGAGATCATGCCAGTTAGCAACAAACCTCAAAAGATGGGGACGCTACAGAAGTTCAAGCTGCTCGCGACGCAGTGCGGCGTGGCCCAAAGCCCAACCCGAAGCCCAAGAACGAGCCCATTGATCCAGCTCCGCCGCCGCAAACCCACCTTGCTAATGCTCCTGACCCGGAGCAGCAGTCGCCGACGAGACACACCGGTCCAGTCACTGCCGCAGAAGGCTCCGGCTCCGGTTCAGAGGCACAGCCTCAAGGACCTCTTTGTGTCTTCCCCGCCTTTTGAATTAAACGAGAAAAGGAAGAGTGAGATAGATACGCGGCAAGAGTTCGGTTTGGTGGTGGCGGGTAAAGCAGTTGGTGGAGTTGGGCCGGGTTCACCTAGACCGGGCTGGACCGGTTTCCGTTACAAGTCATTGTTACTGAGAAGGGCTTGGCGCCCTGTGCTCGTTACCATTCCTGAGTAAATTAATTAAATCCTAATTTTAGTCATCGGAAATATATTAGAGCTTTTTGAATGTAATTGTCATGTGATGGTCTCTCATGAACTTTGGTCCAAAAATTTTTGTACACTCTTCTTGTTGCTATATCCAATTAAAGCATGTCTCAAGGGGAAAACATGTTTCTCTAATCATGCACTTAAAAAATATTTTTGATATATGTGATTTTGATAATCAAAGAAAAACCCAACTTTGTGTGCACGCCAATATCAATCTTTTTTGAGGTATCTTGTTAAAGTTAAAGTGGCATGGACCAGGGCCGTGGCTGGTGGGAAATCACTGAAGTAAAGCAAAAGCTGTGCCCTTGAGGGAAAAAGGGCAAAGAATAATAAGGCATGCTTTATTACACCACCAAAGCTCAAGCTTGGCCATTTGAAAAAGCACAACTTTTGAAAATTCTTATCTTGCAATCCGACTGAAAATCAATTGGCAATCCCATTTTGGAGGTCATTCTCTGCAACTCTGAGAGTCTCCAAATTTTAGTCAAAATAGTTAGAAAGCCATTATAGCAAACTACTTCCTCTAACAATATTGTCTACTTTGGCTAATCTATAATATTATTTCTCTCATCCCCTCTAAATTAAAAGTTCATTAAAAAATCAAAAAGTAAGAGGTGAAAGAGGGTTGCGTGCCTAGGTAGAGAGAACAATAAGAAATGGAGAACCCGCAAATTCTCTCTTCTCCTCTCCGAATGTAGAGAGGCACCAACCTCAAATAGGGAGTTCTACAAAATAGAGAGCCATATGCTGGAGCTGCATTTGCCCTCATTCTAGCCAAAATGGCTAAGAATCAGAGTATAGCAACTCTCTTAGTTATAACAAAATATGAAATCCATGAAAGAAAAAAAAAAAAAAAAACTTTTGCTCATCCAAATAAATGTTACAGTTCTCTGCTTTCGAATCATAGGGATGGAAAGAACTACTTCAATGCTAATTCAATGGCGTACATTTGAAAAGTAAAATACAAAGAAGGCAAATAACTTTTTTTTCTTCCCTTCAAATGGGCTTACATTCATCTATCTTGTTATTTAATTTCATTATTACAGAAAAATTTCTTACAATCAAAATTAAGTTCAAAAAAGAGAGTCGTCGTTCAGTGTCTTGCTGCTAGCTGCTCTTTGTTTGCAAGAGGAATCGGTGTCCTCTGATTTGTTTGGGATTGTGATTGCCGCAAATCAGAGTTATTCACCACTCTCTCGTTGCCTCCATTTCCCTGCTGAGATTCAGCATGGCCATCAGGCTTAGGGCGGCCATTTGAATGCTCTTTTTCTTTAAGTACAACCCTCCGCAAGAACCTATCTATCATCTCGTAACTGGTAAATGTAATAACAGCAGAAGGAGTGGTTCTTAATAAATTAGTGGCACAACCATTATAAAATCCACGAAGGCCTTCCTTTTGGAACACCTTCTTTGTACAATCAATAACCCCTGCATACTGGGGTTCAATATGTCTGGCCTGGCCTTGCTCTTGCAGCCTGGAGCGAACGACCTGCAGACAGGATAACAATAACAAAATATGAGAAAGAAAGAATGAGGATTTTTAGTTGTAAGCAGTCCAAATTCCAATGTGTTTAATAAGAAGTCTAGCAGAGCATACCTCGTGAGGGTAAGTTATTACTGAAGCAATTACTTTGGATATCGATGAGGCAATGGCAACATTACCAGGGTTTAACTTATCAACAGTTGTATTATCTGAAAAGTTAAATTTCATGCGTTCAGATAATGTTAGTAATAAGAAAATACTGAAGATTCCAGTAAAACAATCTAGCACAGAAGAAAACATATCACATTACCCCTTTTTGCCATAAAAGATTTTATCTTTTCATAAGCAGGAAATTGAATTGCAACATGACTTATCCCAGCCAAAGAAGGCAAGATCCCACTGTTTGAAACCACACAAACAACAAAGAAGGTATCATGAACGGAAACCACACTTTCATAATTATCATAACTTGAGAGGGCTTCTTTATACCAATTTGGAACGGAAAGAGAATTTTGATTAGTACTTAAGCGTCAAATATGAAATTCCTAGTCTAGTGTCATATCTACATGCTATAATTGAAAACAAGAAAAATGACCTATATAGACCTCGCATGCCTTCCTCAGTTGCAATCCTTGTGAAAGCAGATCTCATGCTTTTGTAAGGAATCACACCAGGCCTCATTCCTTGTGTCTACATAAAGATGATCAAGAATGTTTTAAAAAAGAGACAGCAGTTCAAACATTAATAAATGTGAAGTTCTAGAATTTTCTAAAACCATGAACATTGAGTTAAGCCAGAAGCTCAAGATATGTAATTATGTGGAAGAGATTCATTACCCAAGTTAGATTACGCATCAACCCCAAGGATATTATATGCCCACACATTTCTTGAAAACCTATAACTATAAGCACTCTAGGACCATCTCTAGCAATTAGATGGATCTCCAATTCAATTTCAAAAAGGAACAGATAAAATCACCGTAAGATATAAGCTACCAAATTATGGTGAAAAAGGAAACAGATTTAAAAAGAAGCACATGTTACTTCAAAACAGAAACCTCTAACAAGTTAGAAGTTATATCATATTGAACTCATATCTCTTCATATCCACTTCCCAGAAGCCATACTTATATAGTTCAAACTCTATGCCAGCTTGGCCAATGCATCCGTCTTAGCACTGATATTGGATAACTTTGATCCTCTGAAATCCATCCATTTTCAGTAAAAATTCCCCGGTTTTAGTAGTTCTGTGAGACTGCAACACAAAGAAGCATTTGCTATTGCAAACAAAAGCAAACTCCCGTGCTTGAAAAACACATGCTTGAAAGGGCATATGCATGCTTAAACACTGTCAACTCTAATATAATTATGAGGAAACTTAATCACGAAATAAGCATGTGGTCAAGCAGAAAATGAGATAGAATCACAGATGTCCTTATTACTACAATCAATGAAATAACAATCATAAGAATATAATATATAATATATAGTTCCATTTTAAATGAATTACAAAGACAAGAACAGTAAACTTACTTGAAGTCTGGTCTTAACAACCCACAATGGATTTGTTGTAATGGCTGTGGCAGCCCCGGCACCAGCAGCAGCTATCATATTTGCACCAATTGTAAGTTCGCTGCTGCCATCAACTGCAGCATGACAATAGTGAATGATTAAAACCAACTAACCAAATACTATTAAGTATCCCCCATAGCTCATAACTAAACCAAGAATAGAGGAATACTATGTGTTTCATAAGATATCATGAGAAGACCGACACAAATTTTCAAGTAAGCGACATTTAGGAAACCAACCATGTGACTGGAGTAGGCCTTTGAGTTGCTCATAAACTGTGAAGTACACCTACATATGAATAGAATACTTATGTCACCAACAGAACTCTATAAAGTATGTTAGATTAGAATGTGCATGTGATCTGAAAGAGGGACCCATATCCTTCGGAACTCAAGTTTGCACAGTATAAGGGTTCCCAAAGACTTGTTTCACAATATATAGGCAACAAAAGTAACACTCACTGCCCAATTTGGAAGTAGCGCTAGAATTGTTGGTGAAAGGCCACGATACATCCCCTTCAAACCTTCAGTTTTTAATATGTTTTGTAGGCTTGTGATAATGATACTACCTGAGCATAGGCCAAAAGGATAACAAAGAAGAACATTCATATATCAACAAGAGTAACAATACGCGGTATGCAGTACGAACTACAAGTATAGAGCCTAAGGCATGTGTGGCATACTTCTACTACTCAATGCATATTTCCTCATTTGTGGGAATAATCTACAGATCAAAAATTGAAACTCTAATCTGACTATGATTCCATTTCCAGTTTCCACCTAAACATGTGTTCAGCATACTTCCAATACATTAGCTAGTGAATCTAGTATGGTTAAAAATCGCTACTTGCACCAACTTTTCTATAGATAAATTAAGGCCAGCAAACCCAGAATCACCCATTTCCTCTGACCACTGATAAATACAACATAATATGTTCAAGGGAATAATAGTGCATAGAGTCTGAATAGTGAAGAATACCTCTTTGTCCCGGAGGCATGCCATGGACCTGTAGCCTAGTCTTGATGACATCCAAAGGGCACACGAACGTTGCCGCCATAGCACCTGCAAAGCTTAAATATAACCAATTCGCAGACAAGAATGAGAAATTCATCAGATTTCCAATGCGTTCCCAAAGGAACGGAACCCTAGAAATTGAAAAGCGAAGGGAAAAGCTGACCAGCGGCGGCGCCTGCACCGGCGTGGCAGATGCCATCTCGGACAGTGTGGCGGTCAGAAGATTGAGCGGCCCCGCCCCCCATCGTCAAAGCACTTTCTAGTCTCTTTAGAGCTGGTTCAAACTCAAATCAAAGGTAATTTGCATGGCCAATCCCAATGTATTAATTAATGTATGTATGAGAATATATGTATATTTATAGGTACTAAGTTACATTGATTTGATAGAGGAAGAATAGATCAAGGAGTGTGTTTGGGGTTGGAAGCCGAGACCATGAGACCATAAGACTGAGATTAATTTAAAGTTGAGCTATGTCGTCTGTGTGCGCTTGTTTGAAGGGTTTAAGCGATGAATAAGAACGTGTCAGGTGGGTTGCTTGGATTTGGATTTGGAAATGGGAAATTACCTGGAATTCATAAATTTGTTTCTCTCAGAGGGAAGTGGTAATTACCAAATAAGGGGGCTTGGCCTTGGTCTCTCTTCTCTGCTATTTCGACGACCATCATCAAATTGAAATCTTCCTACTTTTTAAACTCAATTTCTGCGTAATGGTAATATCCAAAGCATTCAGCTTTTTTCTGTTCACTTTTTGTTTTCTTTCCAATTTAACTTGAATTTTAGAGGTCCTGGTCCTGGCTGCTGCTCACTTTCTGCAACATTTGGTCTTTTTTTTTTTTTTTTTTTTTTTTTTTTTGGGGTATGTGCTGATGTAGGCGGATGATAGATGTAAACATTCATAATTCAGACTTCTAACTTTTCTTGTTTTGTGAACAACGTTTTTAACAAATAAAAGATGACCACATATTAATATATCGGACAAGTACTTCAGTTTGGTCCAGCCTACCTGAAGTTTTAGAGGGGTGTATCTAATTCATACTTATTAAGACGTTTTTTAAGTGAGTGACTTTCATAGAGATGACAAATTCTTAAATATTTTCATAGAGTTGATAAAAGTCACTAGTAAATTGGCAAGACTTTTGCTCTTAATAATTAGCCTTAAAAGTATGGAAAAGTCATTCATTTAATAAGCTTTTTAAAAGTCATTAATTTTTTGAATTCCGCCAAATTTTTAAATACTTTTTAAAAGTCATAACTGAATACCACCAAACTTTTAAATACTTTTTAAAAGTTACAATTAGGTAGTCATAGATCAATACATGCTGAAAATTGAAAAGTTTCATCAACTCGACCAAGAACAAAGAGAATGCCAAGCCAACTCCCAAGTACCTTGGCAATCTCCGTTTACAGACCCCCATTTTCTGGTGTTTCTGGTGCTTGAGCACCTATAGTGATGTAAAACAGATGATGGAAGCAATCAAAGAGGAGTTGGGGAGACATGCAAGCAAGGGTAAATCGGATAAACTGCATATTTGGGCTCTAAACTCATAATCAAGCCCATGACCCGTCGATTCGAAAAGAATGGAGTCACGAGTAAAACTCATCGCTTTGCCATAACGTATGGGTCTTTTCAGACATCCGAGATCGTTAGGTAGCCCGAAATCCAATTTTTACAATTTTTAAAAACTTTGTTATTTTCCTATTTTAATTCTTTGTTTATTCCTAGGGTTTCTAGAAATATTTAAATTAATTTTACCCATGGCTAGGGTTATGTTTTGTTATTCCAAATTATCAAATAAACCTTGAGGTTTTCTCATATCTGCTTGGTGAATTCTAGAATTACATGTTTGAGGCTAAAGTTTTAGTCATCATATTGTCATGCTGCATCATATAGACCTTGTTTGGTGGGGTGGCATGGATTAGCGTAATAAAATTGAAATAACGTCATGACTAGTGCTTTGTGCATCCATGGGACGAAATTCAAACCCCAATTTACTCTAGCCAGTCTTATTCATAGTCATTCTATAGTGAGAGTCTTATTCATGGCTTTTAAATAAGGTCATATCTTTTAACTATTGAATTAGACTAAATAATTTGATACAACGGTTAAAAAATATGGCATATTATCAAAACCGACCCACCAAACGAGGCCATATTATTTTGGGAACTATTTGTATACCTTGTTCACTTGTTGGTTATGGTTTGGTGGGCTCAAAATGGTACCCACGCACCCAACACAAATAAAGCCCGGCAAGAACAGTTTATTTGTTGGGGCATTTTCAGCTGGATATGGTATATCTTGGTTGCTGGGCCCAGTTTGGTATGCAATGGCTTTCTGTAACATCGACCATCGTATGTGGGGTGGGGGCAAGCATGGCAATGGCATGCGTGTAGGGCCCAGATAGGCCCATTCTCCCAGCCTGTACTTGCGCTCAGTAGTTGCTCAAAACCAAAAACAAAAAAAGATTTTCTAAATCCCCTGCCCTCAAAGTTGAAAGCATCAAGGCAAGGACAACACAGTATGTGAATGTGATGATGGATCCAAGGCACCTACAGGCTTACAGTTACAGCCTTGGGAAAATTCTCAGAAATCTCAGTTCGGTAAGAGGTCGCTGAAGAAACCTATAAATAAATATACGTTGGGAAATGTGCCATTATGCCCCCTTCCTGTTATGTCTCCAGATAATCAGAAATTACTGGAGAAAAGAAAAAGAAAAAGAAATTCAAATGGGTTTTGGAGAGGGAGAAAATATTCATATGATTTCATATGATGCAACGCTTAACACACACATTGGGTTGTCTCGTGTGGTTCTTGTCATTAAAACCTCAACCAGAGACCATCTCTCCTTCCAACTACAACTTCCCCATCTGCAATTCATTAATTATGTACTCGAATTAAATGGTATTTGCAATATCATTCACAATTTGCAGCCACAGACACAGCCGCTTTCAGACTGATACTGATATGGATTCTCAACACAAGTAGCACATTGTTTAATTTCCATACACAATCATAAAAGAGAGTTTTAGCTCATGGAGTTTGCTGCACACATGGTTTCAAGTTTCAACCCAACCCATGTAGCTTAGCTTTTATCATCTTAGGAAATAATTGACAGCAAGGCCTAAAGCTACTTGGTAGCAATAGCCAACCAAAAATTATTCTTCATATCATGAAGCCTATATCATGGGACATTGGATACCATCATATTATATTTGGGATTTTGTATTAGTCCCATGAGGCTGGCTGAGGGCTACAAGCCTGCAACTGTAACCCTACCCTGCATTTGTATAAACAGGCTGCATATGGCCAACTTAATTATTCCACAACCACATGTTGCTGTACCTAATCACCACATTAACTATAGTTAATCTGAATAAACAACAATGCTCAAGGAATTAAGGCAATTCAACTAATTAAATATCCATGCAGCAGGTCTTTCCTTTCATCCTTATCTATATTATCATCACTTAATCACTACAATCCAGCATTAGGCCAGCAAAAATTACATTACACACCTACACAAGAGATGAGATGAGAAGAGAAGAGAAGAGAAGAGGAGAAGAGAAGAGAAGAGGTGGTCCTTTGGATCACAATCAGCATTGACTGGGGTGTGTGGAGACCACCAAAAGACCTCGGTAAAAGGCAAAGCAAAACCTGCAGGTTAACAGGTAACAGGACAGACATCTGCAAGCAACGCAAAGACTCCCACTCATTTAACCACATACAACGTGCGCACTGCGCACCTTGTCCACATCATTGCCATTACAGAAACACATGCACAACCCAGCGCCACGTGTCGGCTTTTTCCCGCAAAAATCATAATCCCGAAAGTTGTTACCAATTGCCACTTGGTCTCCAGACTCTACTCTTCGCTTCATCACCAGCTGAAAAATGAAACCCTCTCCAGTGAGCTTTCTTCGATTTCAGGTTTAAAAGTTTTTTTTTTTTATAATCTGGTTTTACCAGATAAAACTTTGTATTAAAGCTTTTACAGACATTACGAGTGCTAATCTCACTTGGTCACATTAAATTAGTAATATTATATCCCTGTCGACTTTCTGCTCATAATAGGCCAAAACTAAGAAATAAAAAAATCATGGAGAAAAACTCTTAGGATGGATTAAATTATCCAATTAATATTCCGTAAAACTCTCCTGCAATACCTGTTAGGTAAACGACCAACTTTGTGATGCTCTGTCTCGTCTCTAGAGCGAGGAAACGCAACAAACATAATTCCGCTGTAACTTTCTTTATATCCCTCACCCTCTCTCAGTAGTGAACTTTTTCCCGGGAAAAAAAATAAAAAGCTTTTGCTTTTGGGGAAGAAAGAAACGGACTTTTTGCAGAAGCCGAATGTGGGTTTTATTTTATGGATGGATTGCTTTATAGTCAGCCATACCCACTTTTCTGTATTTCCTTTTTACAGTTTAGATTAAAAAGATAGCTTTTTGCCACCGATTTTCGCTGCCATTTCTCTATAACCCAGAAGAAAGCTTTGGATTTTAAAGCTCTCTACCCAGACTACTCTCTGGGTCTCTGATTTCTTTTCTCTTGCTTTTTTAATTGTGGGTGTTTGGTGGAGGAAAAGGTCGAGAAGCTGACTAGAGGAATTCAAAGGCTTTTTTTAATTAAAAGATTAAGGATTTGGGCGTTGATTATTGGGTTTTACAGTTCATACCTTGTCACCAAAACGCGTTACTTCTCCGTGTTGATTTCTTATGTGCTTTATTCTGCTTCTTTGTTGTCTTTGTTCTTGCTTATTACTGTCGCAATCGGATCTGCGTTTGGCTTTGCGCTCTGACATTCTCGCGGGTATTGCACATTATCTCTTCCTTGTTTGTTGGAATCTTTGCTTCTCTGTTCGGTTCCTGAGAAGAAACGAAAAGGACACAGCAAAACTAAGAAGAATAACACGAAAATTAGGAATTTTCTGTTCTGGGTAAGCTGAATTCATGCTTAACAGTGGCATCTTATAGAAAGTTGAATCTCTATGTTTGGCGTTTGGTGTTCAAAATTTTGGTTGCCAAATAATGGAATATGCAAGATGAGGCATTTCCTTATGTATTTTTCTTACATATATTCGTAACTAACAGAGGGTATGCCTGTTGGTATAATCAATTTTTGAATGTTATGGATGCATAAGTGTTTTGAGGACATAGTGTAACCTTGTTCTTTGTTTTGCCAATGATAAATGCAGATCAGCTGTGAGTTGCTGGCGAAGTGTTCGATTTTTCTTTGTTATAATTGGGGGTTTGTGCTAATTGCACTTGCGATACTCAGAGGGGCCACTGATTATAAAAATCTGTAGGATTATTTAGGTGCTTAGCATTAGTATGCTTTTGAGGCAAATAGTTTGATAGTTTGAAGGTCTTGGGCCTCTGGCAAAGACAGTGGTGAGGTAGTTATGGCGTCTGGAGAAGGGAGGCGTCACCATCATAATCTGGTGCCGCTGGCTGCACTGATCAGCAGAGAGCTGAAGAGTGAGAAGATGGAGAAGCCTACTGTCAGATATGGGCATGCAGCTCAATCCAGGAAAGGAGAGGATTATTTTCTGATCAAGACTGATGGTCAGCGAGTCACTGGAAATTCTTCATCAACATTTTCTGCATTTGCGGTAATCTATAGTCTCTTTTATATTTCCACTAGATTCTGTTGTAGCTCAGCTCTGTAGTAGTGTTGTGCATGGGGTATGCCCAATATGTATAAACTTGGTGTGTTAAATGTTATATATCAATGCTCAGCTCTAAGCTCTGCCATTTACTTCCTCCTGACTTGTTCACTGTAAATTTTCATTCCGAACTGTATTGGGTTTATCTGTTCCAACGTAGACAGTAAACGAGATATGTTTGGACAGTTTCTTGTACTTGTACTATTGTTTATAGATTATGGGGTGAAGCAGTGTGCTCAAAACAGTTTTGTTTAGCCATCAATTATTGGTAATCAAATATGATAGTCACTGCTTTTTTATCAACTGCCAGATCTTTGATGGGCACAATGGAAATGCAGCAGCAGTATATACAAGGGAGAATTTGTTAAAACATGTATTGGGTGCTATTCCCCGTGGGCTAGGAAGGGAGGAGTGGCTTCAAGCTTTACCTCGTGCCTTGGTTGCTGGGTTTGTGAAGACTGATAAGGATTTCCAGAGTAGAGGCATGGAATTTGCAACTTGTTTAGCCTTTGTTCTTCCCTTTAGTTTTTTCTTATATCTTGAAGCACCCAAACAGGCCCTGATTATTTTCACTCTTATTATTGTCTGCAGGAGAAACTTCTGGTACAACAGCTACCTTTGTAATAGTTGATGGATGGACTGTAACAGTGGCATCCGTAGGAGACTCCCGTTGTATCTTAGATACTCAGGGTGGTGCTGTTTCCACCTTAACTGTTGATCATAGACTTGAAGAGAATGTAGAGGAGTATGTCTCTGCTAAGTTTCAATAAATCTCCTTTCTTGTTACTGTTCTCTGGATTTACTAATTGAGTATTCGGTATGTAATCTTAGGAGGGAGCGTGTTGCTGCAAGTGGTGGGGAAGTTGGAAGGTTGAGCATTATTGGCGGTGCAGAGGTGAGGGCATCTAGACCTTACAGATTGTTTTTGCCGACAGAAATAGATACTTTTTCTGTTAACATTGTTATTCATTTTTCATTGTGTAATATATGTTGTTTGACATCTACAGATTGGTCCCCTTCGTTGTTGGCCAGGGGGTTTATGCCTTTCTAGGTCAATTGGAGACATGGACGTTGGGGAGTTTATAGTTCCGATACCATATGTGAAACAAGTCAAGGTATCTGTCTCCTTTTGGAACTTAAATTTTAAGCTTGGTTTTATTCAATTGACTGCCTAGTCTTCTTTAGCAAGAAAGCTAACGTTATTCTAATATTGGTTTAAAAGCTATCAAATGCTGGTGGGAGGCTTATAATTGCTTCTGATGGCATCTGGGATGCTCTATCCTCAGAAATGGCAGCACAATCTTGCCGTGGGTTGCCTGCTGAACTTGCTGCTAGACAAGTTGTGAAGGTGGTTTGAACTACCTATGCCTTTTTCTTGCAGTATGCATTGGCAAGAACTTTTTCTTATTGCATTTGATGGATTGTTCTGTAGGAAGCCTTAAGGTCAAGGGGTCTAAAGGATGATACAACCTGCATTGTGGTTGACATAATTCCTCCTGATCATTCAGTACAGCCTTCAACTCCACCCAAAAAGCAGAACAAGCTGAGGGCGCTGTTTTTCAGGAAGAAGTCACGCGATTCTGCTAATAAACTATCCAAGAAGCTATCAGCTGTGGGTATTGTGGAGGAATTATTCGAAGAAGGGTCTGCCATGCTTGCTGAAAGGTTAGTTGCTTTTTCCCTTAATTCAGTTTAGTTGATTCGTGTTCAGATTGTCTAGAAGAATTTCATACTATAGTTGTCTACTAATTGTGAAAAGAAATTTCTTCAACGATGCCACTGCTCTAAGTATTGTCATTTCACATTTTATGACGTTTTATTAGACTTGTATAGCAGATCAAAGTGGAGCGTCTTATCATGGCTTTGGTTACCTTTGAAATAGAGATTGTTGATCATATTAAATCTGTTGCAGGCTGGGCAGTGATGAGTGCACAGCACAATCAACAACATCTGGGCTGTTTATGTGTGCTGTATGCCAAGTTGACCTTGCACCGAGTGAGGGCATATCTGTTCATGCTGGCTCTATTTTCTCCACCAGTTCAAAGCCTTGGCAAGGGCCTTTCCTTTGTTCTGATTGTTGTAACAAGAAGGACGCCATGGAAGGAAAACGCCCGAGTGGAGTCAAAGTAGCGTAACTTGTTTGATATTGTTTCGCCACCATTCTTTTAACCCTTCATTCCCATTTTTTTGTAATCCATTTTCGTAGGCCCAAGCAATATTGTTTGAATCTTACTTTGAATGATGCATGAAATGTATATGTAAATTTGATAAATAATATGAAATGAGTTTTGGGAGCTGAGCAAGGTAACCTCGTTTGGTTTTAGGCTGTATCAGTGCATGTGTGAAAATGGTGTGAATTCTCTTTTAGTAACAAACGCGACGGGGGGTGTTCCATTCATCATATTTTTAGAGAACAAAACACTGCCGCTGACCATATGGCACATGTGGGTCAAAGTTCCAATTTGGGTTAATCATATTGTTGATCTTTCCCCTCCTATTGTAAGCCTCTTGGCAAATGACTCTGTTAGGATTACCACTGCTAGGCTTGTCCCAGTGTAGTTTTCTCTTTGGTTTTCTTTGGGCTTTGGCCCTCCTTGTAACCCGAGAAAACAAACAAACAAATGCGGAGTAATGTCTTTTTGAAAGCGCGTTGAATGTCTTTCCACTAAAGCAAAAGTAAACAAATAAAATAGCGTCTTGTAGATTTCCGAGTCTTGCATATCGAATCTCCTGCCAACTTTAGTGCGAAAATGCTGTCAATTCTCTGTTAGTGACCAAATGCCGAGTAAATTATTGGAAATGTTATAAATTAAGAGGAATTTGAGAGGAAATTGAGAGAGAGAGAGAAAGTAGATGTTTTCTCATTCATTTCTGTGTATCCAAATAGAAGGATGTGAGCTCCTTAAATAGAAGGGTGTGAGCTCCTTCCAACATGTGGGCTCCATAATTTACAACACTCCTCCTTGGAGACCACAAATGATACGGAATATGTCTCGTTAAAAACCTTGCCAGTAAAAACCCAGTTGGAAAAAAAAACTGGTCAAAGGGAAAAAGAGTACATAATCATGTGTAACATAAAATTCTATGTATATTGACGCGCGTGCGACACTGCCTCATTAAAACCTTGCCAGGAAAAACCCAGTGGGATAAAAACCTGGACGAAGGAAAAAGAGTACAATGTTTGAAGATCTTTATTGATAGCACGCTCCCCCTGATGCTTGGCAAAATATCTTTAAGTCATACTGTTTGATCACCTTTCTGAATATCGTAGTTGACACTGCTTCTGTGAGTCAATCTTGAGCGTCACTGCCTCGTCAAAACCTTACCAGGAAAAACCCAGTGGGATAAAAACCTGGATGAAGGAAAAAGAGTACAGTGTGTGAAGGTCTTTATTAATACCACGCTCCCCTTGATGAATATCTCCCCCTGAAAACTTCATGACTAGCTTTTCCAGTATGCGATCATAGAAATTTCCAGGGTCCGCATATCTAATAACACTTGGGCTATTTGTAAGTTTACTCAAAAAAAAAAAAAATGCCCGTATATGGTGTTATGTTGAGATAGCATCAAATATGCCTCACATCATCCCAAAATGATGGTGATGGAAATATGCCTCACATCATCCCAAAATGATGCTGATGGAGTTGAGCTCTATCTGGAAAATACGATGTACGGTACAATATACTTCTGGAAAATCCTTAAAGTGTCCAACGGATAATCCTCATAAAAATGCTTCAATACTTTCTTAGTATAAGCAAGAATCTCGTTGGCATAATGCTTGATTTTTAAGTCGAGATAAATATTTCGTGAATTCTGCAGAAGCTTTAATGTGTTGCAATCACATTATAATCAATGTACTCACTGAGGTAATTTATTAATATTGAGTACATATTTTGTGCTTCAAGCACATGTCCTTTAGGGACTTGCTTTATGCAATGTCAATCCTCTCAACGGATTTTGTTTAAAATGGATTAAACTTTATGACACATTATATAGCTTTAACCCAGCTATTTATACATCTTTAGGAAATCGCTTCTGGCGATATGCTCCGTGCATTTAATAACCCTTAAAGATAATATGTTGGTCTCCGTAATTGTGTAATAAGGGGGGCACAATTGAATCTGTAAATATGGAGAAAAAACCCAACATTCCTTGTTTCTGCCAGAAACAGTGTGTCATACAAAGTAGTTATATTCCCTTTTATTCCGAACACCCAAGTATAAATTTCAGTATTAACATCTTTTGGGGTTCGTACTGTGGATTTGTTCTTTCACGTTCATTCTCATCTATAATGGAATTACCTCATTCCATTTTGGCCAATAAAATTGTCGACATTTAATAACTGAACGTGGTTCCAATCAACACAGCCCATTGATGATTTGAGTAGCTACTCCAAAATCAAAAATTGTCATTCATCAATTCATGATCCCACCATTCTCATTTGTACGTGCATGCATCAATTATAAGCATTTATTTGCCTTTGGGTACCCAAGCCACTTCATGAGGCTTTTATTATATGAGAATGTGGATTATAACCTCCAATGGAGCGTTATTTAGCAGTAGGGCGTGGATAATCTCCATTTAGGGAGTTGGAACATTTAGAACCCATATATCTGTCATGCTGAAGGCATGCCACAGATTAATACATTCATGTCAATTAATTGCTGGGACCTTAACCCATATTATGGGACTTTAACCCATTTAATTTGCTACGCATTAGGCGTGCACAATATCAATATTGACATGTCAAAGGATTGTCCTTTCGGGACTTCAATCCACATCATTTGCTACGCAACAGGCGTGCATCATATTGATCACTGCTATACCCATATTCTGTTCTTATGGGACTTTAATCTGTGCAGTGTATTATCAATGTATCCAACTTACAATCTGTAAAATTTGCATTAATAATTCATGGATACATACAAGCCATTCTTTTGGAACAGACTTATCTCCCCATTTGGTTACCTTTCAAGATAAAATATCAAATAAGTATATAAGCATATAATAACACAAATACTGCTTACATCCTTAGGTGGGAGAAACTTTTCTCAAGTATCATTCAAGCTCGTATCTGCCCAGTAAATATAATGTAGCGCTTGATGATCTAGTTATATCCTGCAAGAGCAAAATCACAACTCTTTTCTCTGTCAAAAATAAATAATCCTCAGAGAGTTACAAAAAGAGAAAAAATGCAAAAAATTGTGATATTGATTGCAAGAGAAGGTAAGCAATCAGGGAAGGAAGCTGGTGGGAACAGACAACAAGCTCAGCAATCAAAGAAGGAAGCTGGTGGGAGCAAACAACAAGCTCTCATTTCTTCTAGTTTAGAAGAACTTCCGGAGATTAGAGCATAAGGTTGCCTTCACAGTTCCCTGATGTGGCGGAAACGTGATCAGGGATAGTCTCGCTTCCTGAATGGATGATCAGAGATAGTCTTGCTTCTCAGGCATATTGAGTGTTTACTGATAAGAAAAACAAGTAGATATCGCATCACTAGTTTTGGAGAAAACTGGATGTCTTCTGCAAAGAAAATTCCGTTAGTAACACATTTATACACAAATAAGAGGAATAGGTAGAACCGGTGAATTTCAAATTAACCATAAGAAAATTGCGAGATTCTCGGAGTGCTTTTGAAAAAAAAATAGCTCCGTGAAATCCGCAAAGCAAGATCGGTTTTTGAAGAAAATAATACTTTGAAAACGCCGAAAGTGCCGACAAACATTAATGGAGGCCACGTGAAGTTTTGGAATCTGGGAAAGAAAAAAAAGAATATGGGGATCCGAAAAGATATTGGGATCCTGAAAAATTGTAGCCATATTTCCTCCTATAGATATTGCCTTTGCAAAACTTGATTGGAGCAACTGCGTTTCAACTTAACTTCCTTCATTTTCTGAAACTTTAGTTTTCTTAAGACTTTTCTTCGAAACCTTCTTAAAAATGGCTTCCTCTTCTTCCTGCCCAGATTATTTCAATTTAAATGATACTCCCACAACAACCAGTGACGCCCAAGTTTGGCGTCCATCCTTTGTATCCAAAAATCGTCATCTCACAGTTAATGATTCTGTGATGATGAATGATGCTACTGCTGTCATAGTAGCTAGGAATTTTATTACTCCAATGGATGAAATGCTGTTAACAGGGAGATCAGAGGAAGAGGCCATTGATGACTCAATGGCTTTTAGCATTCAGAGTGCTGCTTCTGTTTCTAACATGGCTGATCGTTTGCGTGCTAGAGCAAACGAGGTTCAGATTTTAACAACTGAAAATTCGTCTCTCCAAAGAATGCTTCATGAGTCTCAACAGGAGGTTGAGAAACTTAAAGGAGAGAATAATGCCTTGTTAAAACTGGTGAGTTCGTACTCTGTTGATACACTGAGAAGGCTAGACATGCTGCAGGTCTCCAATGAAAAAATTTTGGGAGACCACGAGAGGATCATGGCTAAGCTTAAGAGGCGCCGTCCTCTTCATTCAGAGGCTTCTAGAACATAATGTATTTTTATAGATTTTACAGGGCCTGCACCTTCATTGCAGGAAAAAATCTATCTGTTGTATGTTCCTGTAATAATAATTGCGCACATTCATAAACTTGCACCTGTGGTTTTTACGTCTTTTCAAAATGACGGTTTGGAACCTTGTGCCTTATAGGTTCAAATAACCACATCGACTCTCCCAAATTTCATATTTCAACGTATGGAACTTTTGGCCTGGGCAAAACTCAGAATTTATTCACCCTTTTCAAATGGACATGAAATATGAATTGAGTAAAAGCCACGCTAATATCTCATATATTTGGGTTCATGAGCTTCCGGCCCAGATATAACAAAATAGGTGGGGAACCTCAATTCATCATTCTCTTATGCCAAAGAAATATGTGGCGTACCACAATTTGCAATAATACCTCAAGGGTTGTCCATTTAATTGTTGGAACTTTAGGTTCTCAACACTGTTAGATTTTGAACTTCAGGCCAAAATCACATATTCTCATGGTATGGACATTCAATCCCCTTAGATTTTGAACTTCGGGCCAAAGTCACATATTCTCATGGTATGGACATTTTTACAATTTTCTGTACATATTTCTGGACTTCAAGCCCTTACATAATTGTCCATATTTTGAGGAACTTCTGGCATCTCATTTAATTGGTCATCCATGAGTTTAAGGAACTGCAGGTTCCCTTTTGTATAGTGATAGTTTACCCAAAATGGTAAATATTTATGCATACATCACTATTCATGTATACGGCACTATTCATGTGTACAGTACATTTGCCAGTACAGTTATCATCCATGTGTACGGCATTATGAACCAATACGGTACTGTTACATCATTAAGGAACTCCAGGTCCTTATTTACATGTCAAGGATCAAGGACCCTCAAGTCCAATCACATGTTTACAAATATAGTACCGGAGAGACTGCCAGCTCTCATATTAACATCATCATCAAGGATCTTCAAGTCCTGATGTAATTGTATGATGAGGATCAAGGAACTTCTGGTCCTGATCTGCTTACTGTAAAAACTCATCATACAGCACAATTAATTCATAAAATAAATTGCTGGTAAATAAATTACTGGTATGGACGATAAACCCGCACCATACTTTAAATAAAAGGAAATATAAAGTATGAGGGTTAATTCCACATCATACTTTTAATAAAAGTAAATGTGCAGTAAAGTAAGTTCATAAAGTATGAGGGTTAATTCCACATCATACTTTTAATAAAAGTAAATGTACAGTAAAGTAAATTCATAAAGTATGAGGGTTAATTCCTCATCATACTTTAAGTAAAAGTAAATGTGATAAAGTAAATGTGCTTGTATGGGCACTAATTCTGCTCCATACCTTTAAATAAAAGTAAAGGCGTGGACGATAAACCCGCACCACCCTTTTAAATAAATACTGTTGTATGGGTAATAAACCTACACCATACAGTAAATAAAATAAATGCGCGGTAAAGTAAATTTCATAAAGTATGAGGGTTAATTCCACATCATACTTTAAGTAATAGTAAATTTGCGGTAAAGTAAAGGCAATTATTGGTGGGTTCTCATCAACACCACGATCAAATAGTATAGCAGATAATATTATTATCGTTTGTGGAAGGCATCATGCTTGTCGCTTTCCACCTGTAATCTGCACACTTTCGGTGGATTTGCTGTTGGATCTGCTTTTGCTTTTGTTGAGCACTGAGAAGCAAGAGGTGGATTCTCTCATCAGATCTACCATCGACAAAGTCCTCGTCCTCCGCTTCGGCCGAGCTTCCGATTCCGTCTGCCTCCTCCACCATTAAATTATGAAAGGTACAGTGGTAGCTGAGGTAGCTGAGGACTTCATTCTTAGCTCCGGCCCGGTCCTCCACCATCACCTCCACCATCACCTGCTCATCTTCGCTTCCATAACATTGTCAATGGTGGCGATTCTAGGGCCGTGCTCTGCCGAAATGGCAAGGCGTTTCCTCTTTTGGTTGATCACAAGCCGGATCGTCTAGACGAGTTGAAGCGGATCGAGGAGGCGGGTGGCCGGGTCATATACTGGGATGGTCCACGGGTTCTCGGAGTTCTCGCCATGTCAAGAGCCATAGGTGACAATTATTTGAAGCCGTACGTGAGCTGTGAGCCAGAGGTGACGATCACGGATCGGACGGCGGAGGACGAGTGTTTGATATTGGCGAGCGATGGCATGTGGGACGTGGTGTCGAACGACACGGCGTGTGGGGTGGCGAGAATGTGCCTGAGGGGGAAACGACTCGCGGCAGCGGAGGCGGAGACCGATGGGTCGTCATCGTCGTCGTCGGACAGGGCGTGCTCCGACGCTTCGATGCTGCTGACGAAGCTGGCATTGGCCAGGCACAGCACTGACAACGTGAGAGTGGTGGTCGTCGCCAGGAAGAAGGAGTGCTTGCTCTGGAATTGAAGGCTGGGGAAATGAAATTGGGTTTCTCCGGTTGCAGACGTCAATCCCGAGTGCCAGTCCAAGTAGAAAAACAGAGCTGCAAGGCTATAACTAACGGAACTCGAGAAGGGTATTTTAGTCTTTTGGTAATCTGGTCTGGTCTGGTCTGTCTCTGTGTGAGCGTGTGTATGTGAGTCCTGTGCAGGTGTAGAGAGAGAAGGGGGGAGATCTGTATAACGGAAAATGTTTTGGATTGGTGGTGGTTATCTGGGAGAGTAATTTGTTGTTGCTGAATCTGATAGTTTTGCCAAGCCAGGTTGGGCTGGTTTTGTGCCTGAGAAGGGGTTAGGTGGTTCAGCCTAATTGAGCCTGGTTGCTGCTGCTGCAGCTGCTCAAAGAACCCATCTGAAAACAGGGTCATGGAGGAGAAGGAAGGTGACCTCTGCCATTGACATGTAATTTTCTTCGGGTTCGGTTCTGGTATGCTTTTGCATATAGAAAACAGAGAACCCAGAAAGGAAATCCAAGGGAGAGACTTTGGTTTTCATAAGAGAATTCAGCTGGTATTGTTTGAGCAAATTCGTGCTGATAACGTGTTATAAATCAAGAGGAATTTGAGAGGAAATTGAGAGAGAGAGAAAGTAGATGTTTTCTCATTCATTTATGTGTATCCAAATAGAAGTGTGTGAGCTCCTTAAATAGAAGGGTGTGAGCTCCTTCCAACATGTGGGCTCCATAATTTACAACAGGAAATGCATTAGTCTTTGCTGAAAGAAAAGTAAAGAACGGTATCCAAGTTGCTATTGTTGTTGACACACAATGGGTGGTGGTGGTGGTGCTCTGTTTATTTTCTCTCTTCTCACTCATCTCGTGGTTCTTCACTTTACCGAAGGAGAGAAAATCTACAAACGCTGTCGTCCCCACTACTGTAATGATCAACTAAAGAAACTCCAGTTCCCCTTCAAAAGTAAGACGCAGCCTCCTGAATGCGGGTTGTTCACAGTTGATTGTTCTGATCAACATAATCCGAGGATCCAACTGAAAGAGAAAGGATACTGGCATGAATTAGAGAGCATCTCTCCAACAAATACGATTTTTATACATGACAAAGAGCTTCAGCAGCGCTTTAGAACAGATTCCTGCAATGATAAATTTTTCAACGATTTGAGTCTTCCCAGCCCTTCTCCAGTCCTTGAATTATACGCAGAGAGACCGATCCTCGTCAAATGCATCACCACACCAACCCTCCCCATTACAGATCTTAACATCATCTGTACAAATGCTACTACTTGCTATACTACTTGGTCTAATGATAGGTTACCAAGTCTCCCACCATCGTGTTCAACCATGCAACCTCCCCCAAGTCTCCCTTCATTGGCTACTAAGTTCGACCTTCAACTGCACGTAAGCGAAGCATGTTATCGATGTTATGATATAAAAGGCGAATGCGGTGTTGATGACAAGGGAAAATTTAAATGTTCCTTCGGATAAAAAGGTATATACATCGGAATAGATGTACATCAAATTAGATGCTTCCCGCATTTACATGACCCTTCGTTATTTATCCATTTCCTTTCTTCAAATGGTACAACTCTCAAAAAAAGGAAAGAGTCTGTTGAAAATACTTTGTATTCGGTACAAACACACACACACGCAAGTACATATGAGTTTTTAAATGATCGTTATGCACTATCTTGTTTTTGTTGAATGCCAATTATACGTATGCCACTTCAATCTTCTTTACTTCAGCTAACAAAATTTTCATTTTGCAATTTATGTTGCAGGAGATAAATTGGGATTGAAGCTAGGACTAGGTAAGATTGATATCTCTGAAGTTAAATATCTAATTCATATGGATGATCATCTAGGACAACTATTATAACCCAGAAAGGAAATCAAATCAGTCCCAAGTGCCTCTCAACAGAGGATTACTTTTCTAAGCATAACATGAAATAAACAAGCTTTGAATATTACCATATTTCTTGCAGTGTACACCGTTCATTAATGCCTCCTTTCCCAAGTTTTGCACTATGTGCTTAAACACGGTGGGGGAGTAAATTGAATGCTCTCTAAAAGATACCCTTGATCAAATTTAACTCTCTTTTAAGCAACCGCTGGTATAAACTGCTCTGTAACTGTTATATAATTTGACTTAATGCAGTCCTTCGGTTAAAAGTTGACCTCTCACTTGCATGCTTCAGGTGTTGGCCTTGGTCAAATATGTCTTTCCTGTTCTCTCGACTAATTCGTATATGCTTCTACAAAAAGTGTACATTTTTATAGCACATCCCTCAAACTTAAACAGTTAAAAACATGAGGACAACAGAGATTCTTTCGAAGTTTTTGCTGGCCAAACTTTCTCAGAAAAGAAAAAGGCTGGAAAGCTAGCTAGTTTGTATATTCCTAGATGCACTGCATAAATTTGTCAGTTCCTTTCCTTATCAAATATCTAATTGATATGGATACTTATCTGGCACAAGTTAGCAGTAAATAGCAGGTAAAACTTGCTCGGTTTATTGAATTTTACATCTTGTACCTCATACAAATTTGTTGTTGTCTCCTTTCTTTGAACAGTTGCTGGAGTTGCTGCCATTGGAGTTCTAGGGGCTATTGTTTGCTGTTTCTTTTGGAAGAAACAAAACCAAAGTCGTCAAGTTCATATTTGATGCAAACACCCCAAAAATAGATCATGGTCATCACTTGGGATGGGAAGCATTGGATCGAATTGCCCTTGGCATTGCTCGAGGATTGGAGTATTTACATCGCGGTTGCAAAACAAGAATTCTGCTTTTTGACATCAAGCCTCATAACATTCTCCTTGATCAAAAGTTCTTCCCAAAAATCTCTGATTTTGGCCTTGCTAAAATATGTAACAGGGAAGAGAGTATTGTGTCAATAAGGTGCGCCAGAGGTACTGCCGGTTACATTGCTCCAGAAGTATTCTGTAGAAATTTTGGAGGGGTCTCACACAAGTCAGATGTGTATAGCTACGGGATGATGCTCTCGGAGATGGTTGGAGGAAGAAGGAACATCAATGCCGAAGCTGAAGACACAAGTGAAATATATTTTCCACACTGGATTTACAAGCGTCTGGAACTGGATGAAGAACTTGGTTTGCCGAGTATCATGAATGAGGAAGACAAAGTAACAGCAAGGAAGATGGTAATAGTGAGCCTGTGGTGCATACAAACAGACCCTTCAAACAGGCCAGCGATGAAAGATGTGATAGATATGTTGGAAGGCAGTGTTGATTGCTTGCAGATACCACCCAAGCCTTACTTGTCTTCTCCTCCAAAATACCCCGCAGGTTCTTCTACAGCTACATTGGTCTCAATACAATAGAATGTCCCCTGTATTTTACTTGAACACTTCCATGTTTATGGATAATGAACTGTATGCTTATGAAGTTTGCTAGGTGTGGATCGAACATGTGGACTATTTTATTAGTGTTGCTCATAGGGCCAGTGACTAGAATATAAATCGGTGAAGTGCCATTGAGTTTATCTGTCTTTCTCTGTTTTAATGGCAGATAAGATAGAGTGCTTTGAATTGAGACGTTCAATCATTATAACACTTAAGTGGGGATATTGTATCATACCATGCAATAATTGTTTTGCACAAAGACCACCAAACCTGAACAGGGGTTTTCCTTACCAAAATGAAAGAAAACAAATAAACAAAAGCCTTGAAGAAATATATTGTGAAGAAAGAATAGTATCCAAAAGCCTGGTTTTCATTTCAAATTCAAGAGTCTAATATGTGAGGCAGCTTTCGGAAACTCAAAAGCTGTCAACTGTCAGAGCCAAAGACTTCGATTGGGGAATTCTCAAGTCAAAGCTATCCTCCTTCAAATACAACTCGTACTAATAATATTATTATTATTATTATTATTATTATTATAATTCCCTCGCTGCCATAATTTACAATATCCCAGATGAATCAAAACTTCTGCATCCTCATTGTTTGTGAAAATAATCTCACGGGAGAATATTCGCCAAAGATTCCTTCGTCTTCTCTGCTTCTCTCTCTCCCTGCAAAACAGATCGGAGTAAAAGGACCACACCCGGGGGGTGTTGGCCAAAGGCCCTCCGATGCCTAAGTCAGGTAGGGTGTTTCAAGGAAAACCGGGTGGCCATAGCCGTGTGTGGTGGCCGGAGCCCTGTGTGAGAGAGAGAAAGAAAGGAGGTGGCTAGGGTTTTTGAGAAATAATTTATGCAGAGTTTCAGTAGGAATTTAGACGTACCTCAACCATTGTGTATGGCTATACTTTTATAGTAGTCTCGGAGGCTAGGGTTTCTAAGGAATAATTCCGTAGATGGAAGGGAATTATTCCTCCCCTTTTTGGGATTGATTTGATTAATTAGGGATTTGATTTATTAGGGTAAATCATATCCCTAATTGTGGTAGGTATCAAATCAAATCCCGATTCAATTAGGTATCTTCTCATTTAATTGGGGATCGTGGTAATTAACCAAATCAAATCTCAACCTAATTAGGTAACGTTCAATTTAATTGGATAATTCTCAATTAAATTGAGTAACTCCTAATTAGGTTGATTGACTCCCAATTTGGTCAAATAATCCCCAAATGGTAGGAATTATTTGACCTAGGGTTTGATTTAATTAGGTTCCTACAAATGCCCCCCAGCTTCTGCATGGCGCGTGGTGGCATGTAGGAGATGTAATTTACCCGTTGGGCTGTCCAGCTGTAACTGGGCTTCCTTCGTGGACTTGGGCTCCTGCGTAGAGGAGGTGTTTGACTTGCCAATTTTATGAACTCCCATGTTGGAAAGAATTTGCGATTCCTTGTAGGTCAAGGAATTTTTATCCTTATAAATGTAGGGCTCCTCCAATTTATTCTTCACATCCAAAATCCATTCCGATTTCATTAGTGAGAGAGAGTAAGCTTTGGAGAATTTTTTCCGTTGTTCTTGAGTTCTTGTCTCCACCGCACACCCAAGGTAATTAGACTTGGGTTGTATATATTTTTTTTTTGTGTCTTTGTCCCGATTTTTGGCAGCTTGGATCATGCCTTCTAGTCGAAAGGGAGCTGAAAGGGAGGTCAGCAGGTTGGTGTGCACTGGTGAGCCAAGATGGCAGCAAGAGGTGCAAGCTTGGTGCGCAAGGGCAGAACAGGTGCGCAAGGGCTGGCCTTGCATGGATTGTGGCTACACTCTTGGGCTCGAGCTGGAGGTCTGGAGGAGCTGGGCCAGGAGCTTGAACCAGGTGGCATGAGGCCTTGCATTGGAGCTGAATGCGTGCTGGGCTAGCGCTGGGAGAAGTGGAGCTGGGCTGGAGCGAGGTAGGCTCGAGCTGGGCCTTCGCGCTGGGCGCGGGCTGCGCGTGTGGAGCGAGCGGGCCAGGCAGAGGAAGCGCCCTGGGCTGGAGCGAGGTGGGCCGCGAGCTGGATGGAGTCGACGGGCCTGGCCAATGCGCGATAGGCCGGAGGCGCTAGCTGGGCCGTGCGCTGCTGGGCTGCGATGCGAGTTGGACGACTCCTGCTGGGCTGTGTGCTGCTGGGCCGATTCCCTGGGCTGATCCAAGCAGCTTAAAATTTTTTTGTTTTGTTGCTGCTGCTGTTTTTTTTTTTTTTTTTTTTCGCATTCTAACATGTATAATTTTTTTCTTTTTGCAGCTACTTGTTGATTAACCATGTCTTCCGGAGATGGTAGCAAGGCTCCAAGTTCTCAGGTCCCTTTGTATTTATGGGGAGGCTCCATAGTGCATAGCAAGAAGTTTGTGGCCAACTTGCATCGCGTCACGACTGACGCTCAGTTCCAAA
Organism: Prunus persica; assembly: GCF_000346465.2. Lineage (NCBI taxonomy): Eukaryota > Viridiplantae > Streptophyta > Magnoliopsida > Rosales > Rosaceae > Prunus > Prunus persica. Next base: position 30,462,892 of record NC_034009.1, on the reverse strand, counting down.
AGTGGCGAGCTGCTTATGCGTCTGCCATTCCAGATGACGTGCGGGTTAAGCTATTGAAGTCTCGGAAGGACAACGAGCCTTTGGTGGATGCGAATGACCCTGATGCTAGGATCATCACCTTCCGTCCTTTTTACTTCTCCTTGGGCTTCAAATTCCCGCTGTCAAAGCTTTTCAAGGAGGTGTTCTGCGCCATGGGGTGTGCTCCGAGCCAGTGTACTCCAAATGCTTACAGAGCGATCATGTGCTTCGAGAATCTGAGTCGTTTCTTCATGTTGGAGCTGACGGTGCGAGAGTTCTTTTATTTCTTCGAAGTGAGGCACTTCGAGCAGTATGCCCAAGTTCGTGTCTACAAGGCAAGTTGTTCAACAGTCTTAGTCAAGGGGATCACGCTTGGCATGACGACGTGCTGGAGGTCAGCGGACGGTGGGAAGGCGATGTCGGGGACGGCCCACTTGTTCCCATCACCTATTGTGATGGTATGTCTCTTTGCAATTTTCGATGCGCTCCTTTTATTTGAATTTCTTGAAATGTGGCTGACTAACTTCTGTCTTCTGCTTGCAGTGAGTGACATTAGCAAGCAATTGGAGCTTGGGCCGGACATGGCTAAGGTCTGTCGTGCTTTGAACATCCCTTTAAGGTTTCGCGAGTGGCGCTGGCTGTTGAGTGAGTATCGAGAAGAAGACGGTGGTTTGCCCCCTGTCGAGGACGTCGAAAGGTGGAAGCAGAACGGCCCTGACCCTGATGATCTGCTTGGCGGACAGGAAGAATGTTCTGCTGAATCTCTCTCAAAGAGAAAAGTTGCTGCCAAATCTTCAAGAGGTGAAGCTGCTTCTTCGCACGCGAAGGATGGGTCTCCATCGAGGAAGAAACCAAGGCTTCCTTCTGCTGAGAAGACTCAAGTGGGGTCTGCTCCCTCATCGTCTGCCAGGGTCAAGCATCTCGTGGGTGCAGATAGCACGAAGGTTGGTGGTATGCGCGGTATTCGGGGTGTTCCACCCGAGCCTCCTGCTGACACGCTCGACAACCATGATATGCTTCGTGAAACGGCTCGTGCCCGACCTAGTTCTGTCGAGCGTCAAAGAGATGCAGTCATTCCTCCTAGAAGTTCAAGTCGTCTGCATCGGTCAAAAGATGGAGATCGAAACGGGAGGTCTGCTCATGATCCAGCATTATTGACTCCTTTGGAGATGAAGTTAGCGGAGGCTAAGAAGATGAGAGAGTCATCTGCCCGGGTTAAAGGTTTTTCCTCCATGTCGACAGTTGGTCCTAAGGTGAACAAGCCTAGTTCTGTAGGGGATGCATGCGTATCTGATCTGCTCAAGACAAACTTCCTATCAAATCCGTCGTCCTGCGCTGAGTTGGTTGATCACATATGTCAGGCTGGCGATCTTGGCACTTTCTCGTGTCTTTCCTTGGAAAAACAAAGGGAAGCGTCACTCCATCTGATTCAAAAAGGACTGATTTTTGCTGCTGAGACTATTCGGAACTCATCTACCGTTGCCCCCTCTTCTGCCCAGCTCAGCGAGTTGGAGAAGAAGAATGCTGAATTGGCTAGCCAGCTTTCCGCCGAGTAGGCCCGCTATGAGAAGAAGACGTCTGATTTGAGGGCGATGATATCTGGGCTGAAAAGCTCCCTTACCGAGAAGGATTCTGAGCTCAACTCTTTCGCTGCTGATTTGGCTAGTCGAAAAGATGCCTTCTTTCGTCTTGAGCGTAAGAATGCGGACATCTCCCTTAGCTATGACAAACTCCTGGCTAGGTTTCACGCCTATCATAAGTCTGCCAAAGAATCCAAGTCTGAAGCCACCATAGATGCGTACAAGTTGGGCTATCTGCATTGCGCAAATGAGACTGATTCCTTGTATGCGATCGACGATGTAGACATCGAGATGCTCTGCCCCGACTCACCCCCTATGGAAGGGGGAATTAAAGAGCAGGTAGCTGGAGAGGATGAAGCAGAGGTAGACGCAGTAGACGAGATGATGACAGATGTCACGGTTCAGGCAGATGGAGTTGCTGAAGACGTAGCTAGTCAAGCGGATGCCGAAGAGGCTGCAGCTTAAAAGTCTTCTGCTGGCGTCTCCAAGTAGACGAAGACTCTTTTTTTGTTTCTTTTCAGCTTTTGTAGTTTGCTTTTTAAGAATAATTGGTCTTTATTTGACCATCTTCTTTTTGTTAAACTTGGCCGGTTGGTCTGTTTGTTATGGAAATTTCAATTGCATTTTCCAACTTCAACTTGCATATTTGACTTGTGAACTGCTTGAGTAACCAGCCTATGTTTTGATTGCACGTCCTCCTTTAGAGATTTGTGAGTACCAGGGTCCCCTCTTGAAGGACTTCGGGCATGCACTGCATATCCCGTAGGATGATTCCCCTTACGAAGTTGGCGAGCACCAGGGTCCCCCTTGAGAGACTCCGGGTGTGTTCTGCACATCTCTAGGATGATTTTCCTTAGGAAGTTGGCGAGTACCAGGGTCCCCCTTGAGAGACTCCGGGTGTATTCTGCACATCCCATAGGATGATTCCCTTTAGGAAGTTGGCAAGCACCAGGGTCCCCCTTGAGAGACTCCGGGTGCGTTCTGCACATCCCGTAGGATAATTTCCCTTAGGAAGTTGGTAAGCACCAGGGTCCCCCTTGAGAGACTCCGGGTGTGTTCTGCACATCCCGTAGGATGTTTTTCCCAGGTCACAGCATGTTTGGCCTATGTCCAAAGATATGTCGATGAGTGGCTCGCTTGGCCTACGTCCGGAGACTTGTCGATGTATGTTACCCGTTTGGCCTACGTCCGGAGACGTGTCGATGTGTGTGGCCCGTTTGGCCTACATCTGGAGACGTGTCGATGTGTGTGGCCCGTTTGGCCTACGTCTGGAGACGTGTCGGTGTGTGTGGCCCGTTTGGCCTACGTCCAGAGACGTGTCGATGTGTGTGGCCCGTTTTGCCTACGTCTGGAGACGTGTCGGTGTGTGTGGCCCGTTTTGCCTACGTCTGGAGACGTGTCGGTGTGTGTGGCCCGTTTGGCCTACGTCTGGAGACGTGTCGATGTGTGTGGCCCGTTTGGCCTATGTCCGGAGACGTGTCGATGTGTGTGGCCCGTTTGGCCTACGTCCGGAGACGCGTCGATGAGTGTGACCCGTTTGGCCTACGTCCGGAGACGCGTCGATGAGTGTGACCCGTTTGGCCTACGTCCGGAGACGTGTCGATGTGTGTGGCCCGTTTGGCCTACGTCTGGAGACGTGTCGATGAGTGTGGCCCGTCTGGCCTACGTCCGGAGACGTGTCGATGAGTGTGGCCCGTTTGGCCTACGTCCGGAGACGTGTCGATGAGTGTGACCCGTTTGGCCTACGTCCGGAGACGTGTCGATGTGTGTGGCCCGTTTAGCCTACGTCCGGAGACGTGTCGATGTGTGTGGCCCGTTTGGCCTACGTCCGGAGACGTGTCGATGAGTGTGACCCGTTTGGCCTACACCCGGAGACGTGTCAATTGCTTTTGTGAACACTCCATTGGAAAGAAAAGCTTGAACTTGTATTGATGTCTGTGTGACTACATTGCTTTATTGAACAAAAAGATGAGCTTGCATGAGTAACATCAAAAGTAACTTGTCTTCAATGGAGGTGAGGGAGGCTTGGGTGCCTGCTTAGAGCTGAGCTGATAGGCGAGGAGCTTCGTAGATAGTACCTTCGGAGGTGATGGGCATTCCGTTGTCTTGGAACTTCCTTCCCTTACAAGGTGATGTTAGGATCGTCTTCCATGACTGGGTAGCAGGTGACAGCTTGGGAGACCTTCGCTTGTCGCTTGCATGATCTTTCTCTTCTGCTCCTCGGTGGTCAGCCTAGACTCTTAAAGTCGGCTAAGATCATGCTGATCTATATGACTTTTTTTGTGGAGGTTCGTTGGCGGCCGCGTCACGATCTTTGATTTGCTGTATAGCCCCCTTTGCAATGAATTTCATGCAATGGCCGTCTCCGACCAGTTCTTCGAGGTGCTTTTTCCAGGCGAAGCAGTCATTTGTGTAATGACCGTGCCCTTCATGGAATTCGCAGTATCTACTGGTATCCTTCTTGGCGGGGTTTCCCTTCAAAGGCGATGATTTCTTCAACCAAGGCATGTTCTTTACTTGGGCTAGGATCTGCTGTATCGAAATAGTGAACTTGGTGTAGGTCTCAGTTGTTGGAGCACCCCCCTGAGGCTGTAATTCGCGCTTGCCCCCATCCTTGTCTTTTATCATGTCGTTTCTTTGGCTGGCCGGTTCAACCGGTTGATCGGCCTGCTTGGAAGCTTTCTTTGCGACGGTCCGGTCATCGTCCCAAAGTGCATAGCGCTCTGCTGTCGCGAAGACTTCTACTAGTGTTTGGCAGGGAGAGATGGTCAGCTCACGATACAGCTCACACTCAATTGGCAAGCCCCTCTTGAAGGCCGATGACGCGATTCGGTCGTCACATCCAATGATGTTCGCCCTTTCTGCTTTGAACCTCTTGATGTAATCTCGAAGGGATTCTTCATACTTCTTTTGCCGGTTGAACAGGTGATCAGGGTTCTTCTTGATCGTCCGGTAAGAGGTGTATTCTTTGGTGAAGACGTAAGCTAGCTCCTTGAAGCTGTTGATCGACCCAGATGGCAGGGAGTAGAACCAGTCTTGGGCTGCTCCTAGCAAGGTCATTGCAAACACCTTGCACATCAGCGCATCGTTAGCCTTGTAGAAGATCATGATACTTTTGAAGTGCTTTAGATGACTCTCGGGATCGGAATCCCCTTTGAAATGCGTGAATGAAGGCATTGAGAATTTCTTTGGGGGAGCAGTCTGCTCGATCTCGGCAGTGAAAGGCGTAGAGTTTGCTTGGTCCACCTCCCTGTGTAGAGCATCTTCGAAATTTCTACCAATCTTTAAGTTACGAAGTCGGTCGTTTACGAGCTTCTTGACGTCCTCCGCGCGCATGGCTTGCCGATCACGTTGGCTACCCTCGTGATTCAGGCGGGGATGGTTGGCTTCCTCATCGACTTGAAGAAGTTGAGCCCCTCGGTTACCTTGCCCGTGAGGCAGATTGGTGGATTGAGCTTGCGAAGATTCCTCCACGAGTTGTTGTCGCAAGTTGGTTCTCGAGCGGGTTAGTAAACTTCGGTCGTTGCGTTCGTCACGCAATCGTTCACGGACTCGTGCCCCTTGTGTGCCTAGTCTTGAATGGATCGTCGATTGGCTCAGAGTACGACTTGCAGATGTCTGCGTCTCGCCAGCTCGATCTTGTTCTCTCCCCTGCCAGTTTGTCTCTGACTGACTAGTCTGGGATCCCTCAAAATGCTCGCCGGTATGCTCGCAGATCCTTCCCTTATTGTCATGGGCTCCAAGGTTTTAACCGAAGTTGATCTGCCTGAGGAGCTGGCCAATTAAATTGTTTTGGTCGTCAACCCTTTGTGTAAGCTGATCTACTCATGAGTTAAGGCTCACTTGACTGCGCGGGTCGGGAATAGAGGTATGGGTCAGGCCCAATGGCAGATGGGCTAGGGTTCCATTAGATGTGCACACGGGTGCATACGTCAAGTGTGGTTGCAAAGGAGCGAGTGAATGGATTTGCTCCAAGACTAGGGAATGGCCCGAGATGGCATTGAGGTGGTCACGAATGGCGGCACTGTCATAGGTGGCGGCACCGGCACCTAAGCCTTGCAGTTGCACGACGGAGGAGGCCACGGGGCTGCACGGCTGCGCTGCAATTTCAGCAGCCACATGGCACAGCTGCTGCTGCGTTCCGGTTGCTATAGCAGTTGTTTGGAGAGATTGCGTAGCTGCCGGAGGTGGCTGGACAGCATGGGCAGCCACGAGGGGCTGCTGGAACCCGCCAGGAAGCTGCTGGAACGCGCTGGCAGCCATGGGAGGCTGCTGGGAATCTCCGGGAAGCTGTTGGAATGCTCTGGCAGCCATGGGAGGCTGCTGGAACTCGCTGGGAAGCTGCTGGAACGTGCTGGCAGCGATGGGAGGTTGCTGCAAAACTCTGGCAGCAGCTGTACCTCGTGGTGGCAGCGAGGCTTCGGCCGTTCCGGAGTGCGCCATCGCGGTGGTTTTGCCCCTAAGGCTTTTGCTTCCAACCATGGTTGTTTGGAAGGCTTCGGTGGATTGAAAAAATAGGTTTGGAGCACGCTTCGAGTATATCTCGTGCTCTCAATGAAAGCACCAATTTGTTTGTGCAAATAATCTCACGGGAGAATATTCGCCAAAGATTGCTTCGTCTTCTCTGCTTCTCTCTCTCCCTGCAAAACAGATCGGAGTAAAAGGACCACACCCGGGGGGTGTTGGCCAAAGGCCCTCCGATACCTAAGTCAGGTAGGGTGTTTCAAGGAAAACCGGGTGGCCGGAGCCCTGTGTGAGAGAGAGAAAGAAAGGAGGTGGCTAGGGTTTTTGAGAAATAATTTATGCAGAGTTTCAGTAGGAATTTAGACGTACCTCAACCATTGTGTATGGCTATGCTTTTGTAGTAGTCTCGGAGGCTAGGGTTTCTGAGGAATAATTCCGTAGATGGAAGGGAATTATTCCTCCCCTTTTTGGGATTGATTTGATTAATTAGGGATTTGATTTATTAGGGTAAATCAAATCCCTAATTGTGGTAGGTATCAAATCAAATCCCGATTCAATTAGGTATCTTCTCATTTAATTGGGGATCGTGGTAATTAACCAAATCAAATCTCAACCTAATTAGGTAACGTTCAATTTAATTGGATAATTCCCAATTAAATTGAGTAACTCCTAATTAGGTTGATTGACTCCCAATTTGGTCAAATAATCCCCAAATGGTAGGAATTATTTGACCTAGGGTTTGATTTAATTAGGTTCCCACACTCATTTTGATGTTTCTCCTCCTAACAGAAGCCTCATTTGCTCTGGACTTTTACTACCAAAACTGCAGTGTGCCCGTAAGTTGTGGCCGCGAAGACATTAGCTATCCATTCTACATCCAAGGCAAGCAAGATCCCTTCTGTGGGTACCCTGGCTTCCAGCTCTCTTGCCATGGAGATGGTGAAGATGCCTACCCACTTCTCCAATTGTCTGGTAACAATTACACCAGCCACAACATCGATTACCAAAGAAAGTCTCTTAGTCTCTTCTTGTCTCAAATTCTCTGCTTTCGGGCTACTTAGTAAGCACTGCTTGTAACAATGATATTTCATCACTCCATAACTTAACCCTTCCCAATGATCAGTTCGAGTTGGCTTCAAACCAAGCTGACTTCTTTTTGCTCTACAATTGCAACTCTTCTGTGGTTGAGTCATTTCCAAAGTACAAAGTCGGTTGCTTTGATCAGGCAACTAACAAAACCAGAAGTAATACTTCAGTTCTGGCTCTGCCTTAGGATGAATATCCAAAATTTGGAAGTCACAAGTATAGAGGAGAAGTGGTGGTGTGTCATGCTAGAGGAGGGTATGAGAATGGTGAGGTGGGATTAATACAAGAGGTTTTGAGCAGAGGGTTTGACCTGAATTGGTTTGCTAGTGACTGCAGCCGCTGCCAAGACAGTGGAGGGAGGTGCGGCTTCAATTACACAACCTACCATTTTAGGTGTCTCTGCCCACGGGGGACTTTTTCTTGGCGCTGTGGTTCGTACGATAAGGGTTAGTATTTTGTCCTCTTTTTTCCCCCCCTACTGTTGCCTCTATTTTTCTTTCTCTGTGCATGAAACTATTGTTGAGAGTGTTTGTCCCACATTGAAATGTTAAGGGACTTAACCTAGGTTTATAAGGAGTTGAGGTTCCACTCCAAAACCAATTGGCAATGGGAGGAGTAGCCCAACTCCTTATAAACCTAGGCTAGATCCCTTAACATTTCAATGTGAGACAAACACTCTCAGCAACTATTATGAATTGCTAGATGATTATTCTGCAAAATAATAATAATAATAATAAAATCGCCATACAGCCTCTCTTGGGTATATAGAGTAGTCTAACATTGAATATCAAACCTTACAAAAGCGAATCTTGAACATCTAAACAAAAATAAAATAAAGTAAATTTGATGCGATTTGAAGTTCTATTTATATAAAAAAATGATACAATATCTCATTTAATGACATTATAACCATAAATGTAACAGATGCATAAGTGTCGCCGAATCTGCGAAAGGAAAAATATAAAAATTGAGAAGCATAGGATCGTATAGTTCATTTGATTCATGAACAATGTTTTAATTCACCACCGTTTTTATTAATACGAAAAAAAAACCTTTGCATAATATCGAATCTCATGTCAACTTTAGTGCGTTTGTACGTAATTTTTAAGGTGAGAGTCAGGTGGCTGGAGCCGTGTGGAGAAAATATATATATATATATAGAGAGAGAGAGAGAGAGAGAGAGAGAGAGAGAGAGAGAGAGAGAGAGAGAGAGAGAGAGAGAGAGAGAGAGAGAGTGGAGCTTTGGGTATTTTCGGGTTTTTAGAAGTACCTTGAATGTTCGGTGTAGCCGTGTATTTATAGGCTCTTTGCGTATAAATATCTAAATTGGTGATGAATGTTTGGGTTTTTAGAAGTACCTCGATATCAAATCTCCTAATTTGGTGATATATCTCCAAATTGGGATAATATCGAAATTGGTGATATTATCTTTGTCCCATATTTAAAATATTATTCTTATTTTTAGTATTAATTAATTGGCCAAATAAATGGGCTCAATTAATTAACATAGGGATTCTGAATAAAAGAAATATTTTTCTCATCCACGTGGCTTTTTGTAATTGGAAACTAGAACGCTCCCACAATAATTCTCAAGAATAAACATAGCAACGTTCTAACTAATAAAGTTATATAAATAAAATTCCTCCAAGCATAAATAAGTTAAGAGAACACCATATTTCAATTAAAATCAAGGAACATGGTATAGATATGGTTGTTGAGGCCCAAAAAAGTCCATGGTTAGGCTCAAATAAGTTTTCGGTCCAATACGATACTGTATTAAGAAAAGTCACATATCGGAGTACACGAAGGCTCATCATATACAAGTCATAGTCTACGTGTCATGCTAAATAAATAATTTGCCATGCCAAGGACTGAAATAATATTATAAAATACAAGCCCATGCTAAACTGAGCACCGTGCCCCAATTCAAAGACGATAAAATTGAAGCATGCCGAGCGACATGCCATGCCAAGCAAGGAATTATTATTCCGCACCCAATCACGCCACAAACTTAAGTGGGCCCCAAGCCACTCAAATACTCAGGGCTTGCTTGAGTGAGTTGTGGTATGAATGGTAATAAATCGACATGAGGCCTATTAATGAGCCGAAAAATGGAAGTCTCGGGTTGCTTGGGAGCCTAGGGACTCAAGCCCATTTCTTAGGCCCAAACATGTGGGTGAGCACAAAAGAGGAAAAAAATAGCCCTATCAAAATAGCCTATTGACTCAACCAAAAAGCCCAACGTTTAATAAAAATAGCCCACTTACTTAATGAACCACCTTAGCCCATACAATTACCATAATGAGCTACAAAGGCCCCAGCACTTGGCTGGAACAACAAAAGCCACGAAGGGGAGGTTTGAAGGTTCATTGAACAAAAGCTGTTGGGAGGTTCCAGCACATGGGGGGAGCAAGTTTCAAGCAAAAAACATTCAAGAAACCAAAGGATATTAGCGCGCAAGTTGCCAGGAGGAGAAGCACCATTCGAACCAGTATGTACATCCATTTGCTTTCCTTCATAAGATCTAGCCATGAAAGGAGAAAGGAAAGAAGAAGAAAAATACATGAGAATGAGAGTTTCCCACCGAAACAGCTGCGGGAAAGGGGCCTTGAGCTCCCAAAAATCCCTGATTTTGTGCAAATAGGTAGATGAAATTCACCAAGATAGGAAAAGTCAAGGGAGGAGAGGAGAATGGAAGGGAAAAGCTTGGCCAAATTGGGTGGAAACTATTAGGGTTTCTTGGGAAAGAATGGTTTCCAGCGGCTATAAAATGAGGCATCTTCTACCCAACGAAACCAACCTACATTTCAGAGAGCAAGCTTCCTCTCTCACCTGCAACACCCAGAAAATTCGTGCTGTTCATCCTCCTCCCCATTTTTCCGCATTCTGGCAGGCTGCTCTAGCATTTGACAGAGTCACTGTCAAGCTGCCATAAATAATACTCAAGCCACCCATTCATCTTTTTTTCCTTATTCTCAGCCAAACCCAGGGACGGACCCACAGTGGGGTCAATGGGGTCAAACGACCCCATGGACTCCATGGAAGCAAGGTAGAAGGTGCCTTTGAATTGGGGTGTGACCCCATGAGAGAGAGGATTTACAGACAGAGCAAGAAGAAGATGAACAGGAAAGCTCTGTTCTGTTTGAAAGAAGCTGGCCAAAACGGCGTCGTTTTGGCCCAGCTTCTAATTTTTTTTTAAAAACAGACTAGCCAAAACGGCGTCGTTTTGGACCAGCCCGGGTTATTTTTTTTTAAAAACACGCTGTCCAAAACGACGACGTTTTGGCCAGCGAGTTTAAAAAAAAATTCGCGTGTCTGATCCAAAACGACGCCGTTTTGGTCCAGGTGTTATAAAAAAAAAAAACTGAACAGATGCCCAGCTTCTTCCTCCCGAATTTTCATTCCAAAACACCTATTTTCTAAACCCTCAAACCTAAATCCCCAATCTCCACCCCCCACAAACCTTTAACCCTCTTGCCCACCAAGCCTTGAAGCCCCAAATCCTCCATTGTTGCCGCTGCCAGCAGCTCCGCCACTTTCAAAAGCTTGCCTCCACTTCCACCACCTCACAATTCAAGGTAAATTCTAACTCTAAACCTAAATTGCTTGAATTGAAATTGAATTTATGATTGTATTATATTGTTTAGATTTATTGGATGTTTCATTTATGAATTTTTTGTGGTTAATTGGTATAAATTTGGTGTTGTTTTGATTTATTGGATGTTTCACTTATGAATTTTTTGTGGTTAATTGGTATAAATTTGGTGTTGTTTTGATTTATTGGATGTTTCATTTATGAATTTTTTGTGGTTAATTGGTATAAATTTGGTGTTCTCTTGAATCAAAATACACATATTGAAACAACTGTGAGCAAACACTCTGAACAAGCTCGTATGGCATATCGAAGATGCTTAATTGCATCAATCAAGTGCACTAAGTTTCTATTGAGACAAGGTCTTTCTTTTCGTGGAAATGATGAAAGTGCAACTTCAAGCAATAGGGGAAATTACTTGGAGTTATTGCAATTCCTTGCAGACAATGATGAGAAAGTTAAAGAAGTTGTGTTGGAAAATGCTCCGGGGAATCTCAAGTTAGTAGCTCTAAAGATTCAAAAAGATATTGTGAATGCATGTGCCGGGGAAACACTTGATGTCATCATGAGTGGTTTAAAAGATAGATTCTTTTCTATATTGGTGGATGAAGCACGTGATATTTCTGTGAAAGAGCAAATGGCTATGGTGTTGCGTTATGTGGATGACAAAAGGCATGTAATTGAAAGGTTTGTGGGGGGTTCAACATGTTACCGACACCACTTCAAGTACACTAAAGGATGCCATTGACATATTCTTTTCTTCCAATGGTTTGAGCTTTTCCAAGTTACGAGGACAAGGTTATGATGGAGCTAGCAATATGAGAGGTGAGTTGAATGGCCTTAAAACAAAGATTTTGAGAGAACAACCTTGTGCATACTATGTTCATTGCTTTGCTCATCAACTTCAACTAGCACTTGTTGCCGTAGCAAAGAAGAATATTGATATTGCCTCTTTCTTCACAACCACTAATAGTGTGGTTAACCATGTTGGAGCATCGTGTAAGCGGCGTGATGCACTTAGAGCACAACTCCAAGAAGAACTTGTGATAGCTTTTGCAAATGATTGTCTTATAACAGGGCGAGGTTTGCATCAAGAAACAAGTCTCAAACGTGCCGGTGACACACGATGGAGCTCACATTACGGTACCATTATTAGCATCATTTCTATGTTTTCATCTGTGATTCATGTGCTTCAAATGATTATTGATGATAATCCCAATGATAGTGCCGGTGAAGCAAATAAGATTCAAAGGGAAATGCTTACTTTTCAGTTTGTGTTTCACCTATTCTTAATGAAGGCTATATTGGGACTCACAAATGATGTGTCACAAGCATTGCAAAAGAAAGATCAAGAAATTGTGAATGCAATGGCTTTGGTGAAATCATGCAAGGAAAAACTACATTGGATGAGGAATAATGGGTTTGATGCATTGGTTGAAGAGGTGTCTTCATTTTGTGACAAACATCATATTGATGTTCCTACCATGGATGAGGCCTTCGTACTTCCAGGGAGGTCAAGGCGTAATGCTCCAATAAAGACAAATAGTCATCATTATCATGTGGAGCTCTTTATTTATGTCATTGACGAGCAACTTACGGAGTTAGATGATCGTTTTAATGAGGTAAATACTGAGTTGCTTATTTGTTTGGCATGTTTGAGTCCAAATGATTCATTTGTAGCTTTTGATAAACAAAAGTTACTTCGTCTTGCTCAATTTTATCCTCAAGACTTTTCGGATGGGGATCTTTTGGCACTTGATGATCAACTTGAGCTTTATATTCATTATGTGAGTTCGAGTAGTGATTTCTCTTACTTGCAAGGGATTGGTGATCTTGCAAAAAAAAATGGTGGAGACAAGGATGCATCGAGCATTCAATTATGTGTATTTGCTTATTACATTGGCTCTAGTTTTACCGGTTGCTACTGCTTCAGTCGAGAGGGCATTCTCCGTCATGAATATTATCAAAGGTCCACTTCGGAACAAAATGGGAGATCAATGGTTGAGTGATAGCTTGCTTGTTTATGTTGAGAATGATGTTTTTGATTGTATTGAAAATGAAGCTATAATGCTACGTTTTCAAAATATGAAACCTCGTCGTGGCCAATTGTAATTTGTAATGTTATTTTTTTACATGAATTATGAATGAATGTACTCTAGTTTTATTTTCAATGTTATTTTAATCTTTCAAAAAAAAAATTGAACTTTTACACTATGACCCCACGACACAAAATTCCTGGGTCCGTCCCTGGCCAAACCTCTCTGCAAACTCTTCATCTCCTACCTTAATACCCTTTCACCCCCTCCCCCCCAGGAACACTTAGTTTTCTCTTCAGTGCTAAACTCATGACAATTTTACTCCCATGCCACAAGCTTCTCATGCCAAGCTAGAAAATTTATCTGTAAGCTGTTGTCATTTTCATTGGTGAAGGTAACCAAGATGTTTCCTAAGGCTTCTCTGTCCTTTCGAAGCATTCTTGGGGCTTGATTTCTGAACTCAGATACATGGGACGATTTCTTCAGTTCGCTCTTTACGGCAGCCCAGCCCATTTGTAGATGCCGGAAGAAAAAAGCCCCTACAATGGTGAAATCGTACAAACTTAGATGAATATTCTGACCTAAAAAAAATGCATTATTCGAAAACAAAGAAGAGATAATAGGACAAATGGGGTGGTTCTCTGTTGGGGGGAGAGAAAGAGAGAAGTTGAGAGGCAGTGGTGGTGGTGTTAGGCTAGATCGGAGAATGGGAGAATGGGTGTTGGTTGGGTGGATGATGGGAGTTGGACTTAGTAGAGTTAACATATTAAAAGTAAGGGTTATCTACTGTAGGCGTCCTTGAACTTTACCTCGAGTTGTAATTGGGTCCACGAATTTTTTTTTAAGGCAATTAGGTCATCCAAGCCTCTCATCCGTTCCAATTAAGTCCTTCCGTCAATTTGGCCGTTAATTTGAGGGTTAAAACCGTCCATCTCAATTAAAATATTTTAAAATTTAAAATTTAGAAAAATAAATAAATAAACTTTAAAAAAAAAGATAAAAATCCAAAAGCACAAGGAAAAAACTCTTCGTCTCTTTCCTCCCAGTCCTCCTCCTACCCCCAACGTTTAGCCAGCCAGCCAACCTTAGACCCCAAGCCACCCAAAACACCACCCACTCTCCCCACACTCTAGCACACACCCTACTTTGTCGTCAATTTCATCGATGACAGTGACTTCTTCTGTAATAACCCAAACCTTAATTAATATTTAATTATTAATTTATTAAGAGGAAAAGACAATTTTGCCCTTGAAATAATTTATGATATAAAAGTTGACTTTTGACCGAGAAGGAATTTGACAATTCCACACATACCGTTGCGTAGAGCACGACGAAACGAGTCCGTAGACACGATGTGAGCTGGAATTGGAGCTTTAACGAAGAAAATACTGTCAAAATACTCCGAGGGGCAAAATGGTAATTTTGGAAATCAGGATTTTTTTTAATTTTTTTATAAAACTGATCTTCTTCTTCTCTCTCCCTCACAATTGCGACACCCCCCCTATTTTGCAGCCGTCACCTTCTCTCATCCATAGCCACCGCCACCCTCTACTCCGACAGACGAGATCGGACCCAATCGAACCACCGCCGCTTCCTCTTCCTCTCCTGACCAGTCTTTGCCCTTGGAACCGCCGGTTTTCATGGGAAAACGTCCGAGAACGTGTCGGTTTTGGCAGATTTTTCAAGCTTTCGATCTCCGTCATCCGGCCACCAAATCGGACGAGTGAGGTATGATTTTCTAGCTATTTTCCATGCTCTAGTTGCTGGTTGGGTAGGATTTCAGAAATTTCAAGCGTAGATTGTTCGATTTTCAATATAGGTTTTAGTCAATTTTGAGGGTGCAATTCCGGCCACTTCCGGCCAGTTTTTGGGGTAAGTCCAAGAACAAAAGTGGTTCTAAATAGGGTGTTTTACCTAGGATAGGAGTTTGGGCCAGCGGTTTGGAGTTTTTCCGACTACCAGAAATTTATCAAGCCACCCACGTGCTGCCGCCGGGTGTGGCGGTGCGTGGGCAGTTTAGTGGAGATCACTTTCAGTCCTAGAATGATCATCGTGTTGTCACGAGCGCGTAGGAATTCGTGGTTCTCAATTTGGATACCGTTTGAGCCTCGAACGGATTTTGCATATTGTGCGATTTTCGGTTTCAATATTGCTGAGCCGTTGGATCGTAATCTTTTTCAGATATGTTAATCTAGACAATTCCAGGATCGTTTAGGATTCGACGGATCGTGAATCGGAGTCCCGGATACTCCGAAATTACGAACCCTATGGCTAGGGTTTTAGAAATAATGCGATTGTACGATCGTGATCAATCCGACCGTCCGATAGAGATCAAACCCTCAGGACATGTGTCCTAGGTATATTGGAACTTTTAGAGACTTTCAGATCATAATTTTTAGGTCGTGGACCTTCGGGGTCCTGGGTTGACTTTTGGGACTTTACCGCTTTTTGAGTCCCGAGATACTTCTAAATTGTTCCAAGTGGAAGGCAAGCTTTTGTGGGCATAAGAACAACTTTAATTTGATGCACGCACTTCTAGGAGCTGGGGGTTAGGGTTTTGAATTTAATACTATTTTGAGTATTGTATTAATAGAATATTATGGTAATTGAACAGGCACCCGGGCACCAGTTGACCCGCAGGAGGGACCTTCAAGAGGTCCAGAGAGCACGGACCAGCAGTGAATGAACTCTTTGTTTTTTATAAATGAATTTAAGCAGTTCAGTTACAGTATTTGATCTTGAATAAGTTTTATTCAAAGATTCGTGTTTTATAAGCTGTTATATGCTTTTAAATATTTTGTTTTGCATGCTGCTGAGTGGAATATCCTTTAAAGGATATAGGAAAAGAAATTATAGCTAATTATCATATAAACGGTAGCAGAGTTTTAGAGTTTACAGAAATTCAGTTATTTAGCAGATTTTCTTTAGAAACTTTATATTTTCCTAAACCACCTTAGGTACCCAGATATACAGATGTTGCCTTCGGTAAATAAGTTGTCTTCAGATCAAATGTTGCCTTCGGATTTTATTAGTTGCCTTTGGTTTAGTCAGCATGCTTGACAGTTGCCCTACAAGTTCTATGGTACCCGAACTCGTGTGGAGCGAGTAATGCAGATCATGCTGACTACGGTCCGCTGAATCCTGTGAGTTGCGGCTCGGACTGACCTTGTGTCACTGAGACCTGTGAGTACGTATCACCCATGGTGATGCGAGGAATTGACGGATATTAGGAATTGACGAAAATAAAGGGTACACCTAGGTGAGTTTTAAACTGTTTTCAATGCTTTTAAGAGATTAATGTTGACCAAGAGTATGATTGACATATATATATGTATAAATATATGAGTGCATTGGTTTCAGTACAAATATAATAAAGAGAATGATTTAGTTTTGTATAACTGTTTTTACAGTGGGGTTAGTATGTTCATATGTATTTTTTCTAAACTTTGTTTTTTGGTCCACTCACCTTTTTAATGTTTTGCACCCAGGCAGTAGACGTGTACAGTGATCCACCACTGGGCCATTTTCCACCTTCCGCGCTTTCCTTTCTGATGTAGGACGTTTCTGTAAAAAAATTGACTCATTTTGTAAATTCTTAGTAGTCACTTTGATAATTTGCCATAGAATTGGAATTTAACTGTTGGAATGTATATATATACGTAAGATGGCAGTTGGTGGTATATATATATGCTTGTTTGGCAGGTGTAAATTTTGGGAATTGATCCAACTACAGGGGAGACTTTGTCGATTTTTCGGTAGAAGTCAACCTTGTTATTTTATCGTGCTTTGTAAGGAAGGGCAATTAGGTCATTTGTGCCCGATACCCGCCAGGTGTCGGACACGCACAGGGTCCTGTCATCTCCAACATGGATCATCTTAACTGAGAGACTGTGGTGAGCATGAAGTGGCAAGGCTACATCGTGGCTACCCCAAAATCCTGAGGCAATGGAGAATCTGGCTCTAAACACGGGCGAATACTTGTTCCCAAAAGTGGATCATTATTTGGATTTAGAATACAAGTTTATGGAAAGAGAAAGGGATTTGAGGGGGCTAGCAACCAGATCTGGACACAACCCAACCTCAAATCTCTTAACTACCGCACTTTCCATGGCTTTCCTCCAATCATTTTTTCTGCAACATACAGTCTCCAAAAGCACAATACCAAAACTATAGATGTCTAATTCTACTGATATCGAGGCGTTCTTATGCCATTCACTGAAAGGACCCGCCCCGAATTTTCTCAAAACCCGAGACGAACCCTTTGGAATTCCTGACATCACTCCGATGCCAGACCCACTTACTAAAAATCGAGACTCCCTGCCGAAATTTCGGCAGAGTCTCCCCTATAAATTGGACATTTTCCAAAATTCCAACCTGCATAAAAACGCATTTAATATCCACAACTGGCAGCATGCACAATATAATTTCAGGCAAATTCTCATAAATGGCCTTCGGCCTTCTAATAATTTCCAAACAACTACCAAACAATTCAAATACAAATTTATGACTAATATTTAGTCTGCGGCTGCACCTAATAACCTTAGGCTGCCTACGTACCCTCCTTGAGGGATCAAGCCACACGTAGTTCTTCCCTAAAACCCAGTTCCCCACTTGGGCGCTACCTTATTTCATTTCTTTGTATTTCATATAATCTCCCCATACGCCGATACAACCAACGCCACGTATGGGGCCTGTCAACACGCCGGATAACCTACGCCACGTGCGACTATGCCATACTATCATAATATCTCCCCATACGCCGGTACAACCAACGCCACGTATGTGGTCTGTCTCAACACCGGATAACCTACGCCACGTGAGACCTGCATATCATATCACATAACTCCCCATACGCCGGTACAACCAACGCCACGTATGGGGTCTGTCGACACGCCGGATAACCTACGCCACGTGCGACCTCAATACAATATCGCAATAGCTCCCCATACGCCGGTACAACCAACGTCACGTATGGGGCCTGTCTCAACGCCGGATAACCTACGCCACGTGAGACCTGCATATCATATCACATAACTTCCCATACGCCGGTACAACCAACGCCACGTATGGGGTCTGTCGACACGCCGGATAACCTACGCCACGTGCGACCTCAATACAATATCGCAATAGCTCCCCATACGCCGGTACAACCAACGCCACGTATGGGGCCTGTCTCAACGCCGGATAACCTACGCCACGTGAGACCTGAACATCATATTGCAAATCTCCCCATACGCCGGTACAACCAACGCCACGTATAGGGTCTGTCCCAACGCCGGATAACCTACGCCACACGGGACCTAACTTTCACTTGGTGGTGCTTGTAGTAAATCCAAAATCCGAGGAGGTACCTAAAGTAGTGCGTATAGCACTCCAAACTGGCATTCTAGACTCTGTTGTACCCTTGTACAACCATATATAATTATAGTTATATAAATTAATTCTAATATTGTGTAACCCTCCACAATCATCTAGCACCCGATAATCCCCCCTAGAAAGGTGAGATTACTCCGGGAGACTCACGGTCAACCAAGGGTCAAACTATTCTAACCCTGGTCAACCGGACCTGTGGAACCCACGACCTCCAATTTTCGATCCGAAGGTCCCTATGGGTTCTACCAGGTACAAGACACTTGTCCTGCCAGTTTGGTTCAGATCAGACAGTCGGATTTCTCACGATCGCATGATCTGACGGTTAATATAAAATATAAACTTTAAATTATTATTCGGAACATCCGGGGCTCCGATTCACGATCCGTGAATTCCTACACGATCTTAGAAATTCCTAGATTAACATATATTAAATTTGGGACCATCCAACGGTCCCAACCTACCGAACCCGGATAACGCACAATATGCGATTATCCGTTCGATAGTCAAACGACGTCCGAATTGAGATCCGCGAAATCCTACGTACTCGTGACAACCTAAGGATCTCATCGGAACACATCACTACTTTTTCTACAGTGCCCACGCGCCGCCGCACGCGCCGGCATCGCGTGGGTGCCCAAAGCGATAACGCTTCGCCGGAAAATCTCAAAACCACGGCTCCAAACTCCTACCCTAGGTATAACACCCTATTTGGAGCCACTTTTGTTCTTGGACCTACCCCAAAAAGTGGCCGAAAATGGCCGATCACGGCGGCCGAAGTTTCGGCCGATTTTCAATTCGAAAATCGAGTGATCTAGAGATCGAATCGATCAAAACCCAACCAACAGGCAGCTAGAACAGCTTGAGAGGTTCAAGATCCATACCTGGGTCGACGGAAATGGTGGCCGGAGGAGGGAGATCGACGGCGTTGAAGTTCTGGCGACATCCGGACGAAAATCGCCATTTTCCAGCGGCTGGAGCGGCGGCCGATGGCGGGGATGGGCTGGGTCGTGACGCCGAGGTCGAGCTAGTTCTTTTGACACCGGCCCCGTCCGCAGCCGCGGCCGGTGGCCGGAGTTACGAAGAGAGAGAGAGGAGAGGCCGACGGGAGAGAGAGAGGAGTCGCGGGAGAGAGAGAGAGAGAGAGAGAGAGAGAGAGAGAGAGAGAGAGAGAGAGAGAGAGAGAGAGAGAGAACCAGATTTTTATAAAAAAAATCTCATTTCGAAATATTTACGATTGTGCCACTGGGTGTCTTTTGACCATATCTCTCTCGTTACAACTCCGATTCGAGCCCACTACGTGTCTATGAACTCGTCTCAGTACGACCAATCCAAAAATACAAGTCGCAGTCCCAAACTCTCTCCGGTTAAAAATATGACTAAAATACCCTTAAATAATTAAATAATTAAATAAGGGTTAAATTTGGGGTCGGGGTGTTACAATTCAGGTGCCAAGTAACAGCTACTTTGTTCGACTCCGGCAGCTATCTTTATTTGATCAATTCTTCAGCCAATCCCAAAGCAAGAATATGGTGACTCTAGCATCTATCTTTGTTTGAAACTGGAGACTGCAAAGGAAAAACATACGCATGCAATTCACAGCAAGAATTACAATCAAGCCATGTCTATTCTTTGTTTCGTATTTCACCAATGTCAAATTTCTGGTAGTCTTTGGATTATGAAATTGCAAATTGTGTGTTGCAGCTACCTTGAAACCCCAAAATGACGCTTTTACCCTCTCATTTTGACGGATAAATTGACAGAGTTGGACGGTATGACCCAATTGAAACTGATTGCTGAGTTAAGTGATGTAATTGCCTCTAAAAAAAGTTCACGGACCCAATTGCAACTAGAGGCACAGTTCAGGGACGTCTACAGTAGATAATCCTAAAAGTAAAGTACTGTTAAGTGGTTTGCCACATGTCAAAAAGCTACGAGAGAAACATGAGACACAGGGCATTTGGTAACAGGAAAGATGAATGCTAACAACCTTCTCTCTAACTTTCTCTTTTGGACCTTCTCTCTTCTTCTTATGACATGTGTCACTTTTCTCTCACTTATAACAATATATTTAATTACCAAACAACATTAAATGTATTTCCATATTTGCTTTATTTTTATTGTTTGTTTAAAATAAAAAATAAACAAATTCTTCAATAACTCTCTCTCTCCTCTCTGTCTAACGCACCCAGACCAAACCCACCACCGTCCGTCCTCCCCTCTCTCCATCTTCCATGTTTTAAATAAACAATAAACAAATTCTTCAATCACCCGATCCCCAAGCCAACCCAACTCGCCCTCGCCCCTCTCCTCCTCTTCCTCTTCCTCTTCCTCTCCCCCCCTTCCCCGCCTCGTGAAAACTCAACAGTCACCACCCCGACCATCACACCCACAACCACCAATTATAAATCTCTCAATACTGTCATAAATTGACTTGCCCACAAAGAGGGTTCATAGATTTAACACATCTCTTATGAAAATCATGCCAGACCCAGTTGGGTAAATCGGTCAAAACATGTACTTTCTTTTAACAAAATCATCTTCAACAACTTCTTTGGTTGTTTTTGTTATGGGTGCAGGCTACAGTTACAGCTTGGAATCATGGAACAATAACTAGATCCAAATGGTTATGAAGTGGTAAGGGCGGCTGGCTGGAGTGGTGGGTTGGGTATAATGAAGAAGATGGGTTTAGTTTAGGTGCGTGAGGGAGAGAGGAGAGAGAGAGTTATTGAAGAATTTATTTATTTTATATTTTAATCAAACAATAATGCAAATATGGAAATACACTCAATATTTTATTGGCTATTAAAAACATTGTTTTAATTTTTTAAGTGAGAAGATTAGAGAATGTTAAGAGAGAAAATTGTTAGTATGGAAAATTGGACCGTGTCAAATGCTGATCTTTGTATCAAAGTATGAGTCAGCTGAGTCAGCCTCAATTCAAAGTTTAAGGTCCAGTCACAAGCCCAATACATGTCTAAAATAGCCCAATCAATATATAATGAATGCAAGGCTTTAATTTTATTATTATTATTATTATTATTTATACAAACGATGTCAACCATACAATTTCAAAGAAAATATTTTACAATTGGAAGTTGTTGGAAATTAGGAACGTTATTAAATTATTATTTAGTTTCCTTTTATTAGTTGATTGTAATTGATTTGGAGTAGTCTCCAAGTAACCTAGTTTTCCTAGTTAAGCTTGTAATATCTCTATAAATACTTAGCCTTTTGGCTCTATCAATAACAACTGAGAATTATTCTTCTTAACAAAATCTCTAATTTCACATGGTATCAGAGCACTGATTCTAGGGCGTCTCTTGAAACTTTTTTACAAACCTTATTTTCTTCACAACCCTAGTTGCTAATCTTTGAAATCCTTTGCCAAATTGAGAGTCGTTGGCGCTTTTCATCCCTCACCCATGATGGGTATTCATCTTGTACAGTCGTCTTGTTCACCTTCTCCTCAATGATCAATATTTTATTCCCGCTACCAAAGCCATACCATCCCACAGTTCCTACATCTAACTAAACCAACAGTCGCACCCTTCTTTGGCGCTGCAATTTCCTTATGTTTTTCATACAAGTATTGCTCTCTATACAAATCATATTGAGCCATCTCTAGTCATGCTCTCTGTTGCAATCAGATATTGAGCCTATGTTTTGATGTCTACTACGCTTGCCACAACCACGGCATCTTCGACCTTTATCGAGCCTACCAATCATTTTTTTAAGTCGTCTACGCTTGCGGCAGACACGCCGTCTTCATTGCGATTCCTTCGTGAGCCTCGTCACTGCTCACTAAGCCGTTTATTTCCTCCGTGAGCCTCGTCAACACTCACCGAGCCATCATGTCTTTGCACAACCCACGACATCTCCAACAAACGCAGGAGGCTCTACACTAGCACCACTGTTGTTGACCAGCCATGGTGTTCATTGATTCTTTGCCCCTGCCTAGAAACCATCGATCGCTCATATCCAAGCCATCTATCGTAATCTTCCTGAGAGCACCTTTGCACAACTGCTGGTCCTTTTTCTCTCTGTGTTGCCATCGCTTCTTTGCACCACGACAACCCAACATGAGCGTTCACTTTCTCTCCTTTGTTGATATATCAGTTTCTCTTTGAGGTTTCACATCAGACCCAATTTTTTTGTTTTCTTTCTCTACCTAACTTTTTTCTTGGCCAAGTTTGATATTTTCTTTCTGTCTCCACATCACTCAATTCTTCTTCTTCTTTTTTTGGCTAACTTTTTCGATGGGTCATATCCCTTTTTCGGTGGGTCATTTTTCAAACCAAAAATAAAAATAAAAGTATTTTTTTCACTTTCACGCCATCTTCTTGGCTTTGCTCCTTTTCTTTTTTTAATCTCTCTTTCATCATTATTTTTCATTCTCTCTTCTCTTTTTCCAAATCTCGACCCTCTACAAGCTTCGGATTTGAGGGGTAGATATGGGAGGTAGACACATTGTCACACATCAGCTGCACACAGGCAGCTACACACCATCATCAATAGCTTCCGCACAATTGCACCAGCAACATCATCAATCAGTTGCACCAGCAACACCATCATTCAGCTGCCCCAGCAGCATCATTATTCAGCCTCAAGAAAAGGCATCATCAACAACATTTGTTGCATATTAGCAACAAAATCACCATCGTTGCACATCAGCAACATCAACAACAGCCTCCATACATGCAACATGCGCTGAACATCAGCACAACTTTATTTGGGTGCTGCTTCCTTCAACTCACGACTCTCATACATCGTCGGATTTGAGAGGAGCAACAACCCCCTTTACAACAGCACACCGCTGCTCCATTTGCCTCCAAATTTTCCATCATTACAACAGTGACACAGCTACGACACAGCTGCCCCCTCTACAGTAGTGACACCACTGCCTCTTTATCAGCAACCTTTGGGAGTAACACCTTTCACAATCTATTGTGCAAGTTGGACGTTCTTGATATCCACCCTCCAACTTGAGGGGGAGTGTTGGAAATTAGGAACGTTATTAAATTATTATTTAGTTTCCTTTTATTAGTTGATTGTAATTGATTTGGAGTAGTCTCCAAGTAACCTAGTTTTCCTAGTTAAGCTTGTAATATCTCTATAAATACTTAGCCTTTTGGCTCTATCAATAACAACTGAGAATTATTCTTCTTAACAAAATCTCTAATTTCACATGGTATCCCCACCCTGCATTTGTTTCAACCTAGTTGTCCGAGTCTTCCCCTTCCAATTTCCAAGTCAACTAGCGTGTTAAACACAGAATGAACTTAATATATTGTGAAGCAAGAATGGAAGTAAACAATTCAGCAGTCTTGTTCTGAACTAGAGAAGTAGATCCTTTTCTTTTTTGTTTTCCGTGGTGCTTTAGTTCTGGCTCTTCAGTTCAGCTGGGAATTTCTCGATGGCTCCCGTGGCTTTGTTTATTTTCTCTCTTCTCACTCATCTAGTGGTTCTTCACTCTAACGAAGAGTTGAAAATCAACAAAGGCTGTCCTCCCGAAGAATGTCAGACGCATCTTCCTGAATGCGACGGGTTGTTCACAGTTGATTGTTCTGATCGAGATAATCCGAGGATCCAACTGAAAGAGGAAGGATACTGGCATGAATTTGAGATCATCCCTGAACCAAATATGATTTTGATCAATGACCGCAAGCTTGAGCAGCGTTTGAAAACAAATTCCTGCAATGATCAAGTTTTCAACGACTTGAGTCTTCCCGGCCTTTCTCCAGTCTTTGATGAATTATTCGCACCCAATCTGACCCTCATCAAATGCAGCACCCCACTCCACGATACAGATCTTAACTACGGCTGCAGAAATCATAACTATAATTACTATACTACTTCGCCTGATCATAGTTTACCAAGTCTCCCACCATCATGTTCCGTGTTTCAGATGCCCAAGGATCCATATAAACCTTTCTTCAGTCTTTCTGCATTGACTACTACGTTTCAACTTCTATTTCGAGTAAGAGAAGAATGCCATGTTGACAAGGGAAAATTTAAGTGTTCCGTTAGAGAAAAAGGTATTTACATCGGAATAGATGTACATCAAATTAGATGCTTCCCGCATTTACATGACCCTTCGTTATTTATCCATTTCCTTTCTTCAAAGGATTCAACTCTCAAAAAAAGGAAAGAGTCTGTTGAAAATACTTTGTATTCGGTACAAACACACACACACACACACGCAAGTACATATGAGTTTTTAAATGATCGTTATGCACTATCTTGTTTTTGTTGAATGCCACTTCTATCTTCTTTGCTTCAGCTAACAAAAATTTCATTTTGCAATTTATGTTGCAGGAGATAAATTGGGATTGACGCTAGGACTAGGTAAGATTGACATCTCTGAAGTTAAATATATAATTGATCTCATCTAGGACAACTGTTACAACCCAAGGAAGGAAATCAAATCAGTCTCAAGTGCCCCTTGCTAAAATATAAAAACTATAAGAGAATATTTGTTTGTGGGAATTTTCTGTATATTCTTCTCCTTGTAGGAGGTCATATTTATAATACAACGAAATCTGAATGGGCAAGTAAATAATAAATTCCTAAATCTATTTGCAGTAGGAAATCAGGAATTAAAGTAAATCAATTACAATTATAATAGGAATTCTTAGTGTGTAAGGAAAGTAAGTCAATATCCACAAGTCACGCCAACACTCCCCCTCACGTTGGTGCATAGATGTCGCCAATGTTCAACTGATCTAGTGAATTGTGGAATGCTTTACTGGAAATCGCCTTTGTCAAAATATCCGTCAATTGATCCTCGGATTTCACAAAAGGAAACTGAAACACTTTAGCCTCAAGCTTTTGTTTGATGAAGTGTCGATCCACCTCAACATATTTAGTACGATCATGCTGAACCGGATTCTGTGCAATGGCTATAGCAGCCTTGTTGTCATAAAAGAGATTCATTGTGGATGTAGGTTTATACCCAAGTTCAGTAAGCAACTTTCTTAACCAAAGAAGTTCACAAATCCCTTTAGTCATGCCTCTGAACTCGGCTTCTGCACTGGATAAAGCTACTACATTCTGTTTCTTGCTTCTCCATGTCACCAAATTACCTCCCACAAATGTGAAGTAACCCGATGTAAATTTTCTATCTGTTACATTACCTGCCCAATCTGCATCTGAATAACCATCAATATTTAGATGACCATGCTTTGAGAACATAAGTCCTTTTCCAGGTGTAGACTTCAAATATCTAAGTATCCGAAGAACTGCATTCATATGGTCTTCACTTGGAGAGTGCATAAATTGACTGCAACGCTCACCGCATAAGCAATGTCTGGTCGAGTATGTGACAAATAGATCAATCTTCCCATTAACCTTTGGTATCTTTCTTTGTTAGTTGGAACTTGATCCGGATATTCTCCAAGATGATGATTCTGAACAATAGGAGTGTCCGCAGGTTTACAATCTAGCATTCCTGTGTCTGTCAACAAGTCTAAGACATATTTCCTTTGAGAGAGAAATATGCCTTGCTGCGATCGAGCCACCTCAATTCCCAAGAAATACTTGAGTCCACCTAGATCCTTCATCTCAAACTCCGTAGCCAGATAGTCTTGTAGCTGTGATATTTCCTGTTTATCATTCCCAGTAATAATCATATCATCAACATAGATTATTAATGCTGTTACCTTCCCTTTTCGATGTTTCAAGAACAGAGTATGATCTGAGTTGCACTGTTTGAAACCATTGTTCTTCATTGCCATGGTGAACCATCCAAACCATACACGTGGTGACTGTTTCAATCCATACAATGCTTTTCGTAACCTGCAAACTGTTCCAGTCTCAGTAGTATTATATCCAGGAGGAATGTCCATGTACACCTCCTCCGTGAGTTCGCCATGTAGAAAAGCATTCTTTACATCAAACTGGTGTAGTGGCCAATCCAAATTAGCTGCAGGGGACAATAAGACTCTGACGGTGTTTAACTTTGCAACTGGAGCAAAGGTTTCTTCATAGTCTATACCATAGGTCTGTGTGTACCCTTTTGCCACAAGTCTTGCCTTGTATCGCTCGATAGATCCATCTGCATTGTGTTTTATAGTAAACACCCATCTACATCCGATAGTCTTTTTTCCTCGGGGTATAGTCTCCAATGTCCAAGTCTGATTTTTCTCAAGGGCTTTCATCTCCTCTTTTATAGCTTGGACCCACTTAGGATCTTTCAATGCTTCAGAGACCTTGGTTGGAATATGGATAGCAGACAACTGATGCACAAAAGCCTTGAGTGGTTCAGACAGCTTCTCAGTGGATACATGATTTGCAATTGGATACTTGGATGTCTTGCCAATATCAGGTGAATAACGGTTTGGTGGCTTCCCACGATTTTGCCTGAAAGGTAATTGATATCCAATAGTTTTATCATCTAAATGCTCAAGTCTAGTAGAAGTAGTTACCTCAAGGATATTCTCAGGAGATTGGTCTGTTGGTACTGTTGAGTTAGAGGGGGGTCTTCATCTTGTTGTTCTGTATTGTCTGTAGGTGTGAGACTCGGATCAGAAATATCTTCGCATGGATCAGGTGGGTCAGGCAATTGATCGCTATGAATGGGCGATTGGTCGCTTTTAGACAGAGAGTAATCTCGTGCTCCAGACTCGGAATGATCAATCATTTCTGTACAAAGGAGAATTTCTTTATTTTCCAAGTTGCTCCAATTCTGCTCTTCACTTCGTATCTCCCCCTGAAGTGTAGAATTGGATGATGGGTCATGGAAGAACAGCTCAGATTCCAGAAAGGTCACATCCAAAGTGACATAGGTTCGTTGGGTAGGAGGGTGATAACAGCGGTAGCCTTTCTGATGAGTGGCATAACCCACAAAAACACAACAAAGCGTACATGGATCAAGTTTGCTACGTTGATTTTTGTGGAGATGAACGAAAGCCACACATCCAAAGATTCGGGGTGTAAGTACCAAAACAGAAGGCAGAGGTCTGTGTTGTGCAAGCACCTGTAAGGGAGTTTTAAAGGTCAGTACACCAGAAAGCATGCGGTTGATTAGATGAACTGCGGTGACAATAGCATCATCCCAGTGATGGCGAGGAACATGAGCGCCAATCAGAAGTGCTCGGGCGGTTTCAAGAAGATGTCGATTCTTTCGTTCAGCAACACAATTTTGTTGTGGTGTCTGAGGACAAGTCGTCTCATGGATAATTTCATATTGTTGGAAGTAAGTCTTAAAGTCATGATTGACAAATTCTCCACCATTGTTTGAGCGAAGAATCTGGATTTGAGCATTAAACTGAGTTTTCATCTGTTTGTAGAAGAACTGAAAACAGGAAAACACTTCGTTTTTATTCTTCAGCAAATAAAGTCATGTCATCCGTGTACAATCATCGATGAATGTGACAAACCATCGAACACCAGAAGGAGCAGTGATAGGAGAAGGTCCCCAGACATCAGAGTGAATTAACGTAAATAGAGTAGTACACTTGTTTGTACTCAACGGGTAGGGCACACGGTGACTCTTGGCCAAAATACAAGTATCACATGTGAAGTCAGAGTCCTTGAAACCTAAGAATAAATCTGGTATAAGATGCTTCATATAACTAAAAGACGGATGTCCCAATCGACGGTGCCACAACCAGATTTGCATTTGTTTGCTATCAAAGGGATGTGTCACGCTATTAGCCATGCCGGGACTGAAGTCATTGACATAATATAGCCCCCCGCTCTTAGTACCACGACCAAGAATCTCCTTAGTGTGAATATCCTGAAGCAAACAAAAACTCGGATAAATGAGTACACAACAATTCAATTGTTCAGTAAGCTGACTAACTGACAACAATTTAGTGGATAAAGATGGAACAAGTAAAGTATTAGACAGTGTGAGAGAGGATGAGAGTGCAACAGTGCCAGCCCCTGTCACAGGATAAGTAACACCATTGGCATTTGCAATACAGGTTCGTCGAGGTTGTGTAGTATTCAGAAAATCATCATGATCAAACGTCATATGATCAGTTGCATCGGAATCAATTATCCAGCTCCTGGAATCAATCTTATCGGAAGTATGGAATCCATAACCAGTATCATTACTGGTCATATTGCATTGTCCTCAATCTATAAGAGTAGCCCACCAATTGGGGTAGCCATGCGATTTAAAATAAGTCTCACAAGTGTGTCTCGGATCACCACAATATGCGCAATCTGGTCCATGTGTCGGGGTCGTTAGTCTAGAAGTCATAATCTGTGCAGCGGAAGATGCATAGGATACAGGTTGAGTAGGAATTGGGATCGGAATCTGTGCCTGAGTCGGGGCCGGAGTCGGAGTCGAAATCGGGATCAGGGTCTGAATCATAGACAAATTCGGAGTTGGGGTCATCATCGGAGTGGGGGTCGGGGTCGTCTTCGGAGTCGAGGTCGGGGTCGTCTTCGGAGTCGAGGTCGGGGTCGTCGTCGTCATAGTCGGGGTCGAGGTCGGGGTCGTCAAAAGAGGATCCTGATTCTGGATTGGGTTCGGGGTCAAAGTCTGCATCTGTAGAAGCGGAGCCATCTGGGCACTCAACTCAACGATGGTTGGTGGAGAATGAGAGAAGGAGTCGGTGGTGCTACCTCCATGAGGGTTGAAAAAATCATCAACCCCCATAGCAGCGGCGGGGGTTTGAAACTAGAGTCAGCAATTCCAAGATCGCCGCTCTGATACCATGCTAAAATATGAAAACTATGAGAGAATATTTGTTTGTGGGAACTTTCTGTGTATTCTTCTCCTTGTATGAGGTCATATTTATAATTCAACGAAACCTGAATGGACAAGTAAATAATAAATTCCTAAATCTATTTGCAGTAGGAAATCAGGAATTAAAGTAAATCAATTACAATTATAATAGGAATTCTTGGTGTGTAAGGAAAGTAAGTCAATATCCACAAGTCACGCCAACACCCCGAGGATTACTTTTCTAAGCATTACATGAAATCAACAAGCTTTAAATATACCATTCTGGCAGTGACAGTAAATCCACTTTCATTGATGCCTCCTTTCCCACGTTTTGCACATAAAAGATTGGGGAAGTAAATTGAATGCTCTGTAAAAGATAACCTTGATCAAATTTAGCAACCCCTGGTATAAACTGTTCTGTAACTGTTTCATAATTTGACTCCATACAGTCCCTTGGTTAAAAGTTGATCTCTCTCACTTGCATGTTTTTGGTTAATGTGTACATTTTTATTGATTGCGGAGGTTTTATAGCACATCTCTCAAATTTAAACAGTTAAAAACACGTGAACAACAGTGATTCTTTGATTGTTTTTGCCTGCCAGACTTTCTCAGAAAAACAAAAAACTGGAATGCTAGCTGATATATTCTAAAATGCATTGCATAAATTTGTCGTTTCCTTTCTTTTATCATCTTCAGTAGCAGGTGCAGTTGCTGGTCTCATGGTTCTAGTTGTTATTGTTTGCTGCTTAAAGAGAAAGTTAGCATATGATAGCTTTATTTTCTTCTGGAAGAATCAAGGCCAAGATCGTCAAATTGTTGAGGCCTTTCTAAGGAGCTATGGGCCACTTCAAGTTAGAAGATATAGCTATTTGGAGGTCAAGAAAATGACCAATTCCTTCAAAGAAAAATTAGGACAAGGGGGCTACGGTAGTGTATACAAGGGAAAATCAAATGACGGCAGTCTTGTAGCGGTGAAGGTCTTGAGCAAATTAAAAGGTAATGGAGAAGAATTTATGAATGAAGTGGCAGCCATTAGTCGCACTTCCCATGTCAACATTGTCTCCTTGTTGGGCTTTTGTTTTGAGGGTTCAAAAAGAGCTCTCATCTATGAATTCATGCCTAATGGATCACTTGAGAAGTTCATATTTGATGCAAATACCCCAAAAATAGATCATGGTCATCACTTGGGATGGGAAGCATTGGATCGAATTGCCCTTGGCATTGCTCGAGGATTGGAGTATTTACATCGCGGTTGCAAAACAAGAATTCTGCATTTTGACATCAAGCCTCATAACATTCTCCTTGATCAAAAGTTCTTCCCAAAAATCTCTGATTTCGGCCTTGCTAAAATATGTAACAGGGACGAGAGTATTGTGTCAATAATGTGCACCAGAGGTACTGCCGGTTACATTGCTCCAGAAGTATTCTGTAGAAATTTTGGAGGGGTCTCACACAAGTCAGATGTGTATAGCTACGGGATGATGCTTTCTGAGATGGTTGGAGGAAGAAGGAACATCAATGCAGAAGCTGAAGATACAAGTGAAATATATTTTCCACACTGGATTTACAAGCGTCTGGAACTGGATGAAGAACTTGGTCTGCCGAGTATCATGAATGAGGAAGACAAAGTAAGAGCAAGGAAGATGGTAATAGTGAGCCTGTGGTGCATACAAACAGACCCTTCAAACAGGCCAGCGATGAAAGAAGTGATAGATATGTTGGAAGGCAGTGTTGATTGCTTGCAGATACCACCCAAGCCTTACTTGTCTTCTCCTCCAAAATCCCCCGCAGGTTCTTCTACAGCTACATTGGTCTCAATACAATAGAACGTCCCCTGTATTTTACTTGAACACTTCCATGTTTATGGATAATGAACTGTATGCTTATGAAGTTTGCTAGGTGTGGATCGAACATGTGGACTATTTTATTAGTGTTGCTCATAGGGCCAGTGACTAGAATATAAATCGGTGAAGTGCCATTGAGTTTATCTGTCTTCCTCTGTTTTAGTGGCAGATAAGATAGAGTGCTTTGAATTGAGACGTTCAATCACTATGGCACTTAGGTGGGGATATTGTATCATACCATGCAATAATTGTTTTGCACAAAGACCACCAAACCTGAACAGGTGTTTTCCTTACCAAAATGAAAGAAAACAAATAAACAAAAGTCTTGCATATCGAATTTCCAAGTCAACTGACGTGTTTAATTAAGTCTTGAAGAAATATATTGTGAAGAAAGAATAGTATCTAAAAGCCTGGTTTTCATTTCAAATTCAAAAGTCTAATATGTGAGGCAGCCTTCTGAGACTCAAAAGCTGTCAACTGTCAGAGCCAAAGACTTCGATTGGGGAATTATCAAGTCAAAGCTATCCTCCTTCAAATACAACTGGCAACACTATTACTTCTATTATTATTATTATTATTATTATTATTATTATTATTATTATTATTATTATTATTATTATAATTCTCTCTCTGCCATAATTTACAATATCCCAAATGAATCAAAACCTCTGCATCCTCATTTTGATGTTTCTCCTCCTAACAGAAGCCTCATTTGCTCTGGACTTTTACTACCAAAACTGCAGTGTGCCCGTAAGTTGTGGCCGCCAAAACATTAGCTATCCATTCTACATCCAAGGCAGGCAAGAATCCTTCTGTGGCTACCCTGGCTTCCAGCTCTCTTGCCATGGAGATGGTGAAGATGCCTACCCACTTCTCCAATTGTCTGGTAACAATTACACCATCCACAACATCGATTACCAAAGAAAGTCTCTTCTTGTCTCAAATTCTCTGCTTTCAGGCTACTTAGAAAGCACTGCTTGTAACGATGATATTTCATCACTCCATAACTTAACCCTTCCCAATGATCAGTTCGAGTTGGCTTCAAACCAAGCTGACTTCTTTTTGCTCTACAATTGCAACTCTTCTGTGGTTGAGTCATTTCCAAAGTACAAAGTCGGTTGCTTTGATCAGCCAACTAACAAAACCAGAAGTGATACTTCAGTTCTGGCTCTACCTCGGGATGAATATCCAAATTTTGGAAGTGACAAGTGTAGAGGAGAAGTGGTGGTGGCTCATGCTAGAGGAGGGTATGAGAATGGTGAGGTGGGATTAATACAAGAGGTTTTGAGCAGAGGGTTTGAGCTGAATTGGTTTGCTAGTGACTGCAGCCGCTGCCAAGACAGTGGAGGGAGGTGCGGCTTCAATTACACAACCTACCATTTTAGGTGTCTCTGCCCAAGGAGGACTCATTCTGTGCGCTGCCGGGATGATGAAGGTTAGTTTTTTATTTTTAATCTTCTATGTACATGAAATTATTATGAATAATTAGATACTTTCTGGCATGAGATAATTGTCCACTTGGGCATAGAATAGTCTAATTCCTACCATACATTTGATTCAAGAAAAAAGCAGTTGTTGAAATAGAAAATAGTAAAGTGGGTGCTGCTGATACACGACACTGAATATCAAACGTTATAGATTCAAATCTTGAACCTCTAAACAAAAAAATTGCAAGTAAATAATCCAAGCCCTGATTGTCCATGAGCAGTGTGATTTTTTAACAAAGGGAGTAAAATGGTCATCTTTCTTGCAGGAAATAATTTGAGAAGATTCAAGATAGGACTAGGTAAGATCCATATCTCTTCAATTAAATATCTAATTTATGTGGGAAAAGCTAGTTTATTGAATTTTACACCTTGCACCTATTCATACAAATTTTTTGTTGTTTCCTTTCTTTGAACAGTTGCTGCAGTTGCTGCCATTGTGGCTCTAGGGGCTATTGTTTGCTGTTTATTTTGGAATAATCGAAGAAAAAATCGTCAAATTGTTGAGGCATTTCTAAGGAGCTATGAGGCACTTCAAGTTAGAAGATATCGCTATTTGGATGTTAAGAAAATGACCAACTCCTTCAAAGAAAAATTAGGACAGGGGGGATATGGTAGCGTGTACAAAGGAAAATTAAACAACGGCTGTCTAGTAGCAGTGAAGGTCTTGAACAAATTAAAAGGGAACGGAGAAGAATTTATGAATGAGGTGGCAGCCATTAGCAGAACTTCCCATGTCAACATTGTCTCCTTGTTGGGCTTTTGTTTTGAGGGTTCGAAAAGAGCTCTCATCTATGAATTCATGCCTAATGGATCACTTGAGAAGTTCATATTTGATGCAAATACCCCGAACAAAAATCATCACTTGGGATGGGAAGCATTGGATCGAATTGCACTTGGCATTGCTCGAGGGTTGGAGTATTTACATCGGGGTTGCAATGCAAGAATTCTGCATTTTGACATCAAGCCTCATAACATTCTTCTTGATGAAAATTTCACACCAAAAGTCTCTGATTTTGGCCTTGCTAAGATATGCAACATGAAAGAGAGCATTGTGTCAATGGCGTGTGCAAGAGGCACTGCTGGCTACATTGCTCCAGAAGTATTCTGTAGGAATTTTGGAGGGGTCTCACACAAGTCAGATGTATATAGCTATGGGATGATGCTTTCGGAGATGGTTGGAGGAAGAAGGAACATCAATGCCGAAGCTGAAGATACAAGTGAAATATATTTTCCACACTGGATTTACAAGCGTTTGGAACTTGATGAAGAACTTGGTCTGCCGAGCATAATGAATGAGGAAGACAAAGTAAGAGCAAGGAAGATGATAATAGTGAGCTTGTGGTGCATACAAACAGACCCTTCAAACAGGCCAGCGATGAAACAAGTGATAGATATGTTGGAAGGCAGCGTTGATTGCTTGCAGATACCACCGAAGCCTTACTTGTCTTCTCCACCAAAGTCCGCCGTAGGTTCTTCTACTGCTACATTGGTCTCAACACAATAGAACGTACCCTGCATTTTACTTGAACACATTTATGTTTCTGAATAATGGAACAAGTTTGCAGAGAACTGTATGATTATGAACTTTATCATCAGGTTTGGACTATAATGAATGCAAGGCTTTATCTTTTTATTATTATTATTTGGGTTATATGAGGTTTTTGAACTATATGATAGAGCTGCTAATCTGCTAAGTCAATGGGTGTCCATATAATGGGGCTGTGGCAAATGCTGCTCATTGGATCAAAGTATGAGCCAGCTGAGTCAGCCTCAATTCAGAGTTTAAGGTCCAGTCACAAGCCCAATACATGCCTAAAATAGCCCAATCAAAATATTTTGTATGCAAGGCTTTATTATTATTATTATTTATTCAAACAATATTAAAGGAACACGAATCGGACCTTATATGTAAAGATAAATATTCTTAACTATTCGAGTTATAAGGTCCGAATGCTAGGCTTTATCTTGGATGATGAGAAGATTATAAATTTCCAAAAACCAAAACCGAGAGAGAGATGAAGACTATAGCAGGGAGGGGTAGAATTTGATAAGAAAACTCTTAGAATAACTTGGTATTCATAGATCAAGCAAGCAATCACATCATGTCAAGTGTTTTATGGCGCCCTGATGAAAAGGTTGGCGCCATGTTTAAGTTGGAGTCAAATTCCTGCAATTGTTCCAGTCACATTTGAATCGAAAGATAGATACTATTGACAAAATGCCCTACATAACATTGAAGACTTCGACTATAAAAAAAAAACATTGAAGACAAAAACACTAGCAGTTGTTTAATATCGCGCTCCCTTCAACCCCACCTCCAAATTAAAGACGTTAAATTTAAAGTCGTCTCCTAACTTAACTATGCATGCTCTCACTACTATTCTTTCTAATCATGGTTTAACCATCTATTTCTAGTATCAAATCTAACTTTAGACCAAATCATGTACGATGTGGCCCAAAGTAA
Source organism: Prunus persica (assembly GCF_000346465.2). Taxonomy (NCBI): domain Eukaryota; kingdom Viridiplantae; phylum Streptophyta; class Magnoliopsida; order Rosales; family Rosaceae; genus Prunus; species Prunus persica. Next base: position 30,428,270 of record NC_034009.1, on the reverse strand, counting down.
CAAATTAATAATCAATTAATGCTACTTTTGACAAACACAAGTTTGCATTTCGAGATGTGAAGAATGAAGAAGGAAAAAGTGATAATAAGATGCTCGAAAACGCACCCGCGGCTTATGATGAGTTTATGAAATTTCGGGTTTTCCAGCCATTGTGAAATTCACGTTAAGCAAGAAAATGACTGATTGATTTTATTCTAACGATGACGGGAAAAGCAAAAGATTGGCCTTCGGGAACCAGATGGTGGAGCTTCTGTCGTCCTTCAAGCAAACCTTTTTCATGCTTAATTACCAGATTGCCCTCGTATTTAATCTGGTTTGTAGATGTTTTAGTCAATCCATAAATTAAAAATAAATAAGGCATTGACTCATTTATGAAACATGTGAATGCTTGATCTGATGCGAGGTAGGGCACGCGCATCAGAAGATCGCGTGAGTACGGAAGATCGTCTGATTTGCGGGACAAGTTTCTCACTTTTTGCATGATTTCGGAGCGCCCGGTCCCCACGTGTCCTCTCCTCGTCCATTCCGAAATACTAGCCTGCTGCCAGGCACAAATATCAGTTCATGCACCCTATCTTGCGATGGGTACCGTAACATATCCGACAAAACGATACAGATCCCTAGCGTTACAGAGGTTTCATACTGTCGCATTGCCCACTCTAAACGCAATGAAGGGTCAAGGGTATTACTGTCATTTCAGTTAGAATCACCCCACAGTAAGACGAAAGTACAGGTTACATGCCTTTCAGTTTTATCCACTCGATCAATCCATCTCAAAACTCAATCGCCATCCTTTATTTATTCCATAATACCCTTTTACTTTACCTGTAATTACACCAATGCCACACTAACAACTTACGTACAAGCTCAAGTCACTCCCCACTGACCCTTCACTACTTCTCTCTCACTCTCTCTGCTCCCATTTGCAGAGAACAATGGCAGCCATAGCCACACTTCTAATATTCACGCACTTGTTTTTAACCGTTCTACATGCCTCATCAAACCCAGATTTCGAGCATTTACTAGCATTCAAATCCTCCTCTGACGCATCCAACAAGCTAGCCACCTGGAACTCAAGCTCCGACCTGTGCACCTGGTTCGGCGTCTCCTGCACCCGAAACCGAGTCTCGCGACTGGTCCTCGAAAACCTGGACCTCCACGGCTCGTTCGAGTCCCTAACCGATTTAACTCAGCTCCGAGTTCTCAGCCTCAAGCGGAACCGTCTCTCCGGCCCCATTCCCGACCTCTCAAACCTCACCGCTCTCAAGCTTCTCTTCCTCTCATACAACGACTTCTCCGGCGACTTTCCCGCCTCTGTCACCTCTCTCTTCAGACTCTACCGACTCGATCTATCCTACAACAACTTGTCCGGCCACATTCCCTCCACGGTCAACTATTTGACCCATCTTCTCACTCTCCGGCTTGAGGTCAATCGGTTCGCAGGTTCGATTTCCGGCTTGAACCTCCCGAATCTGCAGGATTTTAATGTGTCTGCAAACCGTTTGACCGGCGAAATACCGAAGTCCTTTTCAGGTTTTCCCGAATCCGCTTTCGCTCAAAACCCGGGTCTATGCGGGTCTCCGGTGCTGAACTGCAAGGGCCTAGTGAACAACCCGACTCGGCCCGGATTTGATGGAGCTATCGCTTCTCCTGTAATGCCGGCTGCTAATCCAACAGTAGTAGCCTCGTCTCCGAGTTCACTGCCGGGAAACTCAACGCCGAACAAATCGACAAATACTCGCCGCAATGGAACATCGAAAATAAGTCCAGAGGCTCTCATCGCGATTATAGTCGGCGACGCTCTGGTTCTTGTTTTTGTTTCACTGCTCCTATACTGCTATTTCTTGCGGAACTTCAGCGCCAAAATGCGGCAGGGCAAGAGCAGCTCGAAGCTTCTAGAAAGCGAGAAGATAGTATACTCTTCAAGCCCGTACTCGGCCCAACCCGGGATCGAGCGGGGTCAGATGGTGTTTTTCGAGGGGGTGAAGCGGTTCGAGCTCGAGGACTTGCTCAGAGCCTCGGCGGAGATGTTGGGTAAAGGCGGGTTCGGAACGGCATACAAGGCGGTTCTGGACGACGGCAATGTGGTGGCGGTGAAGAGGCTCAAGGATGCGCAGATTGGTGGGAAGCGAGAGTTCGAGCAGCACATGGCCGTGTTGGGGCGGCTCAGCCATCCCAATATTGTTAGTTTGAGAGCTTATTATTTTGCCAGGGAGGAGAAGTTGCTGGTCTACGATTACATGTCGAATGGTAACTTATTTTGGCTGCTTCACGGTAAGTTGATTTAGTTTTCTTGTTAAATTTCTGTTTAATTGACATTAAAATGTCAAGGTTTTTGTTAAGTGTTTTAGAATTATATGGGTTAATTTGTTGGGGTTTTTGAATGAGCCATGGATGAGTGTATGGTAAGAGCGTAGAGTAGGTCAAAGGTGTTTGACTCTGTTTGGTGGAGCTGAGGAGCGCAAGGGTTTAAGATATCAAGGAGGGAAGTGGGGCCTCTAATGGCTGCTTTAGCACCTTTGCCATTCATTACAGACAAGTGAACAGTTACCCATGAGGACAGAAAATGAACTTTAATTGCGATTTGGGAATTGGGATTTTGCTAAGCCCTCTGCCCTCTCTCTTGTACAGTCTGTCCACTGCTCCCAGTCCTGGCTGGCTCTCTTTCCAGTCTTGTCTTTATTTCCCTTTACTTTTATCCTTTTTGTTTTCTCTGATTCTTGCACCCTCATTTTCCTTCTTTCCGGCCTAAATATGACCAAAAAGCGACCTACTCTAAATCACTTTTATGCTTTATTTATTTAGACCAAACCAAACTCATAGATCCATAATCTCTGAGTAATTGTAATTATCATCAACTTATGAGGGTTAATTTGAACAGGAAACCGGGGCCCCGGTCGAACCCCACTGGACTGGACCACGAGGCTGAAAATCGCAGCGGGAGCGGCTCGAGGCCTAGCTTGTATTCACAACTCGTGCAGTCCGCTAAAGCTCACCCACGGTAACATCAAATCCACCAACATCCTATTAGACAAGACCGGCAATGCTCGTGTCTCCGACTTCGGACTCTCCGTGTTTGTACCTCCTCCCCCAGCCACGTCGTCCGCTCCACGATCCTGCGGCTACCGCGCTCCCGAGACGTTGGACGGTCGAAAATTAACGCAGAAATCCGATGTGTACGCTTTCGGTGTGCTTCTGCTGGAGCTGCTCACAGGGAAGTGCCCCTCCGTCGTGGACAGTGGTGGGCCTGGGGGTGGTTATGGTGGGCTTGTGGACCTGCCCAGGTGGGTCCAGTCGGTGGTCAGAGAGGAATGGACGGCGGAGGTGTTTGACCTTGAGCTGATGAGGTACAAGGATATAGAGGAGGAGATGGTGGGGCTTCTGCAGATCGCGATGGCTTGCACCGCCGCTTCGCCTGATCAACGGCCCAGGATGAGCCAGGTGGTGAAAATGATCGACGAGATTCAGGGTGTGGTGGGCTCCCCGAGTCATGAGGCCTTTGACTCCAAGTCCGAGTCGCCTTCCTTGTCGGAGGACACTTGCGGCGCGAGCCAGTAACCGTTTACAACCATATTATTAACGGTCTTCTATTGTAAATCACGGGTTTTGTTTTGTGGGTTTCGATTCTCCTGCTTCGCTTATTTTATTTTCATTTTCGCTTCTGCTAATTACTTGGATTGCGAACCATTTTTTTAACACAGAGTTTGATTCTCGGCAACTGGTACTTGGCTTTTAACTTGAGTAGGATCTTGTTTAACTAATCTTAATTATATTCAATGTACCATGAAACTGACAACCGTAATTTTGGAGACTAGAAACAAGAGGAAATATGAAGCTATGCGTTGCTGAAGTGCATGATATTTGGTGCAATTCTCAGAAGGCCATCCAATGTTGTAGGCGGGAACTTCCTGGCGAATAGGAAACAGACATCTGAGCTCCTTCCATTATATTCACATCTCCGACCATAACCATTTCTCAGGCTATTCAAAAGCTCAAATGTGACATTTGTGCTCGGGTACTCGGTAGGGTGCGCGCCACCCTTGGTCCAGTCAGCCCAGGTCAAAGACCTGTAGGCACTGTTTGCTGCAAATTTCATGTGCACAAATGTTGGTAAATAATGTTCTTCTGCAAAGCATTCGCCTTTGCATCTGAGGAAAAGTGGGAAGTATATTCGATCGGAGACAACTTCAATGGCAAGGTCTCTATCAATTTCAAACCACTGTGACCCTTTGCTCCATTGATCCAATGTGATTCCTGGGTAGTCAATGAAATAATATCGGTCACGTCCGTCTACGCTTGGATCATCATAAACCTCCACGAAAGTTTCGTTGGAGTGTATGAGGTAAGAGTAGACAGTGTAGAAGTTGTAGAGGGGGATGCATGATTCTGAGAGCAGAACAACACGTTGGTTTGCGATGTCAAGAAGAGCATTCGCCAACAGGCGGCGCTCAGCCTCAATCTGGCTCACCCTTCCCCATTCTACTTCCTGCAATCAATATTATTACATGATGATGTAGAACATCATAGTTGTAAGTGTTGTCTAAACAGGGCAGGCATCCTCTTAAACCAATTTATTGTTACAGCTTTAGAGCTTTTTCACTTGTCCCTTTTAAAACCTCAGTATTTTGAATTTGAAGTCTAAAAAGTCACAAAATAAGCAAAACAAACTGACCTGACTAGGAATTCTCCGGCCATGAAAAACTGGACTTTCAGGGTGTGATGATGCATTGTAGGATGGTTTTGAGTGCACATAGATTGAGTACAAGCCTCTATGCCCTTTGAAGAACTTCTCCCATAACGGGGCCAAAACAACAGGTCCCCTTGTCATGAACATAAAAGTAACCTTGGGAACCCGATGGAATGGATATTCAGAAATCCTAGGAGTCATGGAAGCTCTCCATAGCAACTCTGTATCGTTCATGTTGTGAAAAACCTTTGGCGGCTTTATGTATTCCTTTAATCCTCGTATGCGAGGTTTGGGCTGTGTGGCTCATATTGGAAGTTGAGGCTTTTACATTTGGTATTAGCAGTTGCGAATTGGGTGGAGATGGCATACCTGAGAAGGGGAATTGGGCTAATTGTTGACTAAATGAAAAGTCTGTGAAATAGGTAAGTATAATTCCAAGGGTTAAAGTTCCGTAGACAAAGAGCAGGAAATAAGAAAGGAGATTGAAAAGTTTTGGAAACAAGTTCGCCGGTTGTTGATCTTGATCCTTCATTTTACACAACAGAGATTAGACTTTGAGGGGGTGGCTGGCTGCTGAAGTTTGTCCTGCATTTACCTTACCCTCAATATGACTGCACTTGGGTTTTCAATTCATCCATGGGGTGGGGTGACTGAAAATCGCTGCAGAAGCGGCAGGGGGGCACGAGGCCTAGCTAGCAATATTCAGAATCACAGCCAATGGCTGGCACGTCCCCTTTCACAAGAAGCCAAGTGGTGATGAGCGGAGGCTGGTGGTGTGGTGTGTCCGTGTTTTATGAGGAGGCCTCCGAGACGGCTTCCCTGTCCAAGTGAGATGGTACCAAACCTTTTTTGATTGTCTTTCAGTCTTGTGTTGTAAATGATGGATTTTGTTTCTGTTGTTGCGTTGGGGGTTTTGATTGTCTTGCTTGATTTAGATATTTGAATTTCCATGTTTAATTGCAATCTCATCCTCTTCGTTCTGTTGTTTCTATTGGATGCTTGTATTTTTATTCAATATGAAATCCACACAAATTCCATTTTTCTTTTATTTTTATGTCTCAACATATATAGAGTTAATGATTTTTATGAGCTGTACATGGTTACGGAATATACTTTTGTATGATTCTATAAATGTTCAATTGATAGAGTTTGGCCGAATACTAACTAGTCTAGAAAGATTTGACAGATTTGTTCATAAAATTATACTTTAAATATTGTTTTATTTGATTCCTCAAATCCATAATTAATATCGAGATCCTTAAATATAGAGGTTTGAGATTTCTCAATCTTCGAATCGCTTTATGTTCTAAACTCATTAACTTTGTTTTTGTCTCGTTGTGGTGTGTTGGATTTCTTTTTTTTTCTTTTTTTTTTTCTGATAAGAAGATGCCTTTTAATTTCCCAAGGTTACAAACAAAGAGACACGTAACACTATATAAATCTGTTTTGCTAATTTCTAATGTTTTTTCTTTTTCTTTTTTCTTAAGGAGCGACATTGTTGAAGTGCATGATCTTTGGTGCAATTCTCAGCAGGCTGTCCAAAGCAGAAGGCGGGAACTTCCTCGCGAATAAGAAACAAACATGTGTGCTCCTTCCATTATATTCACATCTCCGGCCATAACCAGTCCTCAGGCCATTCAAAAGCTCGACTGTGACATTCAAGCTCATGTACTCGGTAGGGTGCGGGCCGCCCTTGGCCCAGTCAACCCAAGTCAACGTCCTGTTTGCATTCTTTGCGCCAAATTTGATGTTCACAAACGTTGGCAAATAATGTTCATCTGCAAAACATTCGCCTCTGCATCTGCGGTAAACTGGGAAGTATTTTCGATCCGAGACAACTTCAATGGCAAGGTCTCTGTCAATTTCAAACCACTGTGACCCCTTCCTCCATTGCTCCACTGAGATTCCTGGGTACTGAACAAAATAATATCGGCCACGTCCAACTGCGCTTGGATCATCATAGACCTCCACGAAAGTTTCTTTGGAGTTTATGAGGTAAGAGTAGACAGTGGAGAAGTTGTAGAGAGGGATGCATGCTTCTGAGAGCAGAACAAAGCGTTGGTTTGAGATGTCGAGAAGAGCATTGGCCAATAGGAGGCGCTCTGCCTCAATCAAGCTCACCGTCCCCCATTTTACTTTCTGCAATGAAGATGATGATCAGAATTAGCATTCTAATGTACTCAATTGCATACATTAAATGCATCTTAATATAAGTGTTTCCTATGAGCATTCTAATTTGCAGATAATGGGAATTGAGCAAAGCACTGACCAGATCACTGGGAATTCTTCGGCCATGGAAAACCGAACTTCCGGCATAAGACGACTGATTGTGGGACGGCTCTGAGTGCACATAGATTGAGTAAAAACCTTGATGCCCTTCAAAGAACTTCTCCCACAATGGGGCCAAAAGAACAGGTCCCCTTGCCAAGAACATGAAAGCAATTTTGGGAACTAGATGGAATGGATATTCAGGGATCCTAGGAGACATCGAAGCTCTCCAGAGCAATTCTGTATCGTTCATGTCGTGAAAAACCTTCGGCGGCTTTAGATATTCCTTCAACCCAATGCGGGGGTCGGGTGTGAGGCTCATACTGGTTGTTGGGGCTGTTGCATTCGGCATAATTAGAATCTGTGAATGATTGGATGGCGGAGGAGATGACAAAGTTGAGAAGGGGGATTGGGCAAATTGCAGACCAAATGAAAAGTCCTTGAGATTGACAAGTACAACTCCAAGAGTTAAACCGCCCACAAAGAGCAGGACATAAGAAAGGAGATTGAGGAGGTGGCGTTGGACATTGAAGACTTTGGGAAAAACGCTTCCTGGGTTTGGATCTTGAGCCTTCATTTTTCCCAAGAAACTTTGGGATATGAATTGAAAGACAAGATCAAATCAGAGAAATATGAAAGACAAGCATATCACATATCATATGTGATGAGAGAAAGAGATAAGACTTGAGAGAGTGGTGGCTTAAAACTATTTGCTGAGATTTGGGGTATGCATGCTGATGCTGGTGGTGATGACTTTGTAACTAACCGTAACCATGGGGGAAGGTCAAAGAGTGCTCTCCATTTAGGCCTGTCTGCACTCTGCAATAGGAATTAGAGTATTTTTCAGTTTATCTTTGTATTTAACGTAAATAATGTACGTAACCCTTTGTTTCAAATCCACAGTACAGATAACAAAATTCCATTTTTGAAGGTAAATACAATGCTTTATTTTAAATTCAAAGAGTTTTCTTTTCTCCACCGAAAAACAAAAACAAAGAGTTGAAATCGTTTTCAGTAATACTTCTTTTTCCTCGACCCAGAATTTCTTTTTGGTGAAATGACTCTTCATTGCAGAGAAGGAACAGAGATTTATTACCTTTTTCAATGACACAAAATCTAGAGAAAACTGGAAAAGAAAAATAACAAATATTTATTACCTTAGTCGCTTGGTTTCATTTCTAAAGAAAATTCATTACCTTAGTCATCCTAATATTTTTTAATGCACAATTATAGCCTAATTTTTTGGTTACAATTGTAAGACTAATTTCGCTTTTTTTATTCTCTTTGGTTGCAATTAAAAAAAAAAGGAACGTCTTTGTATTTTTTAAATAAATGCAATTTCTAGGGGTTTAAACAAAGAATAATACTTGAAAGAATAAATGCGATGTATTTGGGTTTGTTTTCTCCCAAAAGAACAAATCAAACCAAAAAAAAAAAAAGACTAACAATACTGGGCCTGGGACATATATCTGAAGCCCGTTATGGAATTGGGCTTTTGAAAATGAAAATTACCAGAAATATATAATAATAAAGTGACGTTAAAAAGAAAAAAGCTTATAATAAATTTTTATTTTGTACCCTACAGTCTACACTTGATCGATCCAAAAATGAATAAATTAACTCATGGATTTCTTTTTTTTTTCTTTTTTATCTGTTGAAGCGCATGAGCTTTGGAGCAAACCTCAGCAGCCTTTCCAAAGTATCAGGACCAAACTTCCTAGCAAACAAGAAACAAACGTTGGTGCTCTTTCCATTATATACACACGCAGTCCCATTCCTCAATCTACTCAAAAGCTCAACGGTGACATCAGTTCTTGTGAACTTGGCAGGGTGCGGGCCACCCCTGGACCAGTCAACCCAGGTCAAACTCCTATTCGAATTCTTTGCCCCAAAGTTGATGTTCGCAAATGTTGGCAGATAATGCTCGTCTGCATAGCATGAGCCCCTGCAGTACTTTTGGAAAGCTGGGAAGTATTTTTTATCTGAGACAATTTCAATGGCATGGCGTCTGTCCATCTCAAACCACTGTGATCCTTTCCTCCATTGGCTCAATGAGATTTTTGGGTACATATGGGAATTATACCGGCCCCGTCCGACAGAGCTTGGATCATCATAGACCTGTACAAAACTTTCGCGGGAGCGTACGAGGTAAGAGTAGACAGTGGAGAAGTTGTGGAGGGGGATGCAGGATTCTGAGAGCAGAACAAAACGTTGGTTTGAGATGTCAAGAAGAGCATTTGCCAATAGGCGGCGCTCAGCCTCAATCATGTTCACATTTCCCCATTCTACTTCCTGCAATTCAATTAAATGAAGATGGTCAGAGTATTGTTTAACCCATCAAATTCTGCTACATGGTTTCATATAACAATGTCATTTTGTGATTATGATAGCCATCAAATCATTAAAGAAAAGAATCATTGGGTTCCACCTAATGTGGAAATTATTGTGACAATTAGTGCAGGTTATCCATCACATCTAGTGATTATTTAAGAGCATCGTGATGATTTGAAGGCTATCTGATAGTTCATGAACCAGTGATTTGAGGTGCTTTAAGTAGGTAGTTTGTCTAAACAGAGCAGATACCCTGTTAAGCACTTCTTCTTTATGCCAACAAGCATTGTAGTTGAAACTTTTTAGTCATTCAACTTCACAATAGATCTTCTCCCTCTCTCACATTGTCACTGTTTAATGGACACTTTCCCTTGTCCCTTTCGAAACTACTTTTCCCTCCAAATTTATGCTTTTTTGCAAGTGAACACATTCAGGTAGTAACTCTAAAGAATGCAGATCACCTAACCTCAATTCTATAATCTGTGTTATAAAATGAATTTCAAGTTCAAACAAATCACCAATGAAGTAAATTTATGCAGACATTGCAAAGTAAGCAAGAGACTAACCCGGCTAGGAATTCTCCTGTCATGGAAAACAGGACTTTCGGGGTCTGATCCATTGTAAGATGGATTTGAGTGCACATAAATTGAGTACAAGCCCCGATGCCCTTTGAAGAACTTCTCCCACAGTGGGGCCAGCAGAACAGGACCCTTTGTCAAGAACATGAAAGCAACCTTGGGAACTCGACGGAATGGATACTCAGGAATCCGAGGAATCATCGAAGCTCTCCATAGCAATTCTTGGTCGTCCATGTCGTGCAGAACATTAGGCGGCTTTAGATATTCCTTCAATCCGATGTGAGGCTTGGTCGCATTGGCTTCGAAGGCTTTTACATTTGGCATTAGGGTATGTTGATTGGATGGAGATTGTGAGGTTGAGAAGGAGAATTGGGCTAATTGCAAACTAATTGAAATGTCTTTCAGATAAAAGCTAAGTACCATTCCAAGGGTTAAACCACCACCAAATAGCAGGAAATAGAAGAGGAGTTTGAGGATGTGGAGTTGGGCATTGAAGAGTTTTGAAAACAAGTTTAATGGGTTTTGATTCTGACCCTTCATTGAAGATAAGAGAATATTATAATAATAAATATTTACAGGGAACTTGAATGGGTTCTCCTATGCAGAGAAGCTCAATCCTTCTCCGAGTTTATTGAGAAGAAGAGAACCAAATACAAACTCTGGGATATCAAGATTGGCAAAGACCAAGTTCGTTTGAAGGTTTGGGAATTAAGGAAAACGAAATATCTATCTATATACGCCTTCTGCACACATATATAGCAAAATATCCTTTTCTGGTCATATATCCGTATAGAGACTAGAACAAATATGCAGGCCGGTGGGATTGTTAAAAAAACAAAGAACCAAATCTAATGAAATCTGAAACACAAGCAAATCACTTTGAACTAACCCAGAATTGGAAACAGAAAAAGATATTCGTACCAGGACTTGTAGTGCGAAGCAAACAGAGATGAAGACCAATGGAGAAGTCAAGAAATAAATAAAAAAAATGGAGGGGAAAGTGTTATAAGCAAAGGAAAAAGAAAGCGTGGTTGAAGGGGGGTCTTTTTCTGACTTTAAATTGGTGTGGTGAAGGCTGGTTACCTATATGGCCATACGGATGCTCCCGATGACTTTGGAGCTACACAAAAGGGGCAGAGGGTAGAGGGTAGAGGCACAACTCTCCCTTTTCGATCTGTCCAGTACACGGATTAGAGTTTCAGTTTTACTTTGTATTTAAGGTAAATGTAACGCTTATGTTTTCAAAAAATTTCTTCTAGGACCCACAAGTTAGTTTTGGCGAAAATGACTCTTTACTGCAGTGAAGAAACAAAGATTAAAACCCCAAAAAGAAAATTGTTTGTAGAAATTAATTACCTTTGAAACGACGCGGGCCTACGTTATCTATGTGCTTGGACTTTCAACTTTATGTTACCAAATTAAAAGCCGCCAATTAATAGTAATAAATAATAAACAATAATGATATTATAGAGCGTGTGAAAAACGTAGCTTCCATTTTTGCGACACGTTTTCATTCCGCCCATTCAAAAGCTGTGACATCGTCAAAATGCAGCCGCTAGGATTATGCATGGCCCAAATCTACATGTTCTCTCCTTCCATGCAAATGCAATCACAAGAATCTTCTGTGGAAAATCTAGGCGACAGCAGAAGTATTCACATGTTGTGTTCATCTCCCAACCCAAGTAATTGACGCCTAATTTGGAAAATTCAATCAGTCACTTTTATTCTCTTTAATTTATTATTTCATGAAATTCCATGAAGAAGAAAGCAGGAAAGTTGAAGATTAGAAGGAAAGAAGCACCAATAATTATTTCCTAATCTTTAAAGAGATACTGTAAATGGTTCAATTCGTTTATGATTACTTTACTATAAAAAAGGAGTTTGGCTCGTTTCCATATTAAAATAATCGTCAACAAACTAAACATTATGATAATTTTTCTTTTTGTTTCAACTTTCAATACGGTAAGAAAATTCTACACATAACAAAGTTTTCCAGCTCGTAATGACTCTTTACACGTGTTTGTCGCAGTGATTTTCGCTGTCACTAAACTCATGTTATAATGTTAATTGTTTCGGTTTTAACCAAATTATAAGGATTAATTAAAATATCTCAATCCCCTTATTTTAGGTACAAATTATATAAGAGAAATTTAAAAGGAAAAATTGTGCATTAATTCGTGCAATTAACTGAGCATGCCAGCGAGCGGTTGTATTAATTCTCACTCCAAAAAAATGGTGTAATTTTTTTTTTTCTTTTTCTCAACACATAATCATAAGCATAATTTGCGGACTTGACTTATTCAATACCAGAAAAAAGGGAAAAAAAGGGACAGCAAAGGAAAAGAACAATACAAATGATAAAGACAATCATATGGATTACTTTTGGACTGAAAAACAAAAAACCAGAAAACTACTTGTTGAACTTACACGAACGTTGTCACTTCCAATCTGAGATTGAAAGTAAAATGTGGTGTCCGTGGTCCAAAAGGGAACAGATAAAAGACAAAGTCTTGTCCAATATGGTGGCTTATTAATAGTAACAGACTTAAAATAAAGACTCCCCCTTGATGAGAATCGTTGCCAAACAAGAGGCTGAATGCACGGAAAGGGAAGGCTTTCTGCCAGTCAAACTCACCACCTGTCTTTGCTTTGATTGAGGATGAGGTTCTAGTCTTCTCGTCAATAGCTAGCTGCTCCACCTGGTTTAACCCAGTTGCTACTTTTCATTCCCCACAGTGCAGGGTATGGCTGACGTGAGTTGGTTAAGGCAGTAAGTGCGTGTTTTTGGACTTAGGTTTGAATCCCTTCTTCGTAAATTAGATTTGTTGATACCGAGATCAGCGACTAGCAAGAGCTGAACACGTTGACAATGCAAGGCATCGATAAGGAAACCCTTAGCACTCATGCCTCCCGATCGCAGTATAAAAGCACAAATTGCCCACTGGATGCATGGCGCATCCACTGTGAATATCTAATCTCACATCGAAATTATACACAACTTGCACACCTCCCAAGGTTTATAAAAGAAGCGCAATTCCCAAAAAGAAAGGTAATCTGAACTCTCGGCACCCATGCCTACCGATCGCGCTCTACCGAAGCCCAAGAGCACTCCGAAGGCCAGACATCACTAAGTTGGGCGCAAAAGTACCGAATCATTGTTCAGCGTCAACAAGATTGATTTATGCAAAATTCAACAAAAATAGAAAATGCAAAATTCAAACCAAAAAGGTAAAATTCCTTGACGTCCAATAGACCAACCAACGTCATAGTTTATACAAATGGGAACATTAACTGGACTGGGATGAAATTTCATGTTAACTAGACCAACCAAACGTCATACTAATTATAATAAGCAGGCTCGATCTTTAGGTGTTAAATCCAAACAGAGCTGGAGCTATTTTTAGTAAAGGCTCCAGTGTACTTGGATGAAACTTTCTAGCAAATAGGTGGCAAATGGAGCTCATGCCACCATTGTAAGTACAATTAAATCCATTTCTTAACCGAATCAGAAAGTTTTCCGTCACATCTTTCCTCACAAACGTTGTTGGGTGAGGACCACCAGTTGACCAATCTACCCAGGTAATGGTCCTGTTTGAGTTGATCCCAGGACCAACTTTGGTCACAAGAGTTGCCAAGTAGTGCTCGTCTGTGTAGCAGGGAGGCAGGCAAAAGTCCTTAAATACAGGGTAGTATGTGGGATCGGAAACTATCTCTATGGTAAGCTTTCTGTGAGCTTCAAACCACTGAGAGCCCTTACGCCAATCTGATAATGTCACGGTTGGCCACATTTGCTTCTTGTAACGTCCACGACCAACGTTTCTTGGATCATCAAATGAGCTAACAAAACTGTGGTTGGAGTTGACGAGGTGGCTGTAGACTTTGGTAAAGTTGAACAGAGGAATGCATGATTCAGAGAGCAATACAAATCTCTCATTTGAAAAATCGAGTAAGGCATTGGCTAATAGGCGCCTCTCTGCATCAACCATTGTTGGCTTTCCCCATTCAACTGCCTGCAGATCAGTACAATTTGAAGAACTTAATGAATTTTGCATATGCATGCCAAATCCCACTAAACTGTTTTCATTGTTAGTTGGGTTCTTGTAATAAACCGAAATGTGTATTGGTAAGATTGCTATCTATAAAGTTCTAACCTGACTTGGTATCTTACGCTTGTAAAACACTGATGATTCTGGTGGCTCATTCTTGAAGTCTGGTGCTGCATGGAGATAAACAGAGTAGAAGCCATCATGTCCCTTGAAAAAACTTTCCCAAAGTGGTGCGAATGGCAATCGTCCCTTTGTTAGGTACATAAATGCCACCTTTGGTGTTCGATTATAGGGGTATTTGACGATGCGTGGCACCATTGACTCTTGCCAAAAAAGCTCCTCTTCACTCATAGAATGCCATAGCTCCTTGGGAGCTGTGTAATCTTTCAATAGTAGTCCTCTTGGATTTGAAAAACTAAGAGGCAGTAAATAAGAAGACAAAGAAAAGTTGCACTGACAATGTGTAGAGGGAGGCCAAGGAGACACTGAGGGAAATGCCTTCAGCTGAGGGAATAAGTCATCTGAGGTTAAGAATTTCCTGGTTCGATCATTTATGAACATCCCGAGAACAAAAATGAAAAATAACATTGACAAAGAGAAGATGATGAGGGTTTTGACATGAAAATGGCCACCGGAAAGCTCTTTAACAACAACAGTGAGCTTACCCTGCTTCATCTGAGATTGTGTTTGTGTGTTCTGGTTTGTGCGTTTACTAACTTAAAACAAGAAGCCAGATGATTATATAGTCCATGTATGTGAAATGATGGGTGAGGAGATTGTGTGCTCCATGCTACCAAGTGAGAAAAGGTATGTGCTTGAGAAATGGGTAGGCCTAAAAGGCTTAAACGTTTTGATTAGAGAGGCGATAGCACATGAGAATCGCCATCACAACCCTGAAAACGTTAAGATACTAGGAGAACACAGGGCACAGTTCATCAATATCTTGTGTTAACTCAAGGTTTCCTTCAGAAAGACAGGTATTCTGGACGTTATTTCAAGGGGGCATAGACACCACCCATTGAATTGAAGTATTTGTGTTTTAGTTTTATTTTTCCAATTTTTTTTGAAACTAGAAAAGAGAGACCTTCAACCAGGACCATCTGAGCCTTTGTTGGGAATGGAGGAGAGTTTTTCTTTTCTTTTCTTTGAGGGTAAGAAAAGGGTTTAGGGAATGCGCAATTAACGAAACAACTGAAAGGAATGATAACGTTACTTTTCATTTTAACTATTATATAATCTTGTTACTGGAAAAACGCGCAAGGATCTTGTTTTGTTATGCATTGTTCGGCTGCCTGAAGCCTTGAAGAAAAACTTCCACCGGACAAGCCTGTAGTGTCCATCTCTCCCATCACGTGGCCACGGCAAGTCTCGGGTCTTTAGTGCCTTACTTTGAGGAAATGTCACTTACACCAAACAATAAAATAAAATACAAGTTATGCAATTTTGACAGTTCGCGTTTATTTTTTTATAATATATTAACACACAATTCCAGCCTGTTCCTGGGAATTGATCCTCGCAATTACCCCCAAGAAAATCTTACTTGGAACTAAACCTGTTTTTAAAAGAGTACAACAGAGCGAAGCTAGCCACCACCCCAGCAACAAGAAACTGAGATATCCTAGGCTTCGTACAATATAACCGGACACCACAACTAAAGTATGCCCAAATCCATAGAGAGAAGAAACGCAGCCCACAAGTTTTTCGGAACTTCTGAATCAAAAATTCCTGCATTGAGTAATTTAGCAAGCTTAATTAAGCCCCGCTCTAATTCATACTCAAAACATTGCAAGAACTGTTTTGCTCTCCGATGCTAATACAGACACGGGTGAGATGCATTAGACCAAATAAAAACATTATATGACATAAATTATACCATTGAAAATTCTGTCTGGTTCTTTATAATTCAAGGATTCAATTAAGTTGCAAATGGAGCTATATTTGACGAACTTGCAAATGGTGTTATATCAAAATAATCAAATATGATTTCGAGCAACAAATGCAAGGAAAGTGATCCAACCTAAAGGTAGTTTGTGAATGGGTCAAAGAGAGAGCAGCTTCCTCACTTGGGCTCATAATTTACCCACCTTATCAGAGAGTTCATCAATACTGTGATAGAATGTTTCTAAATAGAATCCCTGCACACCTTAAATGGAATTGTTTGAATTTGAATTTAATATGTATATGCTTGCAGCTCAATATGGAGGGGAACTGCCTACATGTATGCTAATTTGCATTGATATAGGACTAAGGAAGAGATTATGTCATGAAACCTGGATATTTTTACCTTTGGTAACTTATCTTGCTGGGCTAAATGATCCACATGAAGTCTCACATTTGATGCTGCAAAAATCCAAACGCTAGGATCAACCTCCGAATATACATTTGCAACTATGTCAAACAATGTTTCTGCTCCATTTTCTATCGCTTTCAAGATGGAACTTTCTCTAGCTCTGCGGTTCCTGGAAGATGAGACTCCTCTGTCTGATTACATCTAATATTGTGCTATGATAATCCTTTTTTGAATTAGTTTTGGGCCAATAACACACAAAACCAGAAGGGGAGAGAGAGAGAGATTTCTGTTTCATACTTGAGATATCCGCAAAGCATGTGTTTTGGCCACAGGTTAACTCTCCCATGCATGGGAACCAAAGCATGTGGAGCAAGCTCCATAAATTTGTAAGTTGATTGAAAGTAATCCTGCATAACCACCGTATCATGGGGTAAACCATTAATCTTTATCTCCGCTTTATCATCCAATCATTAGTCGATTCTCATCTAATAGGCTAGGAAAACAATTGAAGTAATAATATACCATAAAGAGGACTTAATGAACTTACAGTCATATTTCCCCCGGAAGTAACATCCAGTACAGCACTACCTTGACTGAAACAAACCAAAGTTTCTTTTAGAAGAGCCGTCCCAGCAGGTAAACAAGTCAGACCTATAATAAAACCTAATTTTGAGAATAAAAACTGAAAACAGATGAGGAAAGATGCAAAGATGACAATCCCTCAGATTAGCGTGTTATTCTACTTCTTATTTAAGGGAGAAGGTAAGGGAAGGGGGAAGGTAGATGGAGGAGGGAGAGGCAAGAAGTCATTGCAAAGCTCTATACAAACTGTTCACAAGGATGTTTATTTCATTTTAAACCCAGACAAAGCCAGGAACGCAAACAAGAAGGCATAAGAGGGAAAAACAATAAATTCTATAAATTTTTCTTCCCTTTTTTTGAGCCTAAAGCAGGGGCCAATTCATAATCTAACACAAAGTTTACAACACCGGAGGAAAAAAAAACTAGTTAATCATCTAGTCGATATATTATTTATGCTCGTTTTCCTATGAACTTATCCTTTCTGTAACTATTCTACTATTCTATTGTTTTTATTCTCCTCAGAATTTCCACACACACACAATCAACTAAGCCTGTGCAATGAAGCATAGTTTGATGCAAGTTGAAGCATTACTCCCGTAAATTGATACTCTTTTCAAAGAAATCTATAGGCTACCTAAGTTTGTTTTCTTCTTCTTGTTGTTTTTATTTTTATTTTTCACAACATAATAGAATATAGTCTTTACTCAGATTCTGCAAATCAAATCATAGGTGAGGGTGCTCATAGAGTCATAGCAAAGCAGAATTCTCTTCCATCTTACCCCACACAATGATCACCGACAATCAATGAGTGAGTACTGGCATGAAGCAGTCCCATATGACCATCTGTATGTCCCTGAATTAAAAGAATTGTTCATTTTAAAAGCTACATATAGAGAATCAGGTTGCATATCAGACTAATATTTATTAGTCATAAATATGAAACTGAAACCTTCATTATGATTTTTCTGAAGAAAGCAAAAGTCCTTGCTGCTAATGTTATAGCAAGAATATCACAGTTACTGAACAGATAGTTCGAATCATGGAAAAATAATAAGCCTACAAATATCTGAAAACAAGTGAGGTTTTACTAGTTCAAATCAAAGATTGAACTTCGTAGATTGAGGAAAAGGAATGTGGTATGGTTCCCTTTGCTATATTGCAATTAATGTCATAAATATAATTTTTTTTAATAAGAAAGTCAAGTGAGAAATACCGGAGAAAAAAGGGCAATCAGTCGCTGACCTCCAATGCAAATCTCTTCAGTTCCAGAAATTGCAGTAAAACCAAGAGACCAGTCATCTGTCATCATATGACAATAAGATTAGGAAGTAGAAGCTTAGAAGCAGAATATGACCCAATATATTAATTAGCAACTCATATCCCTAGATCCCCAAACAGGATCCCTCTTCCATCTTACTAAAAGATTACCAGTCATTCTATTTTTCTTAAGATTTAAAAACGTCCTTGATGTACAATCCGAAAGTGTACAAGAGGACGGTAACACTAGGATATCAAGGGCTAGGAAGTAACGTCATATCCTCTTCATCTAGATTTAGTTTCCAATTAAACCTCATTTAAAAATCAGATGAAGCAGTGTAGTGCAATCACATAGTTGTGCTAAGATTCTTATCCCCAGGCTTCACAGTCACTAGAAACGCAAAATGTTACAGTAATAACCTTTTCCAATGCGTCGCATGGTATTTTCATGTGCTAATAAAGTAGCATCAGGGTTGCAACGTTGAATAACTGAAAGACCTGGGAAAGTGAAAAAGACCAAATGTCTACACATCAATTTAGTTTGACCAAACACAAAAATACTATAAGAAGACGGCTTATTAGAAGTTTTGCTAGTTTTAGGAAAACTTACCATCCACATGATCGTGATGATGATGAGTAACAAATACAACTAACTTTCTCGGCAAAGAAGTTACAATTTGTGCAAGCTGATCATATATTATAAGGAAAAAACTAGTTATCAGGTTTCCAAGAAAAAAAGAGTCGAGAATGCAATAATAAAAACTGAGCACACTATCTGCGGTAATGAGTAACAGTATAAGTTGAAAAATAATTTATCCTAAAAGATTAAGAGTCCTTTATAAGAGAAACCTAACACATCATACCTCTTCATGAAATTCAGACCGGCACCCAGGATCCACTATCAATGCATCTCCAGAAGCAATAAAACCATTCTTCTCAGAGTCACTAGAAGCATTTTGAGGTGCAAAAACAACCAGGTTTGTCGTATAAAAAGGTTTTCCTGTCTTGCTTCCCATCGGTACAAGCACAACACCAGGAGGGTACTCCTGAAATTGAGAATGAATATTTACTCTGCAAAAACGTGATAATACGGTGTATATAATGGCAATAAAGAATGAGGCTTATTGTGGTACACGCAATTCACAGCAAACCTGGTAAGATAAGGTGGATGGGATTTTCAACTCTCTTGATTGCACAAACTCGTTTAGAAGACCAGCAACTATCAAAGGCCCCACGCGATCATTGCCTGGTTTCACTTCAAGAAGCCAGTTTAAACAGCTTGGGACAGACAGCCATTTACACGACTCTGCACGTGTGTACGTTTATATAAGTCGCATATATCTCACTAATATAACATATTTATTCCATTTTGAATTTCCTGATGAGTTTAATGTACGTGAAGAAAAACAAATAAATGCAAACCTGGTAAATTTGGATGCGACGCTACCAATTTCCCCCTAACAAAAACCGAATTAATAGGCGGCGCAGGTCCAAAATGAGCTTCCTCTACATACTTCAACAAGCTCCAATCTCCAACATCAGCTGCCTTAAACCCTACTTGTTCCAGAACCTATTATAGCAATACATATTATATAAGTAGTAATAAAATCAACCCAATCAAATTCTACAATTCAACAATAAAATTCTCAATTACCCGATTGAGAGCCGAATCCACATCGAATTTTTTCAGCTCGATCTTCCCTGACCATGATTCTGCGCCTTCCACTGCAATTGAGGGCTCCGATTTGACTTCTAGAAGGTTCAGTTGCGTGGAGGGTAAGTCCCAGAGGTCGGAATCCACGTACGAGTCGTACTCTTCGTCGTTGAATTTCGGGGGTCGCGTCTGTTTCACGAGGAGAAATTCGGCGTCGTTTAGAGGGTTCTCGAGAATCAAAGCGAGCTTATGATGCACCGCCATTATTGAGATTCGAACAAAATTAGATGGAAATGTTGAAGAAAGAAAAGAGGGAAGGGCAAGGGTTTTCAATTTGGAGGTAGTTGCACCAAACCCCGGTTTAATGGGTTTTAGAGTGAGGGTTTTCGACTGAAGTTGTTGAAGTAGGTGATACTGGAAGGGAGACTTTGATGTGACCGTTAATGGAGGTTTTGGACGTTTAGGTAGCCGTTGGTGTTTGCAAGAATAAGAAGTCAAAAGGGGCGGCGCTTTTGTTAATTAGATAAGCCCACTTATGTGTTGGGCCAATAATTGGGCTTTATCCACCCCACTTTGTATTAACCTTTTTGTAATAATAGGCCTCCTCATTTCAAATAGCCTCTTCTTCTTTTTTTGTCTAAATTTCAAATAGCCTCCTTGGGTTAGAATGGAAAAAAGGGGAAAAATAAATCATCATGATAGACTATAGAGTAAGAACATTGTTTGGCTCCTTGTAGATAATGCGTCAGTTCTTCATTATATATCAAATAGGTATGTATAATTGACTCATCAAAAGCATTAAAAAAAACTTTTGTATAATGCGATTTATCTGTAAGAAGTCGGTTATTGTTTGAAGAGTAATGCGTTGTTTTATTTTATAAAAGCAATCACATGGCATGGTCGTTGGGGATGAGGAGAATGGTGTATGAGTGTTGTTGCACCCAACCAACAAGATAACAAGAAACATTTGGGGCAATGTCATTATGGACGTTGAATGAAATGTCCAAGGGTGAGCCACTAAACTGAAGAGCACGATGTGATTGTATTGGAGACTGGAAATTATCTTCAATGGTGGGTTGGGTTGGGCTATAAAACTAACATATATGTGGATGCGTGTGTAGTGATCTTCTTATCGGCTTTCCTTAATTGTCAATTTGAAGATTAAGTTGAAGGAGGAACAGGGTTTCAATTCAAAGAGTAAGCGAACAAACCTACAGTTACTTTATATAATGCAGACAATGTCTTTTGCCACTAGAAAAACGACTACTTTTGCACACGAAAGACACACGACAAGAGGCACATATATGAATGATAATGTCCAAAAGCTTCTTCCAAGTTCCACTAACCCTAAATTTGACTCGTGACTGTATATTTACTAAAAGGGCAGACGTGGATGGCATTGGAGGGTTGTATATATAGGTAATAATATTGCATATCCATGATATATATATATATATATATATGCCTGCGCTGCCGGTAGGTAGTGTAGTGGACCCATGCATGCATTATTGAAATTTGAAAGAAAGGTCAATCTCTTAAGTTAAGTCTGCCCTAAGCACTTATGAAAGCAAAGCATTGGGAATATTCTGCAATCTGCATATAAATACGCTCACTTACTTATCAATTTTATGATCACAACTTTAATTAGTCTTCATCAATATTTACTCACAAGAGATTCAAAGCACCAAGACGTAAAATAAGGATATGCTTTTCTGTCTTCTTTTTGTTTTGAGAATTGTATATAAATGAAAGTGAGACCAAGTGCTTTACAATCTAATTGCAGATTTCTCGCAGTATTGGTTTTGGTGGGTTATCCAATATCCGCACTCACACACACACACACTAGTTATATAATTGAAGACTGTGTGGCAAACATAAGCATTACACACGCTCAAACAGAATTATTATATTTCTATATAATCCTCCATTCCACTCACGCAATTAATTGGTGTACATAGAATGAAACCAACTTGTGTTCAGATTATTAATTATAATAATTATGCGTGTTCATCATTAGGTTGAGGTTGGCCACCTTGGGTGATTAATGATTATGATCTTATCTCTGTTTGTTTTTCTTTTCTTCCATAGTTTTATTTCTGAATATTCCTTCATAATAGGTTCCTTGTTTATCGATGCCAAAAAAAAAGCCGCCAAATTAAGGAGAATAGTTAATATATATAAATAATTAAGCAGAATAAAAACTTTGTGAATCTCACTCACTTGGCCCAAGTCCAAGGCAAGGTTGGTGGGTGGGGAAAGGTATATCTATTGCCCTGTCTGGATATAAACGTTCCCAGAGCCCGCCCACCCTAGCAAGCTAGAACAACGTACAGTACGTAAGCGCGGGTTTAAAGAATGGATTTGAAATTCTGAAAACCCTAATAACATATATAAGATTAATATCCCTGTTCCTCAACAACCATGCATAGACAGACTGATCATCGTGTGTTTGTGGGGGAATATTATTGACCTTCCAAAAAATACTAAATAACTGCATGCATGCGTAGGCCTAAAAATATATATTACATATGGTGTATAAGGGCTAGGTAGGGTGGTGATGAATTTGGATACCCATTTCATGTGGCCTGCATTGGCCACTTTCTCTCTGGTGGTGAACTTGTTGCTCCCTCCATCGTCTAGTTTTTTACCAGTTCCAGTTGCATGCCCAACGACACGTCGTACGTGCATTACATTCTTCCTTCAAACTCTGTTCCGTTGCTGTGTTGTGTACAAAGTTTCGTGAGGCATCATGATTCATATCATACTATGTAAACCACTGCACGCCACAGTCCGGCCCTATCTAACAATTGGGTCCAACCAGAATTATAATTAGTCACACACGATGACATTAACATACATGTCATCTTCTATCGGTGGCCATAAAGGCTATAGTAATTTTGGAATCTCCAAAGCTGGGGGAGAAAGAAGAATATCTAATCTTGATATGGAACTTGTGAATATCACGTGCCACCCAAAGATTGGCACATCCTTTACGTCTGTTTCATTTTCATGTACCCCAAACATCGAAAGGAACCAGCTTTTATACGTTACCATATTGACTTTACAGACAGTACAGATGTAAACAAATTAATACGTATGTTTATAAAGGAAAAGATAATGAAAATGCATATTTTGTGTCCATTCATTCTTGGAACCTTATTCCTTGTTATACCTCCCTCGATGTATTTTACCAAATATCTTGTCCCATGTTGTATTTAGTAAGAATGTCACATGTACACTAGCAAATTTCTCACGAGAAGAGCTACAACTAATTAAGAAGTATATTAAAACCCAAAAGTAGTAGGGTTTAAATTGATAACTTTTAACCTTTCTTCTTATCCAACTTTATTTTTGGTAGCACCATGAGGAAGCAATGAAGTGACTGGAGATGGAAGTGGAAATCCTTTCGTAACATTGTTAAGAAAAAGTTCAAATGTAAAAATTTTAAAATTAAAACTTGGGATAATAACTCTATCCTCCTGAGAAAACTTTCATTTCTGCTTGTCACCATCATTCGTCACTTATTCCGCTAAAGGTCCACCTCGGCTACCTGATTCTATCCTTACGCAGTGGATGCTTACGTGCTCAAAACGACAAAACCAAACAGTCCAAAAACGCCGTGGTGGTGGGTTTCTCACGCGTGGAGGGCACGTGTACTATATATTATTGTCCTACCGAAAACTATTTTACCGGTCACCAAAAATATTATTTTTTAATTTTTTAAACAAGTCCAAACAAAGTATAGGGCTCAGACCCAAAAAAAAAAAAAAAACAAAGTATAGGGCCGTTTTGCTTTGTACAGCGTGGCCAGTTTGCGACACGTGGACAACTACAAAATGTCCCCTCCCTTATCTCTTGCAAAAGCATATAAACGTTCTCGTGCTTTTTGCCCGTTCCGTTCTCCTTTGCAGCACAATTAGAATCCAGCAACACACACATCCAACAACAAGCAACCACAGAAGAACGAGCGCGCGTGTATGTCTGCATTCTGGCCAACAACACCAGATTGCTCAAATCTTGCACCATAGGCAACCTTAGGGCTTTTGGAAATCTGAATCTGCAATCACATTCCCAATTCATGACGTTTCGCTTTCTATAAATGGCGGCACCATTTCCTGGCGGTGGAGGAGGAGGCGTGGCGGTAATGGCTGGGCCTCTGACGCCGCTCGATCCCTCGCCTTCCAAGACTTGCTTGAAGAATTCGGCGCTCAAGTCTCCAATTCTCATCTTCTTGCTGTTTCACAAAGCTATTCGCTCCGAGCTCGATGGCCTCCACCAAGCCGCCATGGCCTTCGCCACCAGCCAAGCCTCTTCCGCCGACATCGAGCCCTTGTTAGAGCGCTACCACTTCCTTCGCGCTATTTATAAGCACCACTGCAATGCCGAGGACGAGGTGTGTTTCTGGTTTCACTCTGCTCTGCGGCATTGTGGCTGTAACATTCCAGTTGTCTCAAATTTCAGAGAATTTGATGATTGGTGTTCGTTTATTACGCTATAATAGGATTGTTTTGAATTTTTTTTATCGTTTAACTATTCACTTACATTAAATGAGGGTGATGCTTTGCTTTCTCAATTTTGAGGCTGTAAATTATGCACAATTTATGGATTGGGCTTTGCAGGTCATATTTCCAGCTCTAGATATACGCGTGAAGAATGTAGCTCGAACTTATTCTCTTGAACACGAGGGAGAGAGTGTTCTTTTTGATCAATTGTTTGAGCTTCTAAATTCCAATATGCAAAATGAGGAGAGCTACCGGAGAGAGTTGGCTTCTTGCACTGGAGCCCTTCAAACATCAATTAGCCAGCATATGTCCAAGGAAGAGGAACAGGTATTTGTTTCACCTACTCATACATTGATAATTTTACACGATTATCATCAGTTCTAACGAATGATGAGCTTTTTCAGTGGATATTCGTTTATTTCCCCAATTGCTCTTCATATATCATCGATTCTTCAGTGGGAGTTCAGTGTTCTGGGTTAAGCTTGTTATTTTGAATTTGGCAGGTCTTCCCGTTGCTTATTGAGAAGTTTACATTTGAAGAACAAGCTTCCTTGGTGTGGCAGTTTCTGTGCAGTATTCCTGTTAACATGATGGCAGAATTTCTTCCGTGGCTCTCTTCTTCCATATCATCTGATGAACATCAGGATATGCGCAAGTACTTGAGCAAGGTGATACCAGAAGAGAAGCTTCTGCAGCAGGTGAGGGTTGCTTTTCATGGCATATTGTTTTAGGATGGCTACTAGGAAAAAGAAAAATATACGTTGCACTGACTTCAAGGTTTATGATACGAAGGTTGTATTTGCCTGGATGGAAGGCGCAAAAGTTTCTGAGTCCAAAAATAATTCCAACGGCCAATTTCAAGATTCTGCAAAGAAGGGGCAGTGTGCATGTCAATCTTCCAAGACTTGTAAAAGGAAGCGCGTGGAGATAAAATCTGATAATTCCAGTACTATTGTTTCAAATCCTATAGATGAAATACTTCTTTGGCACAATGCTATAAAAAGAGAGTTAAATGACATAGTTGAGGCATCTAGGAGGATACAACTTTCTGGGGATTTTTCTGACTTGTCTGCATTCAACAAGAGGTTACAATTCATTGCAGAAGTTTGTATTTTCCATAGGTGTGGTTTCTCTTTCCTTTGATTTTCTTCTTCTTTCAGACATACTCCTAATGCATTGAGTTCATTGCTTCAATGGATAATATTGTCATCCTTGTAAACAAGGACAAGTAGCAGTGGACCATCAGTCTGTCTGTATAATGGCCTAATGCATGAACTGTGTTTTGCCTCCTCAGGTGTCTATTTGAATCAAATAGTTTGTATTACTTAAATGTTCAATTCCATGAGTTATGCAAGGCTTTGAGAAGATAACTTCCTTGTAGTGTATGCTTTAGTATCTTATAATTTATTTTCTTGTTCTGTGTCTTTATGGGTTGTATGCGATTGGATATTTTTTGGGTTCATATTTATGAAGGAGAACTAATTATCAGTACTATAGAAAGAGTTGTAGGAATCATATGCTTTCCATACTAGGTATCTTATGGTTACGTACATATTATGTTCTCCTCTTTGCCTGCAGCATTGCTGAGGACAAAGTTATATTCCCTGCTCTAGATGCAGAACTCACTTTTGCTCAGGAGCATGCAGAAGAAGAAATTCAATTTGACAAGCTTAGGCACCTCATGGAAAGCATTCAGAGGGCAGGAGCTAACTCATCTACTTCTGAATTTTATATGAAGTTGTGCTCTCATGCTGATCAGATAATAGATAGCATACTGAAGCATTTCCAGAATGAGGAACTTCAGGTGAGTGCTGTTGCCACTTCCAATATGACAAGGAGCTGTCCTGCCTATGTGAGGGAGAGAGTAACTTACCTATTTTGTATTTTCCACTTTTCTTGGCATCATATTCAAAGGTTCTTCCACTTGCTCGTAAGCATTTTAGCTCCAAAATACAGCGAAAACTTCTGTATCAAAGCTTATGTCTGATGCCCTTGAAGTTGATTGAGTGTGTCCTGCCATGGCTCGTAGGATCACTTAGTGAAGAGCAAGCAAGTTCCTTTCTTCAAAATATTCGTATAGCAGGTTCAGTATCAGTTGTCGACTTATTACTATTGTTATTTCTATTTCAACAAATGGTGTGGTCTGCATTCTATTTGCATACCCTTCTATATTTGTTATAACTTATAGAGTTCAATTAATGCAGCTCCAGCATCAGATTCAGCACTGGTTACTCTTTTTTCTGGATGGGCATGCAAAGGTCGTTCTGCGAACATGTGTTTGTCTTCATGCATTCAAACAGATGGAGCAGATGATAATCAAAGGCCAGTGAAGAGTGTAAGCTTGATATCAGAAGCTGCTGCTTGCCAGGCTATGGAAAGTGTAAATACCCTTCAAAGTTCTTGTGGTAACCAGACATGCTGTGTCCCAGGGTTAGGAGTAAATGACAGTAATTTAGGAGTGGGTTCTCTTACTGCAGCAAAATCTCTGCGCGCCTTATCTTTTAATCCTTCTGCTCCTTCGCTCAACTCCAGTCTTTTTAACTGGGAAACAGATGCCAGCTTTACTGACACCAATAGTGCACCACGACCCATTGATAACATATTTAAGTTCCATAAAGCTATACGTAAAGACTTGGAGTATTTGGATGTTGAATCTGGAAAGCTTAATGATTGTAATGAGACTTTTATTAGGCATTTTACTGGTAGATTTCGGTTGTTGTGGGGTCTATACAGAGCTCATAGTAATGCAGAGGATGATATTGTATTTCCAGCATTAGAATCAAAAGAGACTCTTCATAACGTCAGCCATGCTTACACTCTGGATCACAAGCAGGAAGAGAAACTGTTTGAGGATATTTCTTCTGTTCTTTCTGAGCTTTCACAACTTAGTGAATTCATAAGCACTGGAAATTTTTCTGATGATTCAACTCAAAGCGGCTTTAACTCTTTCGAGCATAATGATACTCTGAGGAAGTACAATGAGCTAGCCACAAAGCTTCAGGGCATGTGCAAATCCATTAGAGTGACACTGGATCAACATGTTTTCCGCGAAGAACTTGAACTGTGGCCATTGTTTGATAAGCATTTTTCCGTGGAAGAACAAGATAAAATTGTGGGTAGAATAATTGGTACTACAGGTGCAGAGGTTCTTCAATCAATGTTGCCGTGGGTAACTGATGTTCTTACTCAGGAAGAGCAAAATAAATTAATGGACACATGGAAGCAGGCAACCAAAAATACGATGTTCAGTGAGTGGCTTAATGAATGGTGGGATGGAACTCCTGCTGCATCTTCACATACAGAAACACTGGAAAATTGCAGTTCTCTAGGTATGTCTGATACTTTTTCTACTGCTCCGTGAAATCCAAAACATTCCTTTGTGTAATAGATTTTACATTTTGTAAACCTTTCTCATGAACTTTAAATCTACAGTTTCAGGTGCCGATGCCTATGAAAGCTTGGGGCACAGTGATGACACATTTAAACCTGGATGGAAAGATATATTTAGGATGAATCAGAATGAGCTTGAATCAGAAATAAGAAAAGTTTCTCGGGATTCAACTCTTGATCCTAGAAGAAAAGCATATCTTATTCAAAATCTAATGACCAGGTATGTCCATGTTTTATCAATTTCATGAACCTTATCGTCAGCCATTTTAGATCAGTTTCGCATTTCACGTGTTCTGATTAAGTAATGGGTTGTGATAGTCGCTGGATAGCTTCTCAGCAGAAGTCACCTCAAGCATCTGCAGTCGAAGGTTCAAATGGTGAAGATTTGCTTGGATGTTCACCGTCATTTTGTGATTCACAGAAACAAGTGTTTGGATGTGAGCATTACAAAAGAAATTGCAAAGTCCGTGCTGCGTGCTGTGGCAAGTTATTTACATGTAGGTTCTGCCATGATAACGTGAGCGACCATTCAATGGATCGGTAACTTAGTGCTATAAACTCTTGATTTCTTTTTCATTCATAGGACATATTGTGATTGGATATTGATTATTCATGTTTATATTAATTAATTTGCAGGAAGGCTACATCTGAGATGATGTGCATGCGCTGCTTGAAAATACAGCCCGTGGGACCAGTCTGCACAACACCTTCATGTGGTGGCTTCTCGATGGCAAATTACTATTGTAGTATTTGCAAGTTTTTTGATGATGAAAGGTATATACTTCGTTAGAACTTTTCCTCCAAATGAAACTAGGTTCTATTAACTTGGATTCACCTTTGATTCAGCATTTTGAGATATAAACTGATGGAATGGAATGCTAACTTTACTGGTGGGGAAGTCTGGGTTTGAGTCAATCATAGATGGATACTATACACCTTTATCATTTAGCGTTCTCGATGCTACATCTTATTTATGTATCTAGACCTTTGATTGCAAATTTAGATTTCTCACACATCTTTTTGGTTATATCAGGACAGTTTATCATTGTCCTTCCTGCAATTTATGTCGTGTTGGGAAGGGACTTGGTATCGACTTCTTTCATTGCATGACGTGCAATTGTTGCCTGGGGATGAAGTTACTGGATCACAAATGTAGGGAGAAGGGTCTAGAAATAAACTGCCCCATCTGCTGTGACTTTTTGTTCACATCAAGTGCAACTGTGAGAGCTCTTCCTTGTGGCCATTACATGCATTCGGCTTGCTTCCAGGTTTGATGTTTAGTTATTTTTTCTTTCTTTCTACTTCTCTTTTGTCTTTGTTCCTGCTCATGTTTTGCTCCAAATTTATATATAATTAAAGGAAAATTGGTTTGAGGAAAAATCAATATGTAATAGCGTTCTCTAATCCATTGTGCCAGGCATACACTTGCAGTCACTACGTCTGCCCAATCTGTAGCAAATCTTTGGGAGATATGGCGGTAATGATATTTCGTTCTGTTATCATATTGAGAATCCGAATTCTAAGTCTAATAATAATTAATTCGACTTTGACTACTTTGTAGGTTTACTTTGGCATGCTTGATGCACTACTGGCTTCAGAGGAACTACCAGAAGAATACAGGGATCGGTGTCAGGTAAACTATCATAAAGCTTGTTCTCCCGAGATGGTTTGTCCCCTTATCTTCAATTTCATTAGCTGAAAAGCGGTTCATTTTGGTACGCTCCAGGACATACTGTGCAACGACTGTAATAAGAAGGGAACGGCACCCTTCCATTGGCTGTACCATAAGTGCGGGTCTTGTGGATCCTATAACACCAAGGTCATCAGAGTTGATTCCAACACCCACTGCTTGACATAAGACAACCGACTGAGGGCCATATGGACTTGCCATGCTTTAGTTTCGTCTCGTGTGTAAATAGACTTCCGTGGAGCTGGAGGCATTACCACAACCTTCACACGGCTTTATAAATTACATGCACTACTATATAGCTAAGCTGCCAAATTCAGTTTTCCCAATGTTCTATCTTCCCACATTTTTATGTGTCTTTTGTTAATTGCCGATCATCATGCATGATAGGGATGGTCGACAAATTGAAGAAAACGATGAGAACATGTAGAAAAAAGTTGTATTATTATAGATGATCCCTTCCCCTCGCTCCCATGAAATTTCTTTAAAGAGAGAACTGAAGAATGAGAAAGGTTGGAATACTTTCATCGGGGTCACGTTGTATCAACAATCTGGAGTGTATATAGCGATGTCGCCAGATATTACAACCATGTGTTACTTTCTTTTTGGTCTGAGATTTCAACCATGTAGTACTTTAAAGTTTAAGTCAAACTGCTAACGGAGTCTAACCCAGTAGAAAAGAGCATTGACTTGCAGATTAGAAGTCTCAAGTTCAAACCCTCATGACATCATAGTTGTGTGTGTGTGTGAGAAATTCTTCTTCCCTCTAATTTAGACTATTGCAACTAATAAGGTCTAATCCAATAAAAAATGCCTTAATTTGAAGACGAGATCTCAGGTTCGAACCCACAACATCTTCCTACATATATATATATATATTGTTTTTGGTCTGAATCTTCCTACTTATTATGCATGTGCTGATGGAATTACTATATCACAATTAATTGTTAAAGTTATGATTAAATTCATTTTAAATAAGAAAAAGGGGGAAATGATCATTTTTCTCTGGGGAAATGATCATTTTACTCTGTTGAGAAAGAGGGTTCAAGCATAAGATAAGAAAAAAGGTCGTCTTCTGAGGCCAAAACAAAATTGATTTTAGTCTTCTTCAGAGATTTATTAAAAAGAAAAATGGATTGCTAGAAATAAAAAATAAAAAAAATTTAAAAGACGACGTAAGGTTAACGGAACGGTTGAAACCAAAACCATTTTAGTGAAGAGCCCGTTATTTTAAAGATAACCAAGAAAAAAAAAATAAAGAGTAGAAGGGAAGAAAAGGGGTTTTGGCTTTGGGTCTTCTCCAGCTCAAGCTCGCGTCTCTCTCCGAAATTTTAAACCCTAAGCTGTCCTCTCTTTCAGTTAGGCGTCGTTTGATTAGATCAAGAGAAAGCTTTTCAAGGCCTTGACTTGTTCATTATAGGAATTCTCATCACTGTTTATTTCCCGAGATTTGAATATAGAGCGATCCAATAAAGCTTTGAATTGCGTGCTTTGGTGAGCAAAATTTAAAATTTTATTCTTCTAGAGTTTGATTTTTCATGATTAGAGCAACTAAGCTGGTTCAGAGGAGAGTACTGTAGTTTTCCGGATTGTAAAGTAGACTTTTCTTTGGAGATAGAGAAGGAAGCAGAGAGAGATGGGGACGGGTTCGAAATTGGAAGGGACATCGGCACCGGCAACAAGGCGAGACCCCTACGAGGTTTTGTGCGTTTCGAGGGATTCAAATGATCAGGAAATTAAAACCGCCTATAGAAAGCTTGCTCTCAAGTAAGTTCAATTTTTTCTCTTCTTCAGAATTCACCATCTTCGCCGTTGATTTGAGATTTCAATATTTGGTGTGCATTAGATGAATTCCTGCTAGGGGTTGATATATTTTTTTTTCAAAAGAATCTAGCTTTATACCTGACGATTGTAAATCACTAGCCACGAGGTTCACTGTTGAGCTTGATTAGGAGCAAGAATATAGCAACACGTATATTACAAAATTGAGTTTTCAGAGATGTGTGGAAAATATGTATTGTTGGCGGCGGTAGTCTTATATTGCATTGGTTTGTTGTGAATATAATTAATTCTTGAATTTCTAATTGGTTTTGAGGTCTTAACATTCTTGTCTTATAAGCCATTGTGCTTTGACTAAATCTTCACCATTCTAGCTGATTGAATATTATGCATTTTTCATAGAGAATTGATCGTGCCATGAAAATTGGGAATTGAGCTGCCTTAATGTGTTTTAAATCCATTTCTGTGGGATAGATCTCTACAGAGATGGCACTATTTTCTTGTTTATTGCAATTTGTATATAATATCATTTGAGTTCACATGACTATTGATTCAGTAGATGATAATAATTACAATGCTATTCTGAGACATATTTTCACATACAATCTTGTTTGGAACCAAATTATGGAAAGGTATCATCCAGACAAGAATGCCAGCAATCCTGAAGCTTCAGAGCATTTCAAGGAGGTTGCATTTTCTTATAGTATCTTGTCTGACCCCGAGAAGAGGAGGCAGTATGACAATGCAGGGTTTGAGGTGCTTTTCTAATTCTGCTCACTATTCCCCTCCCTCTCCTCCCCACACACAAAAAATGCATACCTGCTTATGTAGATGGGAAAAAATTGAACTAGTGCTGCTGAGTGGATTCTTGATTCCATTTGGTTGGATCCGCTGTCTGCATTTTAGGGAATGTGTTAGTCGATAATTTTATTCAGATTTGATCACTCTAAATGTCCATGTCATTTGTCTACACAGATCTGCTCTGTTTGTTTGTATCATATGTGTAACAATTTAATGAGCAAGGAGTTTCTGATTTTAATTCATTCTGTTCCTTTTTTCATTTGAAAAAGAGAAGAAAATATAGATCCCTTCAGTAGTTATTCCACTTTCTAATGTGCTATATTCTGTTATAAATATTTTCTTATCAGTTCAAATTTTGTTTCAGGCAATTGATGCTGATGCCATGGACATGGAAATTGACTTGTCAAATCTGGGAACTGTCAATACAATGTTTGCCGCTTTATTCAGGTAATATATCATTACATATTTGTGGGTTTAGGATCATTTTGTCTTATGATAATCATTTTATTTGTTTATAGCAAGTTGGGTGTGCCTATCAAGACTACAATTTCCGCTAATGTACTTGAAGAAGCTCTTAGTGGTACAGTAACAGTCAGACCTCTCCCAATTGGGACATCAGTTAGTGGAAAGGTGCTTCTTTGTTTGTAGCATAGTGCAAGAATACTAAATTTAGTGCATCTTTACTTATTTTCTGATTTGCTGCAGGTGGAGAAACAGTGTGCCCACTTTTTTGGTGTTACAATCAATGAGCAGCAAGCCGAGTCGGGGATTGTAGTAAGAGTAACTTCAACTGCACAAAGCAAATTTAAGGTGCATATGTTTCCCTAAGTTTTTACTGCAATAGAGCCTCAGCCTCTCTCTCTCTCTCTCTCTCTCTCTCTCTCTCTCTCTCTCTCTCTCTCTCTCTCTCTCTCTCTCTCTCTCTCTCTCGTATCCTGCACTCAATGTATCTGATTTGTGAATATTGCTGGCACAATACTTACATTTCAATCAAATCCTTGTAATTTGCAGTTACTTTATTTTGAACAAGATGCCAATGGCGGTTATGGTTTGGCCTTACAGGTACTATATATTATTATCGCAATCTTCTCCATCTCTGCTTCTTTTGATAACCATATAATTGGTGCACTTGCTTTAAGATTTGGCGCCTGTGTCATGTGTTTGGAATCTGTTGGAGTAATTTGCCTGATGTTATTTAAACATAAATGATTAGGCTTCTCCTTGTGTGCTTTGTAGTTTGTTGAGAATACACATGCCCACAGATGGGAAGGCATCTATTGCTCACCACACCCTCTTTGAACCTCTTAAGAAAAGTGATTTGTAACCAGCTTATGATTTTTTTTCATGAATATTCTCCCATGTTTTATCAAGATGCAGCATATGTCACCAAGGAAGCCATGTTTTAAAAAACCAAAAGTAAAAAGGAATATTTAGAAAATACACCACTGCATTCTGTGTTTTTATAAGTGCTAAAACTGAATTTTGGTTCTTCCGACGTTAGATAGTCTATAAAAGTGTCGCACTGCATTCTTCTTACATGCATTTTATGGGGTTCAGACCTATCCACTGGTTTCAACTTCCAATACTTTATAAGCTATTTTAATTTGTTATATGTTTTCTTATTGCTTTGTTTTAGCAAGTTGTAATCCACTGTAGAGTGTTATTTTATTTCCTTTCATGACAAAATTAGGTATCAATTATTATTTGGTGTTTGTTTCATCAAATTCCAGTTACGTTTTAACATGTAACACTTGTAGATGAGTTCAGAAAATATGATCATTATTGCCTCTCTGTACAGGAAGATAGTGAGAAGACGGGCAAAGCAACATCTGCAGGGATGTATTTTCTGCATTTTCAAGTATATAGAATGGATTCAACTTTGAATGCGGTATGCAGGATATTAATTTTCTTTCTTCATAAAATTTGTTCTCCACAGTGAGGGTAATGGTTTAGTAGATTCCTATTTATGGCTGAAAATGGTTATGTATCCTTGTGCTGGTGCAGTTGGCCATGGCAAAGGACCCTGAAGCTGCTTTTTTCAAGAGGTTGGAAGGTCTTCAACCTTGTGAGGTCTCAGAACTAAAAGCTGGCACTCATATATTCGCTGTTTATGGTCTGAACTTTGATTTGGTCCCTTTATTCTTTTGCTTTCTGGGGCTGGCTCCTTAATATGAAATTGTTGCTTATCGTTAACTAACCTCTACTGAGATTTGTTCAGGAGATAATTTTTTTAAGACTGCTACCTATACAATCGAGGCACTTTGTGTAAAATCATATGAGGATACGACGCAGAAGCTTAAAGAGATTGAGGGTCAGATTTTAAGAAAGAGAAATGAGCTTCGCCAATTTGAAACAGAGTACAGGAAGGTATTGATCCGGATCTTCCTGGCTGTGGTTTGTAATAAGATTTCATCACGTTTGTTTTTACAATTTTCCTGTAATGTTATGTAGGCATTGGCGCGCTTTCAAGAAGTGACCAACAGATACACCCAGGAAAAGCTATCTGTAAGTTTTGGTTACTGATAATTTTTGACACATTGCTGAAAATTGAAGTTGAGGGACTTACTCAGACACTAGGTTCAAAGTTCATCCCTCTATGTTTTAAGCAATGGAAGGCTGTTACATGATTGTAGATTCATTAAAAGTTTTTTTTTATTTTTAAAAAGGCGATTCATTAAAATGTTATCATATCAAAAGTATCCCTTTTCTTTCCTTTCTTTTCTGTATTTATTTGTTTAATTTTTTAATTTGGGCATTTATCATTCTACAAATCAGGTGGATGAGCTGCTGAAACAGCGAGACAGTATCCATTCTTCTTTCACTATCACCAAGACAATCAATAATAGTGTGGGTGGTAGCGGTGTGAGTAATGGTAGCAGCAGCAAAAATCCTGGCGAAGATTCAAATGCTGAGAGCCCAGGGGAAGATGGAGGCTCTGACGGGAAGGACAAGTCAGGCAAAAAGAAATGGTTCAATCTTAACCTCAAAGGATCAGATAAAAAACTTGGCTGAAAAGATGTCTGGATTATTTATTTATTTTTATTATTTGAGAGGTTTCAATATCCATCCACGCCTGTTGCTTGCATAGAGGCTTGTCTTGTTTCGACCAAAAAAAGAGGCTTGTCTTGTGTTTCTTTGAATTTTTTATTTCTCTAATAGGTTGCCCCCATTGTTATTCTTAGTGTTCTGTTGTAATTTGCTTCTGTAAAACGTGGCAGTTAGAAAATGCATTTGTATAAATATCATAACATTCAAATTTCTCATGAATTCCCCTCCATGTTTATGCAGCAATACAAACGTATTTAGTGCTGCTGCTGTAATAACTTGTTAGTTGCTTTGGTTAGTGTTATACACCCTTCAATGTATACCCATGGCTGCCGAAACGATCTCATACGTCGGGGTTAATATTCTAAACTTACATTTACCTTGAACAATTGGTCTAACCCAAATATGATCCAAATTTTTTGGTAAATAATAAGAGCATACCTGCTTGCAATATTCATTTCAGCCAGAATTGGCTGTGATTAGATCTCTAATTATATACCGATCCATCCATGTAAACGGGCCTTGCAAAGACTTCAGACAATGGTCCCAACGTTTGATAACTGAGGTCAACACGGAAAGGGATTTATCAAATGAGGGAGTTCAGCTCTTTCAAAGCTGGCAAAGAAAAACATGTGACGTGTACGGATGAAGGCAAAATCTTTGTCCCAAGTACATTATAAATTATGATCAGCGGCTGGATTTCAGCCACCGAAGCAAGGCTGAAGTGTAAAATTTTGTCTAATTCCTCATATAATTATTATTAATTTGATAATGTTGGAAAACGAGCCCACTGAGATTTGGACCATAACGTTGAGGAAGTGGTGGTCCTCTTAATTGTTGATGGAGCTTTGCTTATGGGTTTGTGAGTAGGAATTTGGGCCCACTATTAGGAGACACCCAAAAGATTTTAGTTTTATTTGTTTTTTCTTTTCTTTCAAAATAATGATTTGAAAGTATTTAAATAAAAGAGAAAAATGGGCTTCCGCCAGTCATGGCTGTTGCTATCTATCTAGTGGCATAGGGCCCACAGAGATTTTGGGAGAGGCTTCGGTTACAGTTCCTTGTTGCAGAGACTTGTTCTTTGTCAATGAGACTTGATAATTGGTTCAATCAACAACCACGGCAACGGGAAACGTTTGGTTTCATCCTTAAAATATGGACCGCAAATAATAATACTAAACACCGTCTTAGGTTATCTGCTCGTGGACTAGATTGGCCAAACCAGCACACCTCATGCAGTTTATTATTAAGAAAATCATAGGATTCTTTGAACTCAATTTTTAATGAAGCCGAAGGTCGTCTTGACCTGTGTGTTTAAAGTTATGGTTTAGAGACAGATGCATCCACTTGGATCTTTCCAAGGGACAAATTCCTGCAGAATTCATGGGATTGTTTATCCGGGAGGTTCCTTATTTATTTATTTAAGCACATCATGTAGAATTTAGATTAGGAAATGCTTAAAACCCCTTTTTCTAAGACCAAGTCTCACATGCATATAAATTAGGGTTCCTATTATATTCCCTTGTGCTAGATTCCCCATGTTCAGGAACAGTAGGTTCTGAATCTGTTGTCACATTATCTTAACACATGTGGTGCCATGGCACCTTAGTTTGTGGCAAATAAAAACCAAACCCCTTTTCATTTGCTTCCTTTTCGTCGGTCCAAAACTTTGGAGTAAAAATAAAAGATCTTATGTGACAAGAAAAAGAAGAAAAGAAAGATATTGGTCAAATCGACAACGTGGATGGGCTTGGTAGAAGACTTGTGTTACTAGCTAGCTAGGGCAGAACTGATTGTGCAGAATCTAATGGGAATGAATTTTCAATGTATTTTTTTGTCATGTCATGTGAAGAGGTGTCTCCTAGCTATAGGAGATGTCTTTGTTTGGGTTAGATGTTATTTGGGTGTGTTTGTGTAGCCGCCTATGTGTCTTTCTCTCACTTTTTTTGAGCAACCAAAGCACATTGATTTTGTCTCATTGATTGACCAAAGTCCCCTCTTCCAAACTCATTTCACGGACTTCCAATTATGCATTTTAAAACTCTATAAAGTTTGATGGACTTCATAGAAATGCTTCTTTATTTTATATATAAACATTCTAGACTGTAATCTAGGGTTTAGCTCTAATTAAGTTGGATTAATAATGGTATGTATTAGTTAAATAATTGAGAGAGAGAGTCACTTCACATGACTTAAAGCTAACTCCACCACCCAACCTTCACCATATTTTATTTATAAAAAAAAAGTGGGTAATGTCACTTGGAATACATGAAGGGACTCACTGAGTCACCCATATTGTTTGGGATTGTCTAATTAAATATGCTTTGAACATATCCATAAAAGGGATTTCTAACACTTGAAAACTAAGTCACATTGGGGTTATCTTTTTATCCTTTTTGGATCCTTCCAAAGTAATGGTTGCAAAAAGAAACAAAGGTGATTAGAAAGTTAATGGAGTTCTAACATGATTTAGGATCATGTCTCAAATAATCTCTTGTTTAATGAATAAAAAAACTCCATGTTGTTTTGTCATTGGTTAAAACTTTCTTTTTATAATTAAGCACAACTTGGTGGGTCATGCTCGCGATTTGGGCAATCTTAAAACGATAATATTGGCATCACTTCAATCAACAACAAAGTTAAGAAAAGCATGATTAAGGCCCTAAATGGTGTTTTATATTAGATGGTGGAAACCATTTACAACAACAAGAAGAAGAAACCCATTGTTAAGTAGACACTTGTTAATGAATCAAACATGACTGGGTGTCTTCTTCTTCTTCTTGTGTGTGTGTGTGAGAGAGAGAGAGAGAGAGAGAGAGAGAGAGAGAGTTGCTCCTTGTAGGTCCAATGTCACAGAAAATCAGAAATTGGGAAATTGAGGTGGTCCCCATTGTGGAGGGCGGGTCCTGCCTAGAGTTTGTTCAAATAGAGAGGAACCAATTAGACGCGCAGCTTCACATGCCTAACCCTTCATCAGTGGAGAAAACCTTGTGCCTATGTCACCCGTACTACAACATTATATGTTTACATACGGCTTCCAAGCCATTGCTTCAGTCTCTGCTCTCCCTCTTATGCAGCATGTTTGATCCGTGTTTCAACTTTTTATGTCCAATCGCTTCTGTTTTGGGTTTTATTGGTTACCAATCTTGTTAAATTAATTTAGCAACCAAACCCAAAATGACCTTCTTTTCTCTTTTTTTTGGGTTACATTAGGAGGAAAGGAATCTTGAGGTTTCAATCTTGGGTGCCAATCAGGGGGGAAGGAGGAGGGCCACAACCACTGTGGTAACCCCCGTTTGACAACGACCTTCTTTTCTTTTGTGAACATAAAAACTCTAACTATTCAAAGAGAAAACTGCAAAACTTATTTATGGGGATGAATATTCACTGTGGATTCTTCTTTTTTGTATAAATAGTAAATGTGGAATAAATAAATAGTAATTAGGAACAAGAAACAGAAAAGTACTTGCAAAGGTGAGAAACCAACCAATAATTAGTGGTGAGTTTAATTCAGCGACCACTGTTTCCAACCAACAACACAGTTACACAACACAAGCCTATATATATATATAACTCTTCAACTTTATGGTACACAACACATGTACATTGAGAAGATCTCAGTTGAGGAGGTACATTTTGCTTTTTGAATGAGAGCAGCTCCCCTCCTTGAGCCCCATACAGCTGTTTGGCCTGGAATTTACTAACTTCCTCAAGTGTCAAAGAGTCAAGACTCAAACTCAAAGTGAGAAAGACCCAAAGGGCAAAATCATTGGATCCAATTAATAAAGCGAAAAGGTTGTTAGGTTTAAGTAGAAATTGATCATTTCAAACTAATTAATGCAGAAGATATTACTAATCCCAAATCCTAAATCTATGTGCATGCATTAGTATAATAATTCATCAGGCCCCCCCAATAAACTCTTTTATGTTCCATGTTAGGGACCCACGTAAACTATACATGAATGGGCCATCACAAGTCACAACTATCATCTCCTACCTGCTTGTATACTAATTGACATGCTCCTTCAATGAAGGTATCTCTATCTTAAGAAAAGAAAAGGATCACTACATGTGGGGCCATATCCCAATGCGATTCAGTGATTCAAATCGTCTACTTTTTATCTCGTTAAACATCATTTTTGCAAAAGAAAAAAAGTAAATCGAAATGCTTTTTACTTAAGTAAGTAATTACAATAGAATGAATAGAAGAACACAATAATTTTCTAAATCAATTGAACAACAAAGAAAACCCCCATATGATAAACCATGATGGATTGATTGACTTTTGTTAACCCTAGCATATCTAGGTCATATTTAAGCTTTGTAATGGCAGTAATCATGATTAATTATCCAGACCACAAAACAAACATGATTAAGTATGAAATCTAACGGTCGAAAAAAGAATGCAAGCTTTCACTCGAAAGGTGATCC
This sequence comes from Prunus persica, assembly GCF_000346465.2. Lineage (NCBI taxonomy): Eukaryota > Viridiplantae > Streptophyta > Magnoliopsida > Rosales > Rosaceae > Prunus > Prunus persica. The sequence goes on along the minus strand of NC_034009.1, from coordinate 30,388,942 downwards.
AGATGATGATGGGGATCGGATCGAGGAGATTTTTCTTGTATGGGAAAATTTGACTAAGGGAATGGAAACGGAGGAGAAAGAGGAGACAAGGTGGGCCAGGTTTGGAGTTGTGATGAAGACTTGGGAGGGGAGAGAGAGAGAGAGAGAGGCAAGGCAAGGCAAGAGGCTGCTTTTGAAAACAATAATAATAATGAATAGATTAATTAACATGGGTATGAGTTTATGCTCCTTGAAGTGGGAGATTACGAAAGCCAACTTCTTGTCTCTATTAATTTTTCTCTCGTAGTTAGTAAGATTCGGAGAGATCTCTCTCCCCCAAATCCCCCAAATCCCCCAAAGCAAAAAGTAAATCATTCATTTCATTTGTTTGATTAATTAATATATGGATTTCAACGTCAATCACGCAAACATCCTAAACAATTATTCATCATCAACACGTAATGGTAGGGCCCAACCCTAAGTTGTAAACACACCTGAACCCAACCCTTCTTCTAGGACTAGCTCATAGCTTGAGTTAAGAGCTTCCCATGTTGACTTTATTCACAAAAGTGCCATCATTACTATCACTTTTGGTTGCGAGCACAACTTAGAATGTGAAGCATGCGTATCTAAAGCTAGATATGGAAGATAAGTAGATGGTGACACGTGGGCCATGCAAGATGAGGAGGCACACTGACGGTAAGAGATCTCAGTTGAATCTCCTAAACATAACATGGGGCCCAACCAACCCAAGTGCCGAACCTATGAAAGATTTGCGTTGCCAATGCCATGCATGAAAGTTTTGACTTTAATGAGAAAAAGAAATTTTATTGGTGGGTGGTGTCGGCTCCTGAGATTGAGCACTTCGGAGCCATCTAGCAGGACCATGAGATAAGGGTAAAATTGGTAACTCAAGTTGAACACAGAGGGAGAGAGAGATGAATGTTCCAAGTTTTCTAGGCTTCTAGCAGTTGAAGGAGCAGTTGGGGTCAGGGGAAACAGAGAGAGAAATGGGCTTCATGTTGCGCCATTGGGTTTCGTTCCACTGCATCTGAGCCTCGGAGTACGAGATTACAGAACTACCCAAGTTTTCAAATGCGGAAAGCTTTGTAGTTTGTATTTAATAAAAAAACAATGTCATTATGTACGAAAATGAAAATGAAGATGGAACTCGGATGTAAGAAGATGAATATATTATCTTAGTCAATTTACTTAACTCACATATATAATTTTTTTTTTTAAAAACTTAAGAATAACTTTTTCAGAAATATATATATATATATATATATATTGAAAAATGATCAGAAATTATGTATGAAAGAGATATATAGGAATAGGACTAGGTAGGAGAATAAGAATATAAGTGTTTGGAGAAAACTGTCACATATAGCGATAGGAGGGTAAGACGTGTCGCCAACTGAGTTTTTGTTAAGAGCAGAGAGGTATGAAAGATTCTCTTGGCAAAGGTTTCTTAATTTGATCAAACATTGGCTTTAGCTTTGGGATTGGTCATCTTCCCCAAAGTTCCCATCATCATCACTGACTGAAAGCAATCCAGTGATGGCCCATTAAGTTAACATCCAGACTTTTATAACCTAATTTTTTTTCTCTGTATGGCTGCTAATAATTTATAGTGGATGGACTAACGAGTGATCATCATTCATCATTGAGTCAGTCCTCTAATTGAACGGCTCAAATGAAATCTGATGCAAAACAGTCACAATAAATTCATAGAAAATGATAGCCAATTACAAATCTTGTTGGTACAAGTTAAGCTAATTACATAGCTTTGCTTGCCTATAACTTTTAACTTATAAAAGGACCACAGATAGATAACAAAGAAAAATGGAAGTTGAGCTCTCTCTGGTGGAAAACAGTGGACAAGCTAGCTCAATCATGTAGCTTTTATTTATTTAGGGTTATATATATATATAAGTCCAACAGTGTACCATGCTCGCATCACATGCAACATCACATTCTTTTATCCTCCTTTGAAGACACAAGTGACAAAAACCTCTCTATATATATATAGTCATCTTCTATTGAGAGATTCTTCAAATAATTTTGTTTGAGGGACGCCCTTTAAGGCACCCTACAATTATTTTTCCAATGATCCAAATTATATATTTTTTAGGTCTTCATTTATAGATTATTCTTACAAAAAATTAAACAAATCGTAAACCGTTTAAACATCTAATTGTGTCCTATAAAATCAATGAACATGGTGTTTCAAGAAAGTACTAAAATTTCAATAATTTAATTGAGTAGTCAAATGATATTGAATTCAAGTGATTTTTTTAGATATGATCTTTGAATAAATATATACAAAATATACAGTTTGAATTAATGAAATACTATGTATAGTGGGCTCTATAAAAACATCCCTCAAATAAACTTATTTAAAAAATTCCTAAATCGAAGCTCACAGTATATATATTTAGTGATTGGGTAAACAAACAAATAAATAAACAGTGAATCCATTTTATTCTATTCTTTATGGTTTGAAAGTCCCCTCATGTGAAGCAAAGGGCATTCTTGCAATTTGACATGAATATATTGAGAAAAAGAAAAAGGGTTTGAAAAAAATGAAAAAGAAGGAGAATTGGCAAGACAACAAGTGCAATCGTTTGGGCCCCCGAGTGTCCTTGGGTCGTGTTCCCATAACTCTCACTTTCTTCCCCTTGGGATGTCCGCAACCGCAACCATCTCTCTCTCTTTCTCAAGGTGTCTCTGTAGCTAACGCACACACACACAAATATATAATATATATATATGTATACATAATGATAAAATACATCATCAGCATCATTAAAGATTAATTCAATTCAAGACCCTTTTTTTTGTTATCCTGTGTATAAATACCCCAACACATGCACAACTCCCCCTACATCCCCATTTCATTCTCTCTCTCTCTCTCTCTCTCTCTCTCTCTCTCTTCAGCTCCCCTCATCACTTCAATTGAATTCCCATCTTTCTTTCTCTGCTTTCTTTCCGTCTCTGTCCCTGTTTCTAAGAAAACAAGCAACATGGCTGAGGCTGCAGAGCTACACTATCAACCCAAACCAACCAACACCACAAACCCAACAAGTTCTAGCAACAACCCAACAACACGCTTAAAGCTTTTTGGCTTCAATGTTCAAGACGACGATTTAGAATCTTCCGTACTCGACTCCACCAAGACTTCCACCCCATCTGGTTCACCGGAATCCGGCGGTTTTTCCACCACCGGCGACCGTAAATACGAGTGCCAGTACTGCTGCCGAGAATTCGCCAACTCCCAAGCCCTCGGCGGCCACCAGAACGCGCACAAGAAAGAGCGCCAGCAGCTCAAGCGAGCTCAGCTCCAAGCCAGCCGAAACGCCGCGGTTTCATACGCCCGAAACCCCATCATCTCCGCCTTCGCGCCGCCGCCTCACCTACTGGCCCCGGCCGGTTCGGTGATGGTCCCGGCTGCGGCTCCGGCCAGTCCGTCCTGGGTCTACGTCCCGCGCGCGGCCACACCGTTCCACGTGTCGCATGGATGCGTGTTTCCCGCGGCAGCCAATCACGGGAGGGGTGCAGGGAGTTATTCGTATGGGGGCAGTATAGCAGATTCGACATTGACGTCATCAATGGGGCCCCATCATCAGGTACTTCAACAAGGCCGGGCCCACGGAAGAGCGGATGGGCCATCGTTGAGTAGGTTTACTAAAGGAGATGGTGGGCCCAGTTTTGATGATGCATTGGGCTTGGACTTGCATCTTAGCCTTTGACTCGGTTAAGCAAGGCTCGGCTTGGCTCGGCTTAAAAAACGACATGGTGTGTGGTGGCCTTTATAATATGTTGCTCAGATCATGAGGTGGGAGGTGGAGGTGGAGGTTGGAAGCTAATGTTTATTTTGGTAGTGGGATCTTTGTACATTTTCAAATTTTATTTAATTTATTTAATTTTTAAGAAAGTAATTTCAGGGGCATATATATATACATTGCTCTCATTCTATTTCTGGTTTTTTGTTTTTAAATCTCAGTAGGTCCAATTATGTATATATATATATATATATATATTATGTGTGTGTATATACGAGTAGGTAGAAACTCGGAATCCCACTAACAAGTTAGAATGATGGAAGTGGGACCTCCAAATTTGTTGACTCTTGAGTTGTCGACAAACACATAAGAGTTTAATGCGTACCTAATTAGCCCGACTTAATTTTTCATAATGCGAGTGGCCGACATGATTGATATGTTCTAATAAATTAGGATATGTTATAATAAATTAGGATATGTTGTGATGTATGTTTTTGACATGAAACGAGGAAAGGAATTGGACGTAAATGGAAGCTCCTTGCGGCAATATGTAGGCTATAATCTGAAATGAGGGTCGTTCTCATGTAACAATTATTTACTGGATTTCAGAACAAGAATTAAAAGATGAGGGAATTTTCTTTCTTGGGCATATGCCATGTACTTTACAATGTGAACATTATTAAGTAGTTCATATTGATAAAGTGAAAGAGATGAGTATTCATGCCAACCATATGGTGTTGACTACTCGAGTGAGCGATCAACAGATCTTGACACCATAATTAAATTCAGATTTTCACCAATTAAAAAGAATTAATCCATCTCACACCAATCTAATTGGATAAAGTCTTCTTTATATATACTTTAGTCCTTTCTCTGTATATCCCATCTCATTCTTTAGGAGCTAGCTCTTCAAGTTTTGAATGGGTTTTGAAAGAACAACAAAAATTAAGGCTAAATTACTCGTAATTTTTGTATATTTTCACATATCTTATGCATATTGAATGGTACGTACTCTAGAACATACAAAAATTACTCGCATATATTTATATATATTCGCTTCGGTCATGTCTTTCTCCATTAATTATATATGTTTATATACAAATATATGCTCCCTTCACTCTTTGTTTTGTCTGAGACAACAAAGCATGGGCTTAGGAAAAGACAAGTAGCTAGTGTGAATTGTGTTGTGTGATATGATTCCAAATTAAACGACACCAGTTGCTGAGTTGCAGATAGAAAACCTTATTATTCTATATGTAATTAACAATTCACTGACAACACGATCAACTTAGGCAGCAAACTATAGGGTTCGGTTACTAATTTTTTTAAATTGGGTAATTCTTCCTTTTTCTTAATGACAAATCAATGTAATTCTAATTACTGTATGCAGAAATGCTGTTTATTTGTTAAAAAATGGAGGTTATCATTATTTCAGGAGTTTCTAGTCACAACAAAACTCCAACTAACCCATTGATGGTTTGTTGGTGCCTTCTTTTCATCTTGACTAGGTGGTGATAGAAATGTGGGACCAATCACATGCAGACCAATCTCCCACAACTGGTTTGATTGGATAAGCTCAAGTTAACACTAGCTAGGTTTAAGTCAAACACTACAATCTTCGATGTCCCCTATAATTATTAAGAGATTAATATTTATTAATCAGGCTAGCCGCTGAAGTCTAACGGAGGTTAATTGGTTTTCTGATGTCCAACCAGGAGAGAAGAGCAGCAGCATAGATAGTGTTCTAGACAAAGTGTTTTAATTTAGTAGTTACAATCTCAGCAAGTTGGGAGTCTCTTGTGGGTAAAACAAACCAAAGCTTACGTGTTAGCACGAAAACAAGATAATGCATGCCAAGCAAGCAATATATATATATATATATATATATATACGCATCATTGGTTCTAGGGTTTCTTCCCACAAAGCTTAAGTTGCTTGGTCAAAAGGTAGGTGGCACTCCCAAAAATGGTGCAAATTGAAGTCTCTAGAAAGTCGTTGCCTTTTGCACCCAATAACATGAACAAAGGGCACCCAACAAATAAGCTAACTTGGCTGTTTAAACTTGCTGGTGGGTGTGCTCATAATAACTTTGGTTCAGGTGGGACTAGCTAGAGAGTTAGATTTCTACTAGATAATTAATGAAGAATGTGTAAAGTATTGGATGCAGATGGACTTAATTGGATTGGATGCTTTTAGGGTTTTCCTTTTATGCATATATATATATATATATATATTTGTTTGTTTGTTGTTCTTGTTGGCATGAATTTTTTGGGGAGAAAATAAAGGAGCAAATTAAGATATATATATATATATATATTATATTCATAGATTTGAAAACTTATAATACACTTGAAAAAAAAGGTCATTAATTCTTCCTTAATTTAGAGGAGAGCTTTTTGACAATAACCAAAAGAGTAGTTGGTGAGGCATAATAACACAGAAAATCAAACTCACTCCCGCGACTTTGCCCCAAGCAATATATTTTCTTTCGACTGGGCCCCATTTTTAACTTCATCAATGCCATGAAGCTTGATTTGGACATCCACTTCACCTTACAATACAAAATTACAAATCAAATCTCTCTCACTCTCTCTCTCTCTCCCCTAATTAATCACTAACTAGCTAGCTAGATAGAGAGAGAGTCACCCTCCACTTAAGTCTGGTCCAAGTATAATTATAGATCCAAATTAAACTCCAGGTGATTAGAGTTTAATTAAGTATCGTCACAGTTCCTAGTCACCATGATCCAATCAAGTTTTGGCATACTTAAATAATGCACGCCTCGCCTTCAAATGTGACAAATCAAGCATGCTAATTAGCCCCTCGAAAGTAAGCCCGGGACCATTGAATATGGTTCTCAAATCAATTAGACACATTTCTAGCTATGTATGATTACCATCTCTGCCTTGGTTACATCTAATTGATTGAGAGAAAAATTGAAGATAAGCAGTCCTTTTCTTGTAGGAGTACAGTCCAACCACAGATCATCAACCTCATCACTGACCTCTAAATGCAGCCATGTTTATATAATGGCTTGTGTTGGAAAATGACTTTCAACAACAACCAACCAATCAACTTTCATTTCTGCGTGGGTCTTGCATAGTGCATTGCCACCATTTATTTAACACCATTTACAAATGAAGTGGGGGGTTGATGTTTCAACAAATATCATATACTTTTGGAATTTTACTGTAAGATTATGTTAATTAGTGCATTTGTTTATGCATGCATGTGGTTGTGCGAACTCCTTTTTCTTTTCTTCTCAACTCGTAACGATATACAGACAAAAGGATATATAGCAGTGCATTAGTTTATTAAAGATACTTTTAAAAAATTAAAAAAAAAATCGAAAACCTAATTATAAATTCAATATTACTAGTCCAAGTACAGATATTCCAATAATGGAGGCAACAAATTGAAATTAATTACTCTAAACAATTCAGGATCACAAACTTTATAATGTTAGAGATGTCGTGTACACAGTTTTATCTTAAAAATTCATTTATGTGATAAGAGAGATAGATAGACTATAGAATCGGTAAAAACCGTTGAAGAAGGGAGATACGACTAGAGGGCTATAGCCAAGCTAAGGTAGTGAAGTCCCGTGTTAAAAAAAACATTAGCATTGATTTGATATATGCATGCATCTGTGTGAATTGGGTACACATAAGATGTGAAGTATGAATAAGTCCCAGATAGTACATATGTATGAGTTTCTTGTGGCTTGTGGTGGGGCGCCATACAGCTGCAATGATCTCCTTGTCGGGGGTGCACAGTGTATGTTAATGTAAGGGAGCATATAATATCTATCCACGACCATGATCTAAGCTCTAAGGTACAAAAGAACAAAATTACCAAAGTGTTTTCTCATATCGTATCTTGTTGTAGCGAAGCTAGGCTGGGCTCTTTTCATGCCTTTTTATAGAGGTAAGAGGTTCAATCTGAACCTAGAAAAGGACGCACGGATTTCCAATATAAAAGACTTTAAGTCCCACAAACTTGACACTTGACAGGGCATTCACTCTTTAGCTTTGCTTTTTTGTACAGTACTGCATGTGCTCTCTCTCTCTCTCTCTCTCTCTCTCGTATGCTGCACAAACCAAACCAAACCAAACTTTACCAAACTTTAACTCAACCATGCTTAAATAAAGTACTTCAAAAATGCCACAGCAATGGATTTTGCATGTTGCATAAGCCTTTTCAAAAGATGTTATTTCTTAAAGATTACTCAGTCCATATCCTAGACTTTTGAGAGGGAATATTTACTTGCTGACTTGACTTCAAAGCAATTGCAATTACATACACAAAGAACAGAAGCATACAAAGACCGATTGAAGTCTAGGTGATGATAGTGAATTAAGCCAATTATCTCGATTTAAGTTACTTGTGGACATCGGGGCCACATCACATCAATCAAGATGAATGACCTCTATATATAGTTCAAGCTGTTTCTTATTGACTGGGATTAATGAACTTGAGGGATCCAAAGCTTGAGGTTGTCCCAAGCACATTTATTTAAGAATGAATGGTTCGTGACTAGCTGTCAGAAATTGACCTTATTCATAACCATACCTGTTAATCACTTTATATCATTTAACATGAATTCTCCTTAATTTTCAAATATTTACATTATGCACACAAGCAAAATAATATTGGTCTGTTTGGAATTGCTTTTTGCCAAATACAATCAAAAGCATTTTTGATTCTCAGAAAGCACTTTAATCGCACTAGAAGCACTCCCAAACAAATTAATAGAAAGCTAGATTAAAAAGCTTTCCAAGCACCTTCCTAAAAGCTCTGTATGCTGGAAACAACAATTTGGAAGTACATAATTTGATGCAGATTTACACTCGATGATTTCTCTGAACTCTAAAATAAAACGTGCATGGGACCCGCCATGCATCGACATATATTACACATAGTGTCCTCTTGTGAAAACTGCTTGACATGCATGACAGATTGGTTTGGTAGGACAGTCCGAAAGTAACTCAACCATGAAACACCACCATCGTACCATAGGATACGACACATCAACTTTTTTAATTCTTGCAATGTTATGTTCCCATCGTAGCTAGCCCTCTGTAAATTGTAATGCTAATCCATGAAGCTCTCCAAGGCAAGGCCCCTAATTCTAATTGGTCTTTTAGAAAAGGATGGACAGCCTCTCCACTATGGCTAGCTACTTTTAAACAGATGTCCAATGCAAGTCCCCACAAATGCATTTTTCTGCGAGGCTCATAGGCATAGACTCACTAGGAACTACTTTAACAATGGAAACCAGACAAACCGAAGTGTTTATTGTTTCAACTAACTGCCCCCAATCTGAAACCACTTGGTATGTGGATGTGCATGCATGGGGTCCTTCACTCGTACGATCACAACTCCTTTGCCAAAATCCCATCACAATAGAACTTTACTACATAGCTTTCTTTCTTTTTTTCCTTTTTTTTTTTTTTTAAAAAAATAATTTTTTAATTTGGCCAAAGTTAAAAAGGGAAGGACAATTTTCTCATACGTACACTACCAATGTGCTATAAGGATTTCAACATGAAACCATTGATCTTCAAGTCAACGCCCTTTTCTACTGGGTTGGGCATAGTTTTCTTTCTAAATGTATCATAGTTTTTCAGCATGTTTCCTACAATATTTTTATGGATGTCATCTCACTACTATACATCCCAATGTTGAGAAAAAAAATGAAAAACGCTTGAACTCTACTAGTATCATGCCTGTGTAGGTAGGGCTAGAGGTGTCAAACGGGCCGGCCCATCCCATTTAAACTCGTGTTTTTAAAGTTTTCGTGACCGGCCGGGCAGGTCTATTTAATTTATCGGACCGTGCCTTGCCGGCCCATTTAGTAAAATCATTGATCCCAACCTTGCCCAAAGCTCATGTCCATATTGAAACGGGTTGGGCTCGTGCCGTGCCTCATTTAAACGGGCTGGGCTCGTGCCGTGCTGGGCCGGCCCGTCCCATTTGACACCTCTAGGTAGAACTCGTCAATGGGCCAGGGCGGGCTAACCCGGCCCAAATTTAATGGGCTTGAGCTGGGCCGGGCTTTAACGAGGAGAGAAATATTGGGCCGGTTCGGACCGGCTTTTTTTAGAAAATTCAAAACCCAAGCCCAATTCATGAGCCAAGCTTGAGAAAGCCCATCGGACCGGGCCGAGCTAAGCCCAACTGACCGGGCTGGGCCTAAACGAGCCCTACTTCATTAAAAAAATAAATCACAAACTTAATCATAAGGGCACTTTAGTCCAAATTTGAGATTAAACTCACTTAATTCCAATATTTTCACATCAAACCAAATTCATAAAACATTCTATAAAGTCACACAACTTATAAGATTTTCCACAAAAATAATAAAACCAAGTACTATTTTTGAGGTTATTACATAATTAGATCATAATACATTTTAAGAAATAATTTTAAAAAATAATAAGTACCAAAAAAATATTTTTTAAAAGGATGGTATGAATAAATATGCAAATATTTGGTGATGTGTTCAAGAAAAGCATGATTATATTTGGTGGTACGATTATGTTTCGTGATATGATTATATTTGGTGATGTGATATGTTGTTCATCTTATTTTTTTTATATATGTATAATTGTTGAATTAATAATTGACACAAATTAATGTGATAATCATCCAATTATAAACTAGGAATGAGTAAAGAAAAGTAAATAAAATGAAACAAATTATATATGTGATTTAAGTGATATAATCATAAACCTAAACTCTAATTTATACATAATTATATATGTATGCGGGCCTAACAGGCCGGGCTTTTGTGGGCGGGCCAGGCTGGGCTTTTTTGGGCTTAATTGGGCTAGGCTTCAGACACCCAAGCCCAAGCCTAGCCCAGCCCAAGGCAGACTGGGCCGGGCTTTTTTTCAATGGGCCGAGCGGGCCCCCATTGACCCATGAGCCTACGGGCCAAATGATGAGGCCTATGTGTAGGCCTTACCAAGAAAAAGAAAAAAGACTATCAGGCCTGTTTCTTAGTCCAGTACACAAGTCTAAAATAGTACTGGGCTTATTGATCATTAAGAGGTTCGGTTAAATTTTGACCTTCTGGGCTAATTGACCAGTAGTAGGTTCGGCTAAAGACATTCATGCCTCCAAAAAAGAAACAGATTTTTTTTATGCTGGCCCTGAAGAGTTAACTCTATATCATGAAATTAGAACAGAAAGAGAGCTCGAATCAGAACAGAAAAAGAGTAAAGTATGCGCCCCTCGTTCCCAATCAGCCGCAGGTTTCTTTCCACAATCGTGCAGTTCTGGCACAACTAAATAATCTGGGAAGGCATGCACCAAATACATATCTGACATGAATTTATTTGAGAGAATATCAAATCAACCTTGATTTCTTTCAGTATTGTATTAAGAAGAACCTGTAAGATATGGTCCTAATTGACAAAGTGTGAAGACAGTATTTCCTAGGACCAAAAAAATAGTGAAATTTATAAAACAAGGTTACTAACTTCACGACCCTTTGGGGAACTTGGTCTTAATCCACAAAATATTACAAATTAATCAGTCGGCGGCTGCTTTTGTCATTGTTCATTAGGCAGAGATGGTTGTTCTCCTGCTGGGACACAAGGTCTCCAGATCGTCTCCTTGCCCAAGTCCATGAGCGCAATGCCTTTTGTGGTTAAATAAGCTCTGATCTGATCACTCTTTGCAAAATCTTTGTTTTTCCTTGCTAGTGTTCTCTCTTTAATCTGATCCAGCACATCATCCTCCACCAGCCCTGCTCTCTTCAATGCCTTCATTTTAAACTGCTGCAAAACCTGTCCAATGAAGTACACCTTTGTTGTTGATAACTTCGACCAAAAATAAATTCACCTCAAAAGTTGAAAGAAACAAGCAAGAAGGCATCACCTCAGAGTACGTATCAGAGGATAGCAGACCCAAAATGTTCAGAAGTTCTTGAACTTCTTTCTTTATTTCGACTAGCGACTGAATCATTAATAACTGTTGTTGCCTCTGCTGCTTCTTCTATAAAAAGTAAAAAATAAAAATATTTTCTGTTACCCCACCACAGCCATACATACACACACATAAAGGAGGAGAGAGCACATCAAAATAAAAATATGAGTGCAGCACGCTCGAACAGGATCCAGATTCCAAATGTTTACCTTGAGTAGGTTCAAAGAACTGTTTATTAACTTTAAGGCGTCTTGGAAAGCACCAGTCAATATGTGCGCAGTGTTCAAGTCATCGCACATTTTAGTCTCAAACTCATTATGTAGCTTACTGATGCATTCTTGGGCAGCTGGAGTAATTTTAACTGTTCTACCATTTTTTTCTGTGCCTTCCTTCAGGCTCCCTTCTTGAAATGGAGATAAAGCATCCTCACAGTCTTGCAAGGTCTAACAATCACAAAACAGCAAACTATAAGACACTAGATACTGATAAATAAAATCCATTTTTCTGCATGTGAGCCCAAACGCCTGTTTGAGGTTGGCTTAGCTTCTGTTTCAGTAAATTGAGGCACCATTAAGTACCTCTAAAGAGTCATCTATACAGTTTAACTCTGGAAAACAAAGCATACACAAAAAGGGAAACCCCATTGCAACCTAAAAGTAATACAATTCTGTTCTATCTAGATCAGTATTTTACATATATTTCTCTTGCTTAACAAAGAGCCCAAAAACTAAACTTCTAGAACCCTACATCAAAAAGTTTAATGTCTAATTCCAACAGCCATCATTCCAGAAGATATTGACCAAATAGAAAATTTTCAGGAATAACCCAACAAGACAATAATAATAATTTAAAGGCAAAATGGCCAAATAGACAGTTAGGCGCAAATATAATTTCCATCAATGCAAGACAATTGCTGGAAAAGAACTGAGAGACTTCCAAATGAGCATGATTCAGATCCAGATAAGCCAGATAAGCCACATACCTGATATATGTAATAAACAGCATCTGAAGAACCTTCCAGCTGGGAGACTGTGTAGTTGAGCGGAGACCGATAGTGAGCACTTATCAAGAAGTGTCTCAAAGCCAAAGGATGGTACCTCTCAGTAATCTACAAGAGAATGGAATTGCAAATTAAATTGTAACATAAGCTGGAATATATAGAAGCTCTAAGAAGCTTTAAATAAATAAATAAAAGTTAGCCCAACTTACCTCACTAATAGTGAAAAAGTTACCCAAGGATTTTGACATTTTCTCATTGTTATTAGTAACATGTCCATTATGCATCCAGTAACTCACACTGCTCTCTTGGCACGCGGCACAGCTCTGGGCAATCTCATTCTCATGATGTGGAAAAATCAAGTCAATACCACCACCATGAATATCAAAGTTGAATGTCAGATAATGTGCACTCATCGCACTGCATTCAATGTGCCATCCAGGTCTTCCAGGTCCCCAAGGGCTGTCCCAACTTGGCTCACCAGGCTTTGCAGACTGCAAATACATTGAATTATAATAAATAGGAAAACACTATCAAAAACAGCAAGAATGTGGTAACTGGTTTGGGTTTCCAGACCTTCCACAATGCAAAGTCTGCAGGATTACGCTTTCTAGAATCAACAGCAACTCGTTCACCAGCTCTATTATGTTCCAACCTTTGTCCAGATAACTGGCCATAATTTGGAAATTTTTCAACAGCAAAGAATACATCTCCATCGACTGCATACGCGTAATCTTTGTTGATGATCTGCAGGATATAACAATCATTTAGAAAGAAATTTCAGGCCCAGAAAAAAAAAACCATCACAAAAGACAAACATCCATAGGTTTATCAGTGTTAAACTCGATTCAGAAGGACTTTATTAATGGTGACAGAGATAAATTGACTCGAACCTCCAAAGGTTTAGCAGTTTCAGGAAACATAAACATCTATGAAACAAAAAATGACTCGAAAAAGACAAGCATGAAATTCTAAAATTTAAAAAAGAAAAGAAGCGCACACATTACGTTTACATATTTGAAGCACTTACTGCTTAGAAATTTAGCATTAGATTAGGCATTCAATAGAAATGTCCCAACAACTTTCCAAACATCAGAAAGTATCTCCCCCATTGTACGCTATATGATTCCCTATAAATATATCAACAACATTCCTACACTAATATGCTAACTATATGCAAGTATGGATATATAAAGAGAGATGGTAGTTCATATCATATCTCATAATACATAAGCAGAGCAAGCACAAAACCTGTGTTATCAAATCCTTGATATGTTCCATGTGATCAGAAACACGTGGCTGATGGGTGGGGAGAAGGCACTGGAGATCGCCCATGTCCTTGAGATATTCTTGGCAAAAACGATTGCTTAAACTTAGCGGGTCTTCCCCAACCTCATTTGCTCGATTAATTATCTGAAATGTCCAAATATTAGCAAGCTCAACATGAGCATTTAAGTACTCAATGAAAATGAAAATGAACAAGAACAGTCAGGCAATGGATCATCAGTGTTTATTAAAAGAAGATTCAAAAGATAAATTTGTATGGATTACATGTGTAACAGAGTTTCAACCTTAATATCAGGAAAATTTAGTTCTAAAAAAAGGCAAGCAGATTTGTGGTGCACTTCAGTCCAGCCAAAAGGAAATATTTTAACTAAAATGAGATAGCATAATAGAATTATGATGACGACTGAAACATTAAACACTGCAGTTTACTCCTATAAAGCAAGAATGTAGAAGAGTATTGTTAGAGTTTTAAATGAATGAAAACGAGAGTCCACACTAATCAAAGAAAAGAAAGGAAGGAATGCAATCAAAATTAGCTCATTATACGATTCAAAACTCTCACCTTGTCATCAACATCAGTGAAATTCCGAACGTATGTAACCTCATAACCCAAATGCTGTAAGTATCTGCAGTAGTTTCAACTTAAAGTTATGCATGCCAGAAACTAGTCTTCGATTCTATATATAAGATCCAAGTAAAGACGACAACTTAAATGCTCCAGGCAATAATATTATTATGTCTAACAGATCTTGCTGCGTTTGACAGTGGTCAACCAAATAGCTTTATTAATCAAAAAAAGAAAGCCTACGAATTAAAACAGAAAATCCCCAACAAAAAAAAAAATGCACATCCTAAATGCAAACCTATCAAATTCTACACTAATCAAAAGCACAATAAATAATAAGATCGAATGTGTGAACCTGTACAGAACGTCGAAATTGACAGCGGCGCGACCGTGGCCGAGATGGCTGAGGGCATAGGCGGTGACACCACAGACGTACATGCCGACCTTGCCAGGTACTTTTGGCTTGAAGCTCTCCTTCTGGCGAGTCATCGAGTTATAAACCATAAACTCCTCTTTGCTGCCGGCCATTCTCAGACTACCCACACTCTTGCGGCTCAATCCTCTGTGTAAATTTCTGAAATTGAATTCAGAAAAACCCTTGCCTCTATTTGATGGAGAAGAAAACCCTAGAGCTAGAAGGATTGTATGTCCCCCTTTTTGTTCCCAAATAGATTCGCCTTGAAGGTACGCTTTTTCAATTTTTTGTTCTTTTTATTTTTCGGTCAGTAAGTAAACTCTGACTCTCGGAGTCGGACACACGCAGGCCAAAATTTAAAGAGTTATTTACTTTAACACCCTTAAGGTTTTTGGTTTTTTTACAAAATTTTTTGAGGTTTCAAAAATTACAAAATACCCCTGAAGTTTTAAATTATTTTCATAAAACTCCCTTTTTATTGATTTTTAATCCAAACATTGATAATTTTATATATAAAAAATTCTCTAAATGACAAACTTTTTTTTTGAGATTAGATTGCATATACTTTATTGAGGTTAATTTTTTATTTGTATATATATTTTCAATAAAATCATCAATTTTTAAACAAATAATTAACGAAAAGGAATTTTGTAAAAGCAAACTGAAATCTCAATGAGTGTTTGTATAATGTTTGAAATTTGAGGTGATTTTGTAAAAATACAAGAAATCTCAAGAGTATTAATGTAAATAACTCAAATTTAAATAAATAAAAGAAAAACGGCGTGATTACAGGAAGGTCAAATAGTCTGCTCGCCGGTTTTTTTTTTCTTCTCTGTTCTTTGAACCGTCAACGCCAGAACCCAGCGACTGAGCCTGCTGGACCCGATTCCCTTCAAAAGTAGGCTGTACCGGGCATTTCTCCTATTGGACTGCCATTCATGAGGGGGTTTTATGGAGTAAGTACGATTTACATTTTCTATAGAAAGCAATAATATCATTATTTTATTTTATTAAAAAAGAAGAGAAAAAAAGAAGCAGTATATTTTTACTAATATTTTAATAATAATTATTATTATTTTAAATGGTTGAATTTTGATGCTATTGGACATAAATCTATTTCTTATGACTATGGGGTTCCCTACATTTCGGGTTCCCTTGTATTTTTATGGCCCAATGAGACTCAAGGCTCGGCCCATAACATTTCGTCTAAACATGCATCAAACCCAAAAATAAAAATATTAATAGAGACCCATTTGACTATAAACTTGCAAAAAAAATTGTAACTCACGATTTTTCCTTCCTATCCTTTCTTTTTGTCTCTCTTCTCTACAACCCCCTTTATTCCAGAGATTTTTCACTAGAATTAATCCTTTTGACTAATAAATCAGGCGACTTTCTCCCCCGTCATGTTGTAGAGAAATTTTCTTCTCGAGTTTTATGCTGGGTTTTGCTTCTCCTCAATTTTATGATGTATTTTGTTTATCCCCAGCTATTTTGGATTGACTTTTAAAATCCTTTATGTTGAGGAGGTAGAGTTGTTAGATCTAGATAAATCTTTTATACTGGGTACTGTGAGATCATGTGGGATACTGAAGGTGTTGTGGCCTTCTTTAGTCAAGTGGATGTTGAGCGGTAATGCCCTTTCACTTATGGTGCTTATGGTTTTACATTTATGCAAAATCAGTTGTTCTCATGCTTTCTATGGTACCATTCATTTGTATTGTATGAAACTTTGGGACCTCCAAACAAGGTCCCTTGTAAAAGAAAAATATAAATGTAAACCCAACTCAGCTAAGGTACATTTTGGGATTTGAAACCTCGACTTAAGAAAATTGGAGTACTGTGTTCTTGATCATCCAAATATTAATGCTTCTGTTAAACAGACAGATTATAGACACTAACTACTATGTTTAGGGATTGGTCAAGAATCAACCTTCTGTTTATAGATAGATTAAATATATAAGCTGCATATTCAAGCTGATCCTAGCTCTGATATTGAGGGAAGTTTTGCTTTTCTTGCCTGCTGCAGACAAAGACACGCTCCTGTGTGGTCCATTTACTCAACTTCCTACCAGTTTAAGTAGATTTCTGGTATGGACCAGCATTCTAATAAGTATCACCTGGGAGACTGCAAAATAATTTGATTTGATATATTGATAGGTTTTTTTTCTCAAACAAAACTTCTCTGCTCCAAAAATACAAATTTGCAAATCTTCACACAACCACACATTTCATAGCAAATGGAAAATTTTCAAACCTAACTGTCTCTCCACAATGTCCAAAAAAAAAAACGGTGGAGAACCTAACAAATTGAATCGAAAATAAAACAATGAAGGTCAATCAAAAATCAATAAATTTGCAACAAGATTAATTTAGAATGATTCCTGCCTCTGCATTCTCATTTCTTCATAGAACCTGTCAATGAACATCTGAGCCCGCAGGTCAATTGAACCTTCGTCATCTCCCCAGTCCAACGGCTCCAATAAAGCCACTGCATTGTCATCTTCTCCAGTGGCAGGAGGAAGAGCCTCCATAATGAAATCTCCACATATATCTTCTCCTTCAACTCTCAAGCTAGAACCCCAACATTTGCAAAGAAAAAAGAACAGAAAGTATATGTCTTGAGGGCAGCTCTTCATGAGCTGCCTTTTGTGGTAATGAATGAGGGGAGTGTTAGAAGGAGAAAACTGGTATTCTCCACGGAACCCATTGTTGTAATGCTTCAGAAGCTTCAACTTCTTTGAGGTTTGTAATTTCCTCCTGAGAAATGAGTTTTCAAATGACAATTTTCTCACTTTGGCAATGAAGATGAAGATCCTAAGGAGCTTTGAGACCTTTTGGAAAATGGGCAGTCGTTTTTTGGACATTTTGGTGGAAAACTATGGAAGTAAAAGAGGTGAGAAATCAGATCACTCTCTTTTAGTTTTAGAAAGTTTGGCTTGGGTTTGCGAAGGCATAGGCTTGTAGGCTTTGAGTCATGGAGTCTTTGGGTTCGTGAGAGCATTTAAGGATACAAAAAGTTGAATGGAGTGAAAAGAATCTAACCGGTGGTAGGGAGCCAAGCTGTAAAAAGAGGGTATATTGGTCGGTTGTTTCTTGTTTTTTTTAAGACCTGATATAAAGCAATAAGCAAACTAGCCGTTGGACTTGAACCCCAAGTGGGTTTCCTTCCCTCTATAATTCTAATTTTGGTAGCACTTCTTTTTAATTTATAGTTATGAAAATCTCCTTTGTTTTTGTTTTGTTTTTGGAATAAAAGTGATAGTTTAAATTATAAGAGAGAGAGGTTTCTCACACACTACAAAGACGTTATGGGGTTCTAACCTGCAAATCACAACTTTTATATTGAGAATATGAGATTCGAATACATGACCTCGAATCTAGAAATAACAGGTTTTAACCATTTGTTAAGCTACAAGTACTTTGCGAAAAATTTCTTATTAATTATCACAATTTGCTATTTGAATTTTAGGATCGATTATTTGGAGCCAATTTCCAAGCAGGTTGTATATGAAAATACAAAGTTAGTTACTTGTTTGGTATTAAAGCATACAAATATACATACCGTACGTATCGAGTTGGGCATGCAGATCTGGATCAAGGTTTCCTTTCTCCTTACACATTCCTTAATTTTATGTCACTCTCAATTTATTTGCAGTCTGAAGATGCCCTAACGAGTTTGGGTCGGTTGCATTGGTCCGACCGACTTGAATTAGGAGATGATGGGTAGAGGTTTAAAATAATGGGTCTCAAAAATTACAATCCCCCTTTCACTTGCGAAACAATAAAAGATAAAACTTTCCATTATTGTTTCAATTTTTTTAAAGTAGGGAAAGAAAGAAAGAAAGAAAGCATATTTCTTCCCAATGTCTCAAACCAAATATGTGTTTGACTTTTAAATATTTGATCACTTGGAGAATAAAAGTAATAAAAAATTATTTCATTTGACTATTTCAAACAATTGGACTTGACTACAGTGTAACTGGGTTGTGTCTTGATAGCCGTTAGCCAATGTACATCTATGGTATCATCCTTGTTGTACATAGATGTCCGTTATTTTATTTTTATAAATATTTATTCCTCTGTATTTATTAAATTTATACACCTTCCTCTAGGTTTTCATCAAGATTTACATTTGTTTTGGTTCAAAGGTTTTATTTACATTTCAAATTTAGATGCCTCTAAAATTAGTAAATCATGTAAAATAAGAATTTTGTTTAAAATAATTAAAACGACATAAACAAATTTAACTGGCTTGCGACAAACGTATCGAAAGAAGTATAGTAATAAAATAAATAATTCATTATAACAAGATTGTGTTATTTTCACGCCGGTTAAAACTTTTTTCACTCCTTCTTGTGAGTGCTCGGAAAAATATGAAATATTAATTTTGAATTTTAAAATAACAAAATGTAAGAGGGAAAAATAATTTCACAGAAAAAACGATAATTAGGTTATTATGGTTAATATTTGACATAACTACACAATTTCATTTACACATGTTGAGGTTTAAAATTTTGGTGGTAGCTACAATCACAATGTCGGCATTTTTTAAAGTTTAAAATAAAATAAAATAAAAGCATAGTGCCACCAAAAAGAAAAATCTTAAATGAAAATAGTTTTATATCAACGGCTAGAGAAAGAGATCAAGGAAGGCAGCCCAAATCAGAGGGCTGTTGCGGCCATCCTCAATCAAAAACGACGCATCACCCGGGAAACCTCAGCGGTGCGCAAAAGACACTGAAGGCGCACATTAGCATTTGCCATAAACAAAAATTAAATTGAGAGAAAATAAAATCAGAAAGGCCATGATATAAAAACCCGAACGTTAAAACGCCCTCTCGGAGTCTCACGCTCGCACTCGTATATAAACTTGCGTTTCCCGGCGATTTGTGAGAGACACAAAACAATAACTATTAACAACAACAATCCCAATAGCGTTCTCTAGGAAAATTTTCCCTTTCCCACAAAATCCCCGAGATTTTCCTAGAAAATAAGAGAAAGAAGGACGAAGAGAGAGCTGTGATCTAAGAGTGGCTCTCTTGGTCTGAGTTTCCGATAAATGGTGTATATAGGTGTGTCGGGGGAGAGAGAGAGAGTGGCTGCTAAGTCCATGGCGATGGGTTCTGAGAGAACAAAGCCTCTGCACAATTTCAACTTGCCGTGGGATTTGAAGTGGGGGAACCAGAAGCACCTAAGGTGCATGAAGGTGAGCTCCGACGCTGGCGGTAGTACCGGAGAAGCCTCGGCCGTTGATCGGCGATCTTCGGCTCAGAGATTGGAGAGTTCGGTGATGATGACTCGGCGGAGGGAATCGGAGTTTGAGAAGCGGAGGTTTCGGGCTCCGCGGCCGAGGATCGAAAACGACGACGCAGAGGAAGGGATCGAAGCGGTTAGGGAGAAGCTCATGTTTGATCTCAAAACGGCGGCGGATAAGATGAAGGACGCGATTTTGAGGGAGGAGGAGGTGGCGGTGGCGGCTGCTGATACTGACATGGCGGCGGATGGGGAGGATGTTGAGATGGCGGAGGAGGGGGAATCATCGCCTGCGGCGGCGGCAGAGGTCAGGCCGTGGAATCTGAGGACGAGGAGGGCCGCGTGTAAGGCTCCTCTTTGTGGTGGTGGTGCGAAGGGGTTGAGAATCGAGGAGAAGAAGGCGAATTACTCGCCGTTGAGGAGTGAGGGTAACAATGGCGTGAAGTCGCCGAGGCCGGTCAGAGGGGCTTCGGGTTCGGGTTCGGGTTCGGGTCCGGAGAAGAAGGAGAAGGAGAAGGAGAGGGTCAAGTTCGCAGTGTCGCTTACCAAGAAGGAGATCGAGGAGGATTTCATGGTGATGCTCGGCCACAGGCCTCCTCGCCGGCCAAAGAAGCGCCCAAGAAATGTTCAGAAGCAATTGGATGTAAGTCAATTTCAAATTCTTACTCTTTCTTCATGACCCTTTTAGTTTCATTTCTTTCTTGTGTTTAGATATACGTTAACTGTCTGACCAATAGTAATTAATGTTCATGGTGATTGTTGTTGTTGCAGACGTTGTTTCCGGGGATGTGGTTGACGGAGGTCTCAGCTGAGACGTACAAGGTTCCTGAGTTCCCTGAAACTGCCAAGGTGATTGCTTTGTTCTGACCTCTCTCTGAAAACTTCAAAAGTCGTTGCTTTCATTGATGATAACATTTGAGGGACACTGAAAGAGAATAATGAGAATTTGGGGTCTTATAGATTTGTGTCCCTCAGCCTTCAAATTATGGAATTGGGCTCAGCGTGCTTGTTCTGGGGTTTCATGAGTTACGAACAATAATGAATTCAAAGTTCCCGCTTTTCTTCTCTTTCCCACATTTTCAAATCACGTATCAATCAACAAAATTCGTGTTCATCTGCTTCTGGGTTGTAATTATTGGATCTTGTTTTCTCTATCTTTCACAAGTTTGTTTAATTTTGAACCGTTGGTCATTCTTTTTTGCAGAGGTAGCAATGGGAGTGAATGATGGCTTCTGTGGAATGTTTCAAGGCTCTGTTTTTCTGACTGCTGCTGCTTGCAACGCTAATTAGTGGGTATACCACACACATGGGAGTTTGATGAAAATTGAAATCATCAAATCCCCGTACTGGTGAATGTTCAGTTGCTTTGGAACGCTAATTTTGTTTGTTAATTATAATTCATCTTTCTTCTTTTCTGAATAAATGTAAATAAAGGAAATCTGGGCGGATGCTGTTATATGGAAAAAAACTTTTGTGCTATGAGTTTGATTTTATGACTATTAAATATATCAGTTCCGTTTGGTATCAGTGTACCAGTGTTCTTCTTTATTTTGGGTTCTATAGCAGAGCATCAAAGTGCATGATTGCCTACATACTACTTGACATTTTTTAAACTTTTAGCAGTTCTCTTCATTTACATCATGAGAAGACTAGCTAGGGAAATAATTGTTTCTGTGTAATTGGTTTCTGAAGCCTTTATCATGCTGTAGTGGATTTCCTTCTCTTCTGCACATTGTAAATATTTAATTAATAAGCCATGCTCTTCGGAATGTAAGTGAACTTCTCATGTAAATTGTTTAGTGACTAATCATGGCTCTTATATTCATGGAACTAGCGTAGCTTTAAGGCGGTAGATCAAATACTTGGTTGCTTTAATTTATTGATTGGGCTTCCTTTTTGTTCTAAATTTCTTGCCTGGCCTTGCCTAAAAGTTGTAGTAATAAAACATAACTGTTGACAACTAGTCACAAGTCACAAATTGCCTGCCCTGCTCAGTTATCTGTATTATACTACCTTAAAATCTTTGCTTACTGATCTTCATAGTTGTGATATCCTTTTTCCTTCTTTTTTCTTTTTT
Organism: Prunus persica; assembly: GCF_000346465.2. Lineage (NCBI taxonomy): Eukaryota > Viridiplantae > Streptophyta > Magnoliopsida > Rosales > Rosaceae > Prunus > Prunus persica. The sequence goes on along the minus strand of NC_034009.1, from coordinate 30,366,646 downwards.
GGCAAACGCAATCTTTTTATAATTTTCCTTCCCTGCTAACTGGCATTTCATTATAATTTTCTTCAACAATGAGTTCTATTCTACTACTTTTTTGTTCATTGTTTATTGGTAATCAATTTATCTGGTGAATGTAGAGCTGATCTGTTACATAGTAGTTTATGGGTTCTTTAACAATATATTGTTTGTCTTTTGCATCTGTCCTACTGGTATGAGATGGATAATGTTTTCTTGTTTAGTTTATTCCTATTAGAAGGCATGCTAGAGTTTACGGTCAAACCTTTCACACAATTAATTGGCTTGTTGAAAATTGAAAATTAATACTCGATACTTCAATCACTTTCCATGGTGGTAAATTGTTATTTTTCTGGCTTTATATTCTTATGCTGAACGATCAAACTAGATAGAAATTCTGAAAGTGTTAGTTCTGCATGTTTAACTTTTTTTTTCCTGAAATTTATCTTGAAATTTTGAGATGCACATCAAATTCAAAATTGTCTGGAACTCCTCAGGGCAAGTCTCCTCTGTTAAAGCAGTGACTAATGAGGAGTTTTTTTGTAGGTTGATAATCAGTAACCAACCTCTCATGATCTTACCATTCATAATTGGCTTGCTTCTGGTGTGCCTGCTATTCTGGTCTCTGCTGGACTTTTTCTATGCCAGAAATTGGATAGTTATTTGACTTGTATTTTGACTCGTGAGTTTTGTGCCTGGGACTGGATGACCTGTTATTCTTGTGGCACTTGCATTTGAATATCGGCAAAAACCAAGGTCCAATCCAAAAAAGTTGTTTTGACTCGGCAACTTGTCCTTGACTACGCGTTCGCCTATTGTTGTCTTTCGGTTCTCTCTCCTCTGGTCCAACTTCCATTTCAAGTTTTGAAGCCCAACCCATTTGTTGCTCCAGTCCAGTAAGTCTTGTTGCAAGCTTTAGGACACTAGAGTTGAAACTGGAACTGCTGAAGAAGAAGTTACGGCTATTTTGAGGAATCTTTTGCAGCCGATGATATCATAACCCAACGAAACCAGCCAAATTGTGTTTGGCATGCTACTTTCCAATCTGTCATGAACTGACATTCTTTGGATCTATTTGGTGACCAAACCAACCCTCCTCTATATCCGTTTTCCAGCCGTGCTTCTCATCCACATCAAGTTTTTCGACTCAATATTTTAGGCAAACTCTGTTTCCCTTGTTTGTTGTTGTTTGAGCTTCAATTTCCTCCTTGTTCTTGCCGATGTTTCTTTTGCTTACGAAAAAACCAACGATGCCCCCAAATCATCACGGATTTAAGAGATAATTTTGATCTAGCTTCATGGAACAGGGTTTTTAAGCACTTTTGTTTGATCAACTTAGAGAAAATGATGGTGGAAGGAAACAGAGACAGCGGACTCGAGGATGGACCATGTTATGGTGTTTATGAAAAGCTAAGCTAAAGTATATTGATGCTTAGATTATCAGACTAAAAGTTTAGGGACCCCTTGGGGCTTGATCATTGATTCTTTTTTGTTCAAACAATTCCTTGAAGCACAGTGTTTTTGTCCTAATACTACACAGAATAAAACAAAAACGGAAGCATCTTATGCAAATCAAGTATTTTTCTAATGTTCAAAAGAAGAAAAGAGAGTCATATTTACTTATTTTGTACCACGAAAAGATATCAAAAGCATAAAAAGAAAGAAAGGGATGGGAGAGCCGTGAAAGAAAGATACCTTGTTGATCTGTCTCCTAAGCCAGGAACATGTTGATATGCATGCACAATTACTGTCCCTACAGCTTCCCTTCCCCCACTGTAGTTTTCACCCTTCTAATAACCAAAATATCCCATGAACTATTCTTTTTTGTAATTTTTGTTTTTTCAAACATAATAATAAGATTCTTGACATTTCTTATCACTAAAATTTTTCTTCATTTTACAGAGTATGATCACATGCTAGTTAATAATACAAGATGGCAGACAGCTAAATTCATCTGTACTTGGAAGATTCATCCACTCACTCATGAAGGAAACTGACCTGAACCCATCATTTCTTCTTCTTTTTTAACTTACCATTACAGAAGAGAGAACCAAACCCAAAAAAACTTACTGTCACTTTGGAAATGTATGGTGGTGGGAGATTCAGAACAGGACTAATTCTAACCCCATTGCCATAAGATCCACTCTTCCTTAACGAAGGCTTTTGCGGGCATGAATTATTATAAGCATAATATGTACTTGAATATGATGATGCCGATGATCTTCTGCTTGAAATAGATGGTTGTTTCTGCAAATGCTGCTTCTGATGGGTTTCCTTTGGAGCCACTGTCTGCTTTGCATTTGGAGCTGACCCGGTTGAATTGCTTCTTGAAAGAAATTGTAATGACCGAATTAAGCTCTTGCCGCGAGCAGTGTCACAATTGAGGCTGCTACTTCGCCTGAACTGCCAGAAAGGCTTTGTTGGAGGCTTCTCATCTTCATCTTCATCTGCATCAACGTTGGTGTCTAAGAATTCTTTCAACCTCTTCTTCTCTGTTGTGTTCCTAGTTGTTGAACGATGCTGAGCAGGTGGAGGATAAACAGCCTCATCAGGCTGATGGGTTTCTTTGGTGGCAATGGCAATGGGATTTCTCTTGATTTGGACAGGAAGAATCTTCCCATTGGAGAAAAGCTCATCTGCAGAAGACAACTCTAGTTTAAGGTTATTGACAATGCAGAAGTCGAAATCTGAGCTTGAATCCAAGAGCGAAGAGTCTAATCGTTGCCCTTCTTTTGCCACAGGACATGTCTTGTCTAGATCATGAGAAAATGAAATTCTTGGACTAAATCCAGGGCTAGAAATCTCCGAGCACACCTCGATGGCCATAGTTGCTGCTAGCAGTGCTTTTTCATAAAGACTAGTATATTTCTGAAAGAAATTGCTCCAACCAAGTTATCGACCACTGTTTGAAACTCAAGATGAACCTGAAGAAGGCTTTAAAATCCACCAGACAACCCAGAATGGCATTGACTGTCAGCAGATTTGGAGTCAAATGAAAGGAAAAGTGGGAAGGAATTTGAATTGTGGGAATAAGAAGTCAGAAAAAGCAGCTTTAGCCTTCTCATTTTGTCTGAGCTTTGGGCATATCTGAGAGATTCCAGCATTGGAGGATCAGATGAATTAATGCAGACTGAAGCAGAGGGACAACTGAACTGGGTTATATTGCCCCAAGTTATCAGAAAAGAGAGAGAGAAAGATAAAGAGAAGGAAAGTGGTTGAATTTAAGCACCGAAAGGCTACAAAAGAACCCTCCTCTATGGGGTTTCCAATGAAACTTTTACTTTTGGGGATGAGAAAACAGAGTGAAAGTGAAGTGAGTGAGAACTGAGAGGAGGAGGAGGCAATGGCCTCACTGTTTTTATGGGATTTAAAGTCCAAAAGAGAAGCTATATAATATATGATTATGACAGATAAAAAAAATACAGAAAACAAATTAAATTACATAACTGTAATTATAGTTTTCCATTAGGAACTTTCTATTGGGGTTCATTGCCGAAATCAATCATCTGAAATCCCATGTGAATATTTATCTAGCATATGTATGCTACTGCTACATGTTGGAGAACAAGTGAATTAATATCGAACACCCTGCAGATTATTAAAACCCAAATCCTGATATCTCTGCATGAAAAGGAACAAACATTGCATGGGGAACAACTTGTTTTGTGGGGGATCTAGTTCATAATAAATAAACTTAAAATTTGGTATTAGACACAAGGTACGCTTAGATCTATTACAATTAATAGAGTTTCATTTCAACCAGCTCCAACCCAAAACTATTGAAATTATTTAGAAGCAAAATGTGTGGTGTTGTTGCCTAACTGGTTGACAGAAGATTGATAATTGATCAGGCAACAATAATGTGGCACGCGAGGTAGGGTCCATTTTGGACTCGGCCCATAATGTTGTTTTGTATAGGCTATTATTGTTATGTTTCAAGGGGCTCAAAGCGGTGGTTGCCTAATTCAGTAGAAAAACTTTCTTGAAATATGGATAATATTGTTTTGTTATTTTTGATCAATAGCACAATGATGCGTAAAAAAGTTATCTTTATATGTCATTCGTTGCATCATTCTGAAAATAACAAAAAGTGATATCCCTATTGTGTGAAACTCTTTCTTAAAAAGCCAAGACGCAAAAAAGTTGTACTTAATATAAAGCTCATGAATGATCTGCAACCAAACCCTTAAGCAAAATTCTTCGTTTGAACACCATCAACATTTCTGAAGGTGTGGTGTGGTGTTCTTTGCATGAATTATGCAAATAACTGTAAATTGTTAATTGACCTAAATAAAGTTCATAATGTATTAACCGTAACTTACAACTTTACGGGTGACGAAATTTGACACATCTGTCAATGATTTGTTAGTCTCCATGTATTATATACTTAACAGGTACAAGGTGGCAATGTGGACACATTGGGGTAAATGAACTGGGATCCATGGACACATTGGCGTAGGCCCATATAACATGTCCGTCTGTGACAGTGCCAAATGCCAAGGTCCTTTGCTGCTTGACGCTTGTACATTCCTCGTCCCACCGCCCGCATGTTATGATGTTATATGCCCTCCTTCATGCGGAAACGACATCGCACCGTTTAGGAATCTAATGAGGATGCATTTGGCATATCCTAGAAAGTGATGGTTAGATCAACAGAGATAGATAGATTGAGTTAGTACAGCTACGACCTCAATTTCATTCATCTACCAAACGCTGTCGTTACCCAATTTACCCACCGTAATATCTGCAACTGCCATTTGCAAAAGCACTTAAAACACAATCATCATAAAACCCAAACGCGGACTTTTACCAAACCGAACAGCAGATGTTGAAATATCGGGGATTCAGATCTAAACCGGATCCGACTGCATAGACCCAAACCGACCGACGCTGACAGTTTTGACTATCGATTATCGTAAGCGCTACCCTCCACATTTTACAACCGACACAGCCCCTCATTTCCCTCCATACCTTTCTTTCGATCTTCCTTCCTCCTGCAATTTGGCCCAATTGGAGCTCCTTCGTATATAGGCCCGAAATGAGAACATGGAGCCCTGGGACAAGAACATGAAGAAGAAGAGGAAGCGGAGCCGGAGGCCCGTCAGGCTCAGATGCTCCGTCAAGAATTACGATTGGGGCATTGTCGGCCGCCATTCCAAGGTCGCCAGGCTTTTCGCGCTCAATTCAGGGTCGGATATCGACCCCGCCAAGCCCTACGCCGAGTTCTGGATCGGGACGCATGAATCCGGGCCGTCGTATGCCGATTCCGGGTCGGAGCCCGTGAGCCTCAAGGCCTGGATCGCTCAGGATCCCAGTGTGCTTGGGGACAAGGTTGTTGACAAGTGGGGTGCTGATCTTCCCTTCTTGTTCAAGGTATGGTTTCCGCGTTCTCTATTTGTTTGCTGAGAAAATGCGGACAAAGAAAGGAAAATTGCATTATGTTCAATTTTCTTGGGAATTCAAAACGAGTGTGTGCTTGTGAATTCAATTTTCTCGAAGCTGAACACTTGCATTATGTTCTTTCTTTTGGTCAAACGCATTATAAATCTGAGATTTAGAACTTTCTCCGCAAAATGTTGGTAATTTTATTTTACTGCGTGGACCTTAATTTTGACTGGATGAATCTGTTTAATTGGTGCTCCAAGATTATGGACTTTGGGTTTATTGTGGGATTTTAGGTACTTTCGGTTGGGAAGGCTTTATCAATACAGGCTCATCCGGATAAAGAACTAGCTAGGGTGCTGCACAAGTTATACCCAAATGTTTACAGAGATGACAATCACAAGCCTGAAATGGCATTGGCATTGACAGAGTTTGAGGCTCTTTGCGGGTTTATTAGTGTCAAGGTAAGACAGAAATCATCATTTGGAGGTCATTTGGTTTGTATTTTTGTTGGGCATATTTGTATTGAATATGATCATAACTCTAAGGAGGTAATCATAATAATATACTACTTTAAAACTTCTGCAAGGATGTCCTTTGCTGCACATTTTATCAATTTCATGTAAACTGTGAGTTATAGGTGCTATTGTTCAGATCCTTAGTAATGGAGCATAAGCTCTGCCTCTGCTTTTAGTTGTTACTGCATGTCATGATACAGAGCATGTTGCAATCAGTTCCACTGTAAGAAGGAAATTGTCGCAGTTGAAATCAATAGATAAAGACTTGGTTTGAATAATACATAATGAAATCCATAAAGAAACCTGTTTACGATTTCCCTTGATTTCTCATTCTCCTTGTACTTATCAAACAATTTATCATTTCTCATACTCCATCTGATTTGCATGTACTTATTGCGTGTTTTATATATTCCAGGAGCTAAAAGACATGCTTAGTAGTGTTCCCGAGATTGCAGAGTTGGTTGGGGTTGGAAATGCAGAGAGAATTTTACTTGTTAATGAGCAGCATGAGAATGGGAAATCAAAAACGGATTTAGAGTCCATCTTCAGTCGAGTTATGTTACTAAGTAAAGATACAATTTCTGAGATGATATCTAAACTGAAAAGGCGTCTTAATCTAGAGAAAAAGGTAATTTGAAGTTATGTTCGTTGTATAAAGTTTTAGTGCATATTTTTATTGTTGGCATTAAAGTGATTCTTTTCTTTAATCATATTGAAGGATGTAACCAGCAATAACTAAAATCGCAGTTTGATGTTGGGCTATTGATACAAAATATGAAAGCTCTAAGAGCTTCCTTTTGGAAGTGCTAAATAGATGTAAATATAATCTAGTCATCGACCACTGGGGTTAAAAACAGATGACGATTCCAACTAATTTTGTTTAGATTTCATGGAAAAAGTGTAAAGTATGGTGGTGTTTCAATTTAAGACTTGTCAAGAAATTTGAAGTGATAGAGGAACATTGTTGTTTTAATCGTCAGAATAACTGAAGTGCCATCATTATCCACCATGTTCATCTTGACTGCATCACTAGCTTTTTTTTTTTTCAATTACCATATTTTCTCCTTCGTTGGACCAGAAAAGGCAATTGACGGTTAAAGAACAACTGGCACTCAGATTGGAGAGTCAATATCCAGCTGATGTGGGTGCAATAGCAGCATTTTTTCTTAACTATGTGAAGCTGAACCGTGGTGAAGCAATAAGTCTTGGGCCAAATGAGCCCCATGCATATATTTCTGGTGAATGCATTGAGTGTATGGCAACTTCTGACAATGTTGTTCGTGCCGGCCTTACCTCAAAACCACTGGATGTCCAAACGCTTCTTTCTATGCTTAAATACAGACAGGTAACAAAAAAATTTGATTCTAGACTTTCCAGATTGTCTTTCCTTTTCTAGGGGCATGCTCCGTCTGTCACTTTTGTCCAAGAACATTAGATTTATGCCATCCATCAGTGATTGGCTGGATATTGCCATCACGTCTTTTGGAGGAGATGGGCGTTTTAAACCATGTTTGTTTTTGTTGCATTATTTTTTTCTTTCTCACAACTCTTTTCTCTCTTGTACATATGTGCTGAATGTCATATGATGGGGATATTTTACTCTACTTTGTTTTAGTGTCAGCTACTTCTAATCTGTTTTCTATTGTTTTGCAGGGTTCTCCTGAGATTTTGCAAGGGGTTCCTTTGAATCCATACACAACAAGATATCTCCCACCTTTCGAAGAATTCGAAATTGATTGCTGTAATCTTCCTCAGTCTGCAGCGGTAATTTTTCCCTCAGTCGTAGGACCATCCCTTTTCCTATTCACTGCTGGGAAAGGACATTTTGATGCAGGTCTGCCCGAGGATGATATGGTGAAGGAGGGGGATGATATAGTCGAAGAGGGTGAGGTTTTCTTTGTGCCTGCCAACACGAAGATTATCATTACTGCCAAATCAACAGAACTGCAACTGTATAGGGTGGGGGTGAACAGCAAAATTTATAGGGATTTGTAGTCTGCAATTACGTCAAATTCTTACATTTCTTTTTTGGATGAAGAAAAAATGCGGACCAGGGTTTTTATACAATCACATCTTTATGTAATATTTGCTCCTTTATTCTTTTAATTTATTTATTTATCGTTTTCAATTCATATAATTCTATAACTGGTGTAATGATTTTCCAAAATTTTGTATTTTCGATGTTGTATGTAAGTTTCAAAGATTAACATTTGGATGGAATTACGAATTGTCCCATTAGTTTTGTTTAAAATAGCTTATTTTTGTAATCCATGTTAATTTTTTATGGTTGAAATATTTTTATGAGGACATGAAAAAAAAAAGAAAAAAAGAAAAGAAATTCGGTAATTGCTTGAAGCCCAAGTTGGGTTGGGTTGAATGAACTGCTGTATAGGGTTGGGTTGAAACAGTAATTGCTTGAAGCCCAAGTTGGTGACGATGGGTCAAACGTCAAATGAGAGAAAGCAGTCGGAGTTTAAGACAACGCGTCATTTTCTGCAATAACAAGTGGAGGGTTAACTTAAGCCCAGAAAACGGAAAAACCACAGAATCTCTCTCATCTCATCCCATCACAGTACGCTGCAACGAAACTGATTCCCTCCATCCACCACTGCTTTGTCTGCTTGGCTCCCAGGACTTATTTAGGGTTTTTTCTTTCTAATATATAGCTTTGCCAGCTTCCCGCACACACTTACTCCGAAGATCCAGAAAGGTCCTTTCCCGTTTTAGAAATGCCAGGCAAGGACGATGGCGGCTCCGATAAGGAGAAGAACCTGGAGCTCTTTTTGAAGGTCGGGTTGGATGAGCGAACGGCCAAAAACACCATCGCCAACAACAAAGTCACAGCTAATCTCACTGCTGTCATTCACGAGGTACTCGATCGTTGTTGTTTTTTATTTTTTCATACTGAAATTTCATTTTTCTTGTCTATAAACCTTGAGTTTATTTATTTATTCTACTAATTTGTTCTTGAATAATTTCAGGCCGCAGTTACTGATGGATGCAGTCGAACTGTTGGTAATCTCCTGTATACGGTAAGTAGTTTACTTTTAAGCCATCTGTTAACGTTTCTGCTTAAGATATTAATCCAGTGATTGTTAGTGTAATTTCTAGTCTTGGAGAAGTTACTTTGGCCTCCCTTGTTTCGAAATGGGTAAGAAAAGTTTTGTGGATTGGAAGTTCTTGAATGCATGTTTGAAAACTATTACAGCCGCTATTTTGAGTTCAATCCTTGAGCGAAATACGCTCGAGTAAAATTCTCAGAAAGAAGTTTCTAAAGTCTACCAATCAGCATAAATTTTTTCCTTAAAAAGTTTTAATTTTTGGTGAAACGCCTCTGAGAAATGAGATGTTTTCATTCCAATCAATAATTTTTTGTGCACTGGTGTTCTATCATCTATGGCAGGTTGCCACGAAGCACCCAGCAAATGCCCTTCTGCATCGCCCAACGTTGGTGCAATACATTGTATCATCGAAGGTTGGTGAGCATACCTTCTTAATGTTTTAAATTTAAACTACGTACCTTCATCAAATCCTTACACAGTTTCTCTTTTCCAGATCAAAACTCCAGCCCAGTTAGAAGCGGCGTTTTCATTTTTTGCAACTACAGGGCCAGAGAATTTCAAACTAAGCGAATTTGAGGAAGCATGTGGTGTTGGTATGGTTGGGTCATCTAGCTTTCTTTGTTTTTTTTTTTTCCCAGTTACAAAGGGTCATCTATTTGGACATAAATTGAGCAGTAGAATGTTCAATGAGGACTTGTTACATAATGCTTTATATCTGGCATTTAATGCAAGTTCTTACTCTTTCCCTTTATCCATTCTGCTAGTAGTCGCATTTGACTTCATTGAAGGTTACAGTTTCTAAGTTTGAATCAATTGTATCATGTTAGTTATCCTGATTCCTGTCTAAAATTATAGACATTGATAACCTCATTGCTTTTACGAGCAGGTGTTGAAGTTTCAGTAGAAGAAATAAAACAAACTGTTAATGAGGTTTTTGAAGAGAATAAGACTGCAATTTTGGAGCAGCGCTACAGAACAAATGGTTAGTCACACACACACAAACTCACAACCAAGAAAACGTTATGTTATTGTAGGAGAACATGCATACGCCAGACATTCATACTATGTTTTGTAAATCCATAGAGAACCCTATCATGTTACGTTATCATAAACTCTTGGAAGTTATTCCATATCAAGGGAAAAATATATGATACACAGAAACATTCATAATTCCATAGATTGGTTGATTTGATCTGGCTCATGGATGGTTCTTTAAGCATCAGAGTTACTTTTAGTCAACATTCTGTTTGAAACTACTAAACTTCACATTCTGTTGTTTTGTCTCTAGTCGGTGATTTATTTGCACATGTTAGGAAGAGGCATCCATGGGCTGATCCAAAAATTGTCAAGGTGATCATATTTTGCTTCCTTTGAACTTATTTTTAAATAATATTTCTTCGTTTAATAGAAAAAATCAGTGACAGGCAAACAATTTTCGTACTAAAACATTTCTGACTGCGATATCTTTCTGTGACAGCAATTCATTGATGAAAAATTGCATGAGTTACTTGGTGAAAGGACTGCAGCAGATAGTGAAAAGGTTCCTAAAAAAAAGAAAGAGAAGCCTGCTAAAGTAGAGGTTAGCATTTCTGCAATGTTTGTTCATTTTGCTTGAAATGTTTTGGGAGATGACTGAAGATCTCTCTCTCACTGCGTCTCCTCCCCCTCCCCTTCCACTTGTGTAGGAAAAAGCCATTGCTGTTTCTACTCCCGAACAGCCATCTGAAGAAGTTCTTAATCCATTTTTGATATTCCCTCAACCGGAGGAAAATATTAAGGTATGTTATTCCCAATTTTTGTTTTTGTTTTTCTTGTATTACGACATTCTTCCAACATACAGGCTTTTATTGAGATTCGGACAAAATACTGAAGAAACCAAAGAAGTCATTTTTATGTATTTTCTTAAATAGAGGGTATTTTTATTGTTTGTTATCGACTTTGCCTTTGGTCTTTTCACCAACCATGGGTTGTTTTTATGATTTTCCAAATCATACTTGGTAGGATCAAGTTTTTATGATTTTCCAAATCATACTTGGTAGGATCAAACTCATGCTTTTATCATGTTCATTTTGACTTACAAGTATGACATATTTGTGAATCCTTACTTTTTTTGTTGTCGTATTGAGTTGTGAGCTTGCCTTCCACGTTATCATATGCAGCTTTCTGGAAGCAATTGATTAAGACATTTTGTTATTCTGTTGTCAATTTTCAGGTGCATACTTCAGTTTTCTTTAGTGATGGATCTATTCTGAGATGTTGTAACACAAAGGAACTGCTTGAGAAACACTTAAGTGTGACCGGAGGGAAAGTTTTGACCCGCTTTCCTCCTGAACCAAATGGATATCTGCATATAGGTCATGCCAAGGTAAATATACTTATGTGTTCTAGGCTAGATTCTTTGTCTGTGGTTGTTCCTCATATTATAACCGTAATTTTTGGTCAGGCAATGTTTATTGACTTTGGCCTGGCAAAAGAGAGAGGTGGAGGCTGCTACCTGCGGTGAGAGTCACTCCATGTTAACTTTTTTTAGTATTGTTTTTCTTTTCATTTTCCAGTGAGAAGGGGAAAAATTAGAATAGACATGGAAAACATATAATTGATTATTTTTATATGGGTTGTCGATGCCAACTTTATAAGATGGCATATGATGTACTATTTGTAGTATTGCTGAAGAAGATCCAGTTTCCTGTTTGCAATATCTCAAACCAAGAGATTGTTTTCTGGATTATTTCTTATTGTATATAGTCAGATATAGCATAATTACTCCAACTGTTATAACAATACACTAATTGTGCCAGGATAACATATTTCAACTAATGACTGTTGCAGAAGTTTATAATCTTCCTTCAAATTTTCTAATTGCTCTTTAACTTGAAAAATAAAAAGAAATTTCCATCTGCCATTGTTTTTTGAGAATTGATTCCTACTTTGTGTCACTTTTAGGTTTGATGATACAAACCCGGAAGCTGAAAAGAAAGAATATATTGATCATATTCAGGAAATTGTAAAGTGGATGGGTTGGAAGCCCTACAAGGTAAAAAAGTTGGTTGGTACATCTTTTGCCGCTTTGCCTTGTTTCTTTGTGGTAGTTGACATCTGTTGGATTTCTGCAGATCACTTACACTAGTGATTACTTTCAAGATCTGTATGATTTAGCAGTGGAGCTCATACGAAGGGGTCACGCTTATGTTGATCATCAGGTTTTGTTCAAAATTTATTTGAAATTTATGTGAAAATTTTGGAATATTGTGTTATATGATGTGAGCATTTGGTTCTCTACATACTTTACAAATCCTCTGTAGAATGTAGTTCAATATCGCCACTCCATGCTCGATCATGGATTATATATTGCTGGCTAAACCTTTAAACTTTCAGTGATACAATCAATTGATTAACATTTCAACTTTGCAATCATGAGTTTGGTTTTATTTACTAATCAACGTTGGTTTGAGAAAGATTCTTACTTTTGTTAATATTGGTTTTAGACACCTGACGATATAAAGGAGTACAGGGAGAAAAAAATGAACAGCCCTTGGAGGGACAGGCCAATTGCAGAATCATTGAAACTTTTTGAGGATATGAGACGAGGCCTGATTGAAGAAGGCAAAGCAACCCTTAGAATGAAGCAAGACATGCAGAGCGATAATTTTAATATGTATGACCTTATTGCATATCGTATCAAGGCAAGTGTGGACCTTAAATAATACTTTTGATTACTCAAGCTCATGGACGTTCTCGTTATTATGTGTGAAATTTTATTTTTTTTAGTTTACTCCTCACCCGCATGCTGGAGACAAGTGGTGTATCTATCCAAGTTATGATTATGCTCACTGCATTGTGGATTCTCTTGAGAATATCACACATTCGGTATGCTTTTTACCTTTGGTTAATATTCTTTCCTAAGATATGATTGTGGTATAATTTATGATCTTCCCAAATCTGTAACAAAAAGTAAATAAAAAATTCATGCCTAATTTATCTGAGGAACTTTTCTTTTTAAGAACAAACATAGAAAGCATCACTTTTAGGTTTCTCTCACAAAAAAGAAAAATAAGCTATACTCTCAGGGGCTCAATTCTGAAGTAGTTGCGCATATTATGCGTTTTTGTTGCTCAGTCTCATACTCTCTTTGACAGAAGTGATAAGTTACATAAAGATGTAACCTGCACATTCTGTATCTGGTGTGAACCCTGCAGAAACTCTGAAATCTAGAGTCATCTCCCTCCCTCCCTGTGTGTGTTATTTTTCATTATTATTCAAATGTTGATGATTGAGTCTTGAGATCGAGGGCGTATATGTTGCCCTTGAGATTGGTAACTTTAATCATCTTGTTTATCAATATGGCAGCTGTGCACACTTGAATTTGAAACACGCCGTGCTTCATACTACTGGTTATTGCACGCACTTGGAATTTATCAACCATATGTATGGGAATACTCACGACTGAATATCAGTAACACCGTTATGTCAAAGCGTAAGGTGAGTCAACTGCTGAACATATGTTCAGCGTTATAATGTATAATGTAGATTTGCTATCTGTCAGCTTTTACACTTAACAATTACCTTTTATGTTGCAGTTAAATCGACTGGTGACAGAGAAGTGGGTTGATGGTTGGGATGACCCACGTCTTATGACACTGGCTGGTTTACGACGTAGGGGTGTAACATCTACTGCAATAAATGCTTTTGTTAGAGGAATTGGAATCACTAGAAGGTTCGAATATGTCTGTGTGTGTGTAATGTGTATTAATCCTGCTTTTAGTTCTCACATTTTATAGTGCTAATTCATTATCACAAATGAATTTGTGGTTCCTTCTGCAACAGTGATTGTAGTATGATACATTTAAGTCGCCTCGAGTATCACATAAGAGAGGAACTAAATAAAACAGCTCCTCGCTCAATAGCTGTGCTACATCCCCTCAAGGTGTGTATCTTGTTGGCATTGCTTTTCTCTTGATATTTTCAATCCATCTGTGTATGACTGATCAATTCTTATCTAAGGTGGTTATTACTAACCTGGAAGCTAAAACTACAATGGATCTAGAAGCAAGGAAATGGCCTGATGCTCAGACAGATGATGCATCTGCTTTCTACAAGGTAACCTTGGATTTCACAGATCAATATGATTTGTAGAGGTTAATGCTGAGATACAAGATTTTGAACATTTTTCATGGCAGCTTAACGTTTTGTATGTCCATAAGTTCTGTTACTCCAATGGTATTTGGTTCCATGTTATTAGACGAATGATTATAGTATTCGATTACTCTTGGATAGATTTTTTATGTGTTTGTTACGTCCAAAATGAATAATTTAATATAAAATCCTGAGAATCGCTTTTGTTTTTGGCCTTTTTGCTAATATCACTTTGTTCTTTTTAATAAATGTCGGCCCGAGCTTTTGGTGTTTTAGTTGTCACATAATTCTTTTTATTTGCCTTCACAACAGGTCCCCTTTTCCAATACTGTTTATATTGAGAGGTCTGATTTTCGGCTTAAAGATTCAAAAGATTACTTTGGGCTTGCTCCAGGAAAATCAGTCCTACTCAGGTATGTATAGATTACAAGTTTTTAGTTTCCTTTCCACTTTAGCAGATTGGGGCAGCATAGTGAGAATCTTATCTTTGTGGTTGCAGGTATGCGTTCCCTATTAAGTGCACAGATGTCATATTAGCTGATGATAAGGAAACTGTTCTTGAGATACGGGCTGAGTATGATCCTACAAAGAAGACAAAGCCAAAGGTCTATGATCTATCTGTTGTGCTGGAATTATGAATGTTGTTTGATGCTTGGATATACTACGCTCTGATGCTTCTTCTTAGTTACTTTTTGTTTCTTATTGGTCAATCTATTCCACAGGGGGTGCTTCATTGGGTTGCTGAACCTTCCCCAGGAGTTGATCCACTCAAAGTGGAAATCAGATTGTTTGACAGACTGTTCCTTTCAGAGGTTGGCCATCATTACTTTTTAAGACCCCGACCCCTCCTCTCTGAAAATCTTTCTGAATCTAATGTGTGTGTGTGTGTGTGTGTCAGAATCCTGCTGAGCTCGATGATTGGCTTGCTGATCTGAACCCACAATCCAAAGTGGTAATACCCGATGCATATGCTGTGCCCTCACTTCGGGGTGCTGTTGTTGGGGACACATTTCAGTTTGAAAGGCTTGGTATGTTCCTGCATTGACTTATTAATTTTTTTATTATTTATTATTTATTTTTACTTCAGCTTCATTTTATAGAATAAATAAATAAATAGGCACACTCTGCATGAGACAAATGAATCCTTAGGTGATATTCTGAATGTAATTCAATTCTATTATGCCGTAGTCAAAAGAAAGTATCTTATTGCAAATCTGTCTGACATTGTATGTTTCTTCCGTTGCAGGCTATTTTTCAGTCGATAAAGATTCGACTCCTGAAAAACTTGTGTTTAATCGTACCGTGACACTGCGAGATAGCTATCATAAGGGTGGGAAGTAGGGGTGTTAGTCGTGGAAATCAGAGTGGAGAGGAATGTGGGAAGTGGTTTTTGGCAGCAAGAAGTAACGTGTTTTGAATATTTGTGGTATACAGTTGACATCGTTTTGAACCAACCAATTATATTTTGTGTATATTGAACCAATTATACGACAAATTCATATATACAGTCGGTCGAGATGGTTTTCATGGAAGTCTGTTCACCCGCGTTTTCAGTGTTTTGCATTGTTGTCGTCGTAATTATTAGGATGCGTCTAGGATAGGAGCTTCTAGGTGTTGGTGTTTACAAAATGCATGGGTGTTCATAACGTTGCCTTTCCTCGACCCAAAAACCAAAAGATATTGCATTTCAAGTCTGAAAAAGAAACCAAACTACATTCAGTCAAAAGTTAAAACGTAAACTGTAGACAGATCGTAAAGAATTGACTAGAAAGATTGAGGTGATTGAATTTGAAGTTGTACAATGAAGAAGGAAAGTTACGTTGTTGCTACGAAAGCTGATAAAAAATCAAGTGACCTTGTCTACTTGTCTTGATGTCAAACCAACAATATACAACTGTTGACAGCCACATATTATTGTGAATGTTGAACGGAGAAGAATATCAACCTTGACTATATGAAATGAAAGGATTTTAAGACATGCCTGTTAGCAAGGGCCATGAAACTGCTAAACAAACAACCTCCTAATTCCACAAGTAAACAAAGTTAATGATTTTATGCTAAAAAAGGGAAACCACAAGTGTCGGCTCTTTCTAGTTAGTGATTGATCAGTGGGGTGGGGTGCCCTTAAACTTGATTAAAAGACGCAATAAAAAAGTCTTGTTGAGTGTTGAGTCTTGTTGACACTCACACATTGAACACAAGACGAGTAAGAAGAAAAGTAAAAGGTGCAAAAATGAGGTGAGGTGGGCTAATAGGAAAGAGTTCAGTCTGTTTACGCTTACTTGTGAAAGCGAAAGATTGATATGATTTGATTGAGATTTGATATTGAAAGAATAAAAGTGACAACCATATTCTGTTTTCCCATCATCCATTCTAAATCTAAGGTTCCGTTCCATCCAGGAGAGCCTCACATGAAAATTTAGCCACCATTTTGGGTCACATGCTCTGCTCTGCTGCCTCTTTTTAAAAAGATTACCGTCTCTCATCTCATCATCTCACTACTATTAGTCCTCTCTCTCTCTCTCTCTCTCTCTCTCTCTCTCTCTCTCTCTCACCCACATTTACATTTCACACAAACTTTACCATGAAAAACATGCAAGAATTAGATACTCATCATCACCCACTAGAAAAGATCCATACCCTACCAGTCTAGCTAACAGCTTTCCTAGTTTTTATATAGCTTAGCTTACCAGTGACCCGTGTTATATAGAATCAAATTGTTGTTGACTGAAGTTTGTAAAAATAAACAGGAATATGTAATCATATGGTTGGTTCCATTCCATGATCATTCCATCCAGAACATGATCATAATTTATTCTGTGCGTGACTTGTAGTAGAAATAGAAAAGCCCCTTTCAAGCCTAGTTAAAAATGGGTTATATTTTTCAACCTTACTGTAGATTCTGTATTATTTTTCTTCCTCTGTTTCTGTTTGCCGACGTCGCTGCTTGTTTGATACAGTTTTTCATATTCAAACATTTTTGTTTTACCCTTTAGCTAGTCATTCTCAACTGTCATGTCGATGACAACGTTTTCCAACTAGACAACAAACTCTCTCTCTCTCTCTCTCTCTCAATTCATTTGTCTCCAGGTTTTATCTGCATCCTTCTAGTTCATTTTGGCATATTCGAAGCACTCTTCTTCTAACTTATTGATAAGGGCCCTGCCCCTTTTTTACAGCATTTTCATTGCAATATCATAAAATAATAAGAAGAAGAAAAAAAAAGAAAATGTAAACAAGGTGTGTGGTGTATGTATCGGATATCCATATCCACAATTAAGATGTGACTCCACTTTTGTTGCTTTGAGTTTGAGTTGTCACTTCAATTTCTTGGATTGACTGCACACTTAATGCAACGTCAAACAGCATCTTAATCATGCAGTTTAGTTTTGTTTCAAATCACAGACTGCGTTGCTAACAACAGAACAATCATTGTTGAAGATACAATTAATTCATGATGTCCTATCCAATCCATAAACACTACATTTCTTCCGATCAACACAGAATTATCCACAAGACTTAGAGGGTGTATTCAATTGAGATTTTAATAATTAGGATTATAAAGCGTTTAAAAAGATTTTAAAAATTCAGGTATATTTAATTTGGATTTAAACAAACTCTAAAAGAGGTTTTACAAGTTTGGGTGTATTCAATTCCGACTTATATGAACTTTTAAAAAGTTCATTCAAATACGGGTGTATTCAATTAGGATTATAAAAAAGTTGAATCAAATCTAAGTGTATTCAAAAAGTCATATATTTGGAAGGATTTCATTAAGTGATAAATTTTCGTAGGTTTTAAGGGGAGAGCTATAAATAACAAAGGCCATAATAAATCCAACCTCCCCCCTAAGTATTTCATCAGACGTTTTTCTCTCTGAAACAGAAGACATTATGAATTTGGGGTTAAAGTTTATTCTTGTTTTTAGGGTAGAGTTTGGGATTATAGTTTATGCTTGTTACTAGGGTTTCCGTTAAACATAATTTTATTTCATGTTGTTGAAGGAAAAGATGTTATGAATTTGGCTTTTTATTTCATGTTGGTACAAATCAAGTATCAGAACATCTCTTGAAATTGGATCACCATTAGATACATTGACAGCAATGCTACTATATAGATAAATTTACTTTTTATTCTTTCCATCTATTTTATTTATTTATAATTTGTTACATGTATTATTAACAAAGACATTGATAGGGAGGAGTTTAATAAAGTCATGGCTTTGATGAGATCTCAAAGCAAACAAAACAAGGATGGCCATAGGCTCAAGGTTTTTTAGAAGACGGAGGCCTACTTAAGCACTTCTTTGGCGAAGACGGCAAAAAAAGTCTCACACATGAAACATTTGAGTTTTTTTCCTCTGGCAGTCGGCTAATCTTTTCCCATTTGTTTTTCTTCTATCTATTTTTGAATTTGAAGTCTGGAATAAAAGCCATACAAATCTTAAGAAAATTTATTAAAAAATTATATAGAAGTCTTCTGAAAGTCTATCAAGTTCTATATGAATTCTAAAGTTCCATCAAGTTATATGAAAGCTGGCACTTAAACAAAATATTTTTAAACGCTCTAGAATCCTAATTGAATACACCCCCCCTTAATGTAATGGATTTTAGCCGGAGTTGTAATTATATGACTTTACTATGATTTTAATATATTGCAATTACATAATTTTACTTATTATTTTAATTCACTTAGGATTTTACTTATATTTCTATACAAGCTTGAACTCTATTCACATAAATACATAACCTGAAGGCATATACCAACCATTACACTATGTACAAGGAAATATCATGATTGTGGCATGGGAACAAGTTAGAGCTGAATCAATAATGTAGATAGAAAATCATCACGAATATGTGAAGTGGTCCAGAGTGCCACCCAAGTAGTTGTGCCTTTACACCCACAGTTCTTGAAAAATCACTTCGACAACTATTTGTTTCATCGGTTCAAATTTTGAAACAGTTCATGAGTTCAGATTAATATTATATGATGACTTCTTAACATATGTGCTTTTGATATTTTCATCCCCAAAAAGTAGGAGATTCTGAAAAAAGTACCAAAAAGATAAGAAACTTGTCTACAAGGAAAGAAGAGCCATTGAAAAATGCCCATTAACTCCCAGAAGAGGCAATATCTTCTCTCTTGTTAATGTTTCTTTATTGTCTCTCTTATGAAAAGTTTTTTTTTTTTGGGGGTATAGTAGAAAGCACGAAAAAAATAGTGGGAAAAAAGAGAGTATGAGAACATATATGAGAATTAGGCATAGGAGGGTGGGATTTGTTATGTGATTTGGTATTTATATCACACACTCAAAAGTCTTACACAATACACCATTTAATGAAATACATTAAAATAAGTAATTTTTTTAATACACTTTTTCTTATCTTTTAAAAGTCCTAATTGAATACCACCGGACTTGTATTGAATACCACAAGACTTTTATTGGTTACTTAAAAATCATATTCCGGAGAGTACTGAATATTTATTCATAATATTTATAAGGCGTTTGATATTGTTTCGAATAAATAATCTGACTATGTTATGCTGTGTTTGATAATCCAATGGATAACAGCATATCAGACTATTTTTTTAAAGTTCTTTGATAATTTATGGGATCATCATTCCCTTGATCCAATTTCCCATTTTACTTGGCAGAATTCCCTCCTTCAGTCATAGCCCCCACTGATCCTTGGACAGCCTCAAATCCCACAACTACAACATTCATGCCTTCCACCAAAGAACAGCCTTAGAGCATGTCCACCCCAAAAGGCTAAGGCAAGGGCAAAGGCAAGGCAAGGGCTGCTACTATTCACGTGAATAGTGGCAGCCTTGTCTTTTTTGGTTTCACCCCAAAAGGTAAGGGCAATGACAAATACTATTTATTGTACTTTATTTCCTTTGTAAAAAAAAAACTTTAAATCATTAATTATGATAAGCTTTTTAGATAATATAAATATTTTTTTTTCCAGAATAATATTGGTAAGTATTTATAGAAAAATTTTCCAGAATTTTTTGATATTTTTTTAAGCTAAAAATTGGACAGCCGTTGGATTGGGCAATATTTTTTGATCGAAGACTCCAGGAGAAGCCACGTGGCTTAAAACCGTTGGGTTATGTGGGCTGGTGGGTCAGAGCTGACGTCACACTAACGTCAGTAGCCCGAGGGCAACAGCCTAGGCAGGATTTGCCCGTGGGCTTGCCTGGGCTGGTGGGACCCAGGACTTGCCCGAGCTGAATTGTTTGTGCTGGAAGTCCAAACTTCACTTGGGGGGACCTGTTGCCCTGACAGGCCTGCTGCGGTGAACTTGCTCTTATAAACCGAAAGTCCTGATATAAAAGGCAATATCATGTTATATGAAGAAAAATAATGAAAACCAAGTCAAAATCTAGATTTGAATAGAAATTCAGTAGTGCATGAGCAACTAAAAGCTTCATAGATCATTCAAACACCAAAAGAAAAGATGCTAAACCCAGATCATAAAATTAAACAAATACAAAATTACCCAACATTCAAAAGAGCAAGGTCAATGTCAGTGCAGCCTTTATATGCATTCAATTTACGATTTTTTAAATGAGTGCTGTTATTTCCACCCTCCTATTCTATTTCCCCACTTACTTTATCTTCTTACCCACTATATAAATTTGAAAAAACACAATTTTATCTTTCCACCCACCATTATTCCTAACATACCCTTTAATTATTAATTCAAGCAAATTCTCTCTCATTTGTTTCTTGATGAGATACTAACCTGCAAGACAAATAAATTGGAAATAAATTAAGAATTGATGAGGGTATTGCTTTTGTGATGGCACTTTTTAATTACTGTTGTTTCTTCTGGGCATAGTCATAATATGAGAAAAGATGAATAATCATGGGATAGCCTGCAATATTGTCTTCTTTTTATATTAGTTTGATTTTGGTATCTATTTCACTTGTGGAATCATTTTGCTCTGTTCATTAACCTGAATGAAAATTAGACAACTTTATAGATGCATGTCGTATGACTTGATATAATCATGTCAATCAATAACATCAAAGAGTTCTAGTATTCTCTTGAACTGTATTTTGAAACGTATAGGATATGGGTAAATTTGAAGAGAGCTAAGTCCTTAGAAGTAATTTTACAAAGGGATAAATTTGTTTTAAAAATTTTGAAAATAAGGTGGGTGGGAAAATAGGACAGGTATGTGGAAATAGCAGCACTCTTTTCTAATAAGGAACAAATAAATCTGAGCAGTTACTCCCATATCGCAATTAAAAGCAAAAAAATAAAAATAAAAGAAAAACGCATCAAATAACATATTCAATACATTCAAAAAGATTGGGACTTACATTGAACAAGCAACAAAATCCAATAAAATTAACCCAACATATATGATCTAAACACAATTCTTTCACCAAGAATAATTGAGATCATCGGATCAACCCATTAACCAAAATTAACAACAAAAGAAAACAGAAGAATAAAAATTTGAAGCCAGAGGAAGATAGACAAGTTGAGCGTGTATTATCTAAATTAGGGTTTGTGGGTTGTATTAGTTAGTAAGGTCAAGAGAGTATTAAAAGCTCAATCCATTTAACATAGTCGAGTAATTAAATAATACAAGTTAACACCAAACAAACAACATGTACTATTTACTCATATTTGGACCGGAGTCTAATCCGGTGTACCAAAAGCAATAAGCAATATAAGTCCCTGCTTTGCTTTGTCTATGAATACTTAAGTTATTAACAAAAACAATAAGTCCCTGTCGTCGACAAATGCAATATGAATCCCAACAACAATCTCTACTTATTCTACTATTCTTTCAATTTCAAAGACCATCCAGCTTGATGATGCCCCCATCTCATCTTTCCTAACTTTCTAAATTGTCACATCCCCTCCATGTTCCATAAAGTGTCAGTCATGTTGTCCAACATCCAATCACCTGCTGTCATCTGGCAATCAAACTGTTGATTATCAAAATCGCAAATTGCCGAAGCAGGGTCCAGGTTGGGACCCTCCATGTCATAGGCATAGCCACTGCTGGTGTCCACATAGTAACAGTCATTTAAAGCTGGGCTGCTGCTGTAGACGGTGTGGTCAAAAGCATGAGTTGGACTTGTTAGGCGTTCTGAAGTTTGAGGCAGCTGGGAAATCAAAGAATCTGAGGAAAAGATACTTGGGCTTGTGACAGAACTGGAATTTCCATTAATGGGATGATCAAATATTTGTGAAACCTTGCTTGGTGGAGAAGTTGGGAGTGAAATAGAAGGAGCAGAGCAATTAGGTGACAGAGAAGGAGATGCAGAGTTCTGAGAACTCAAGGTTGTTGGCAAGTAAGAAGAAGAAGATTGCTCCATCTTTTGAAGCAACGTTGGCATCCAGAAACATCGAACCGCGTCAAGGAACCTCTTGCTGTTGGACTCGATATTGAGCTGACGTGCTTGTTTTTGGACCCTTGTTCTCCAATAGTTCTTTATCTCATTGTCTGTTCTTCCTGGCAAATGCTGTGCAATTTTAGACCACCTGAAATTGGCAAAATATAAGAACACAGAGTTAATTATGATTTAACATAATAGTTATAAACGTTACTGAATGATTAAGCTTGAATATAGATAATGACCTGTTACCCCACTTGGAATGGAGTTCAAGGATCATGAGTTGTTCTTGTGGAGTGAGGTTGCCACGCTTAATGTCAGGTTTTAAATAGTTTAGCCATCTCAATCTGCAGCTTTTTCCAGTCCTCTTCAATCCTGAAAAAAAGTTGAATGACAATCAAGAAATGAAATGGAGGCCATAAGCAAAAGGTTGTGACGATGTGATGAGAAGGGCTGACACTTACCTGCACATTTTGCTAACGAATTCCAATGGCCTTCCCCGTGACTAGCAATGTAATGTATAAGCAGAGTGTCTTCTTCAAGAGTCCATGGCCCTCGTCTTAGCTCAATCTCCTCTTCATTAGGATTGCATGCACTCTTTGTGACAGCAGCCATAGCTGCTCTGCTATGTTTCGTGTGTATATTTGTGTGGGGGAGAGACGGAGTTTTTTTCACAAGCTTGGTTGTTTTGAGAAAGAGGAATGAAAGTAAAGCCAATCAAAGCCAAAGATTTATAGAGCGCAACAAAGTTGAAATAATTACTTCAAATCTAGAAAAGTAAAAACCCAAAAAGAGTTTGTCCAATTGCTTTTGGCTTTCTAAACTGACCAAAATAGAATTTTTTTTTCTGAAATAGGGTTGGTTGTGTAGTTCAATAGGGCTACGAATTATAGCCTTGCACAGGTGGCAAAGCCAGAGCAGCTAACTAGAATTGGGCCACAACACAATAAATCATATTCGAGTCATCCCTTTGCCAAGTGTACATAACCACAGAAATTGGACAACTCAAAGGGCTCTCTTTTTTTTTTTTTTTTTTTTTTTAAAGAACACTTGAAATTTATGTATTTGAACAAAGTGTGTAGTGTTGAAAATGGTCTTTAACTTGCATATTAATGGTTTCATGTTTAAATTCTATGACATTTTGGCAGTGTATATATGAGAAAATCCACCTTCCTCAATATCGCTTGTATTAAAAGAAAAAAAAAATTCATGTATTTGAACATTATTCACATAAGTGCTTTATTTGAGAAACACTCTTGTATGATCTACTCTGTATTGTATTTCAACTAATCCAAACTATTTATTTTTTAGATAATTATTCAAAGATCATCTCTACAAAAAATTATTTGAATCCAATATCATTTGACCACTAAATCGAGTTATTGAAATTGTAGTATTTTCTTGAAGCACCATGTTCATTGATTTTATAGGACACAATTGGATGTTGAAAAGATTTCCAATTTGTCTAATTTTTTGCAAGGATGATTTATGAATGTAGACTTAAAAAATAGATCGTTTAGATTGTTGAAAAAAAAAAAAGTAGAAAACCCTAAAAGGTGTCCCTTAAATAAAATTATTTAAAAAATTCATCAATATAAGGGGACTGTATATATATTATAAAAACAATAATAATTTCATGTACTGTTGGATAGATTTGAAAAATATCTAAAGAAAAAGAAGACAGATGAGACTTTGTTGTTGGAAATAAAATGTAGGTATTTCTTTAGGGGGAATGCTACCTTCCATTTCCATCCTTTTCTACTTAGATCCCCTAATTGTGCAAGAAACGTGCTTGACTAGACAAAATATATTATACTCCACAAAACTACAAAAACTACAAAAACTACAAAACTAAATGTGGAATGATGGGGGTTATTCTTAGTTGGGCCGCATCGAAGCATGTTTCAAACTTTGTCAGATATTGACAGTGTGGTTGGAATATAACGATGCTTAACCCAAGCACAACAAGTAACTGTGTTTCTTTCTATTCTCTAGTTTCTCCCAAAATCCTTGCCAAATTCACAAACCCAATTTCCAAATACATTTAGGAGGTGGATAAATGATTAAACTTTTACTAATAATGGTTATGAAACTAGAATTTCCCTGGCTCTCCAACCAAAGTGAGTTAGATTCTAGGGAAAGAGGGTACTAATTACTAAACTAAGAAGAATCAAGTGTGAGAAGGGAAAGGTTTGAAAGTGGGAAGTGGCCAAGGGTGGTGGGGTGGGGTGGGGGGGGACCAGGAATTGCTTAAAGGATTGCATAGATTCAAAGGCAGTGAGAATCAATTATTTGAAGATAAAGGTTTCCATATTTGAGTCAATGGCTCTATCAACGGAGATAGATTACCTATTTTTGAAACATCTAAACAACTTTGAAGACTCCTCCTGCTCATCATCATGTGAACTGATATGGGATAGATAGACTCACAGGACAGAAGCATCAGATATCATTTTTTCCATTTTTCCACACGAAAAATTTCATGCAATTATTGGTGTTGTGTTGTGTGTGTAGCTAGCTAGCTAGAATGAAATTTTGAACTGAACGTAAACGACAATGGCCATCAATGATCCAATGGAATGGAGGCACGCGTGTTTATGTAGTGGGGTGCTAATCATTTGCGCTTGATTATGTTAATCTGCAGAATGAACGCTTCATTTTTGTTCAACAACAATCTTGATTTTGATCCCCACGCCAACAACGTTTTGAGGTGTTTTTAGTGGCTCTAGTTTTGCTTTGTCCAGCATTGTAGTTGCACCAGTGTCCCTTTAATTTTGTCCATTATCCAAGTGCTATGTATAAACCAGGAAGAAATAGGAACCGGGTTGCCTCATAATTAACCAAGAAGAAATTAGGAACCGGGTTGCCTCATAATTAGGAACCAGGTTGAGTTGAGGCTGACAACAACTGATCACACAGAGCACAAACAGAGCATACACCTAATTAAAGGATAACTCCAAATTCTTTTGTTTCGTCCAAGTTCAATAAAAGTATCATCTCAAAATGAAAGGAGACTATATTCTTAATAGTTATTCGATCAATTGATGAATTTATTGGACAACTGGATAATGCCGTTTGATTTGATCATATCTTTTCACAACCTAAATAAAAGAGTGGATGCGATAATAATAAAAATTAAGTTCCATTTACCAATAATTTTGAAGAAAAATACTTTAGGGCTCTTGAACTACAAGTTTATACTAGGCTAAGGCTAGGCTATGAAGAATTTTGATGTGGTATATGATGCTGCTGAAGCTGATCATATGTTTTGGCATGTAGCTTTGCACTTTTGGAACAAATCCCTGACCTCATCATCTACTGAACTAGTATGGAATATATGATCGTAAAACAGAATTCAGCATCAGTCCAATTTTGACTTCACCGCCACCATCATTGAGTCACTTCGATTACTCTCTCATCTCAGCTCCTGTATTCCAAAAAGCTTATAAATATTTGGGCCTGCCATTTGGACTCTGCTAATGTTTGAGCCTGCTGTTGGGCCCTGGTAAGAGTGGCTTTAGGTATTGGGCTCCAAACATCTTGCTAGCCCATTCTCATTGGACCCGGAACTCAAGCCTGTACTTTTTGCCACCAAGGAATTCAATAACAAGGTGACCAAAATTTTTAGCTCGATTATGATGACCTTCATCTCATTCTTGAATTAAACCCAAGGGTTTTGTTTTTTTGTTTTTTTTCTCTTCTTTAGTACAAGCAATTGTGGGAGGGGAATTTACACAAATATTTATTTAGTGTCTAGGGTTTTCGACCAACTGAATTATACCCCACTGACTAAACCCCAAGTTTTGTCACTTTCAATAAAATAAATTTCAGACAACTTTAATTTAAAGCTTCTCCTTCTGTAATCATATGGCATTATGCGCCTATCACTTTCGTCCCAACACATTGAAGCTTCACGATCGATCTATCTGTACATCATGTAGGCTGCTGCTGAGATGAATATTTGATTATAAACTTTAATTTTGTGACCGAAGGAGAACCCTAAAACACTACCTGCCTACCAATTTGGGCCACCAAAATTGAAGTGTGCGTTTCTCAAGAGCAAAATGTATTGTTTTAGAAGTATTCGCACGTAGGAATGGGACAAGAGCAAACTTTACGTATATACGCAACGCAACAATACCAAACTGATTTATGTACACCTAATTGCATTGGATAAATTAATTATAGGAATTATGCGAATATAACAACTGTTCGAGCTTTCAACAAGTTCCAATGCTAATCTTTTCCCATCTCTTTGAATTGAAAATATTTAATTATATGAATCAAGGACTAAACAAGTACTTAAAGTCGGTAACAGCCCATTTGTGATGCACCTTCGAAATAATTTGGATGAGGATGGTGACAGTATCATTTCACCTTATATGGCAAAGTTGCCATTAAATCTGTAAACCATAACCACATTCTGGTTCCAACCATTAAAGGGTATATAATTTGGCATAGCTAGAATACATCCTAACCTAATTCAAAATCAGGCAGGCAGCTACCACAATAATACTACAAGGGCATAAGAATCAAAGACTTATTATGCTGAAGATCGACACATAAACGGTACTTAATTTGTACTCTAAGATGCTACATATTCTAGGTTTTGAAAAAGAAACAGTTTCAAGACGTGCAAAAAAGCCAACTTGCCAAGCAAGGCATGCATGGCATATCAGAATGCCCAATTTGGGGTTTTGAGGGGGATGGGGGTTGTGAATATAGGTCGGTATGGGATTTCAACGTGCATTTGGAATAGAGAAATCAAGGCTCCACATTTAGAAAGTTTAGAGTCAACATTTTCATGGGTTGTTTAGATTGTGAGCACACCACTTAAGGTCAATCTTTATATTTGGTTTTACAAGCTTTGATTGAAGGGTGTTGAAGTGGAAAGCCTATGTATGCGATTTGTGGTAAGATCATCATTATCCATAAAGGAAGATACATGTTCCCATCAAAAACCAAAAACTAAACTAAAACAAAAAATAAAGATAATTAATCACACCAAATTAAATATCAAATTCTGCATAATTCACCCCCAAAACTTGTCTATGGTCCCACGTACCAGGTCGATATATCGACTGAATGAGGATATACCCAAACCAAAAAAATAAAAATAAAAACAGAGAAAGATCAGAGGATACAAAGTCAACTTATAACTGAAATGAAAATCTGTACGTATAATTGTTCTGCTCTTGTACTTCAATTTCTATAAACTCGATCTGTCTCTAATTTGCCTAGGTAGATAAGTTTACTAAAGGCATGCAAAACCTCAAATTTCTCTGAAGACGACTGGAAGTTGAAGCATGGAACTCATAGACAGTCTTTGTGAGTTGGAGAATCTAAGCGCCAATCATCATGAAATCATGGCTCTCTCCAATGGCATGAGTTTTAGCGATCATCAGCGACAAACTAACCATCTCCCTCTGAACTTCATTCATGATAATATAATTCAAAGCTTTTCCCATTCTGATGATCCAAATCACGATGTCTTAGTTGCTCATTCCACATCTCTGACTGGAGATTTTGCCCAAGAAAGCGAAAAGGGAAAGGTAATGTTGCTCTTGTCTTGTTATCTCTCTGGTTTATGGGAAGCTAGATTGATTTTCTGAATTTGTTTTCGTTTGGTAAATATTGGCAGCCCTTAGGAGGAAGAAAGAGAAAGAGAAACAAGATTGACAAAGATGGGGAGAAACTAAAAGAAGTCATCCATGTGAGAGCTAAGAGAGGCCAAGCTACTGATAGCCACAGTTTGGCAGAAAGGGTATTGTGTATATATATATATATATTTAAATTCTTTCAATTCGACTAGCTAGCTATGTGGTCATGAGCAGATGAAAATAATCCTGTTACCTGATCGATAGAGTTTGTGCTTTAGAAGTACTTGTCTTGTGAATTTTCAAATCCAAATTTTGAAGCAAAAATTGTTCAACATGGTAGGTAAGAAGAGAGAAGATAAATGAGAGGCTGAGATGCCTGCAAAATCTTGTCCCGGGATGCTACAAGGTATGTGAAATGATAATGTTCTTGCCTTAAACTACAAAGCAAAGTGATGAATTATTGTTTTAAGAGCAATCAATCCTTATATTGTTTTTGTATGGTTAATTTAATTTGCAGACTATGGGAATGGCAGTAATGCTGGATGTGGTTATCAGTTACGTTCAGTCACTGCAGAATCAAATTGAGGTGAGCCATATGATATATGATGGAGAGATTTCTCATTAATTATAATTATCATGATTCGTGTCCAATGATATATTTGTTTTGCTGTTTCCAAGTTTCTCTCTATGAAGCTTTCTGCAGCAAGCGTGTATTACGATTTCAATGCACCAGGTGTGGATGCTCTGGACACAATGCAGCAACTGGTATGAATTTTCACTGATTTTCTTTTCATCTTTAAAAGTAATTAGATTATGATTATGTTGTCTTATAATTATGATATAAAAATACTGTGTGTTGAATGAACGAATGGGTATGTTGAAGTTGAAACTGATAAAGGCGAGCAATGTGGAATGGCTAATGATGTTGCAGGGGACAAATAATGCATATGGGGAGGTACAAGAAGAGATGGTAAGATCAGGAGGGTATGGAGGAGGGCTTTCTAATTACAACAACAACAACTCAACATGGCCTATTTGAGTTTATGAGAGACTTCAATCTTCACATCCCATGCTCCTATCCTATAGGGCTATAGCCACAATCAAACACAAGATCAATGCCATCTCTCATCTTCTCCTCATCCCTTTATAATAAAATACTCTCTTCTCTTTTCTTGCGCATACTTTGCTTGCATAGGATTCTTATACTATTATTGTATTATAATTAATTAATTATAGCTGCAGTAATATTAACAGAGGATTGTATTTCTACTGCTGTAACTTGTATGTATCAGTAGTATCACCATTACTAATTAATGATCATCAAAAGGTTGAGCTGCATATTAATTAGTCTCTTCTCATAATTATATTAAATTAATTGAATCAAGAGTACAGGTACATTGCATCCTTCATATCTGTTATGTGGGTTTCCTTAGCCCTTATAATTAAGGACACTGAGCTC
This sequence comes from Prunus persica, assembly GCF_000346465.2. Lineage (NCBI taxonomy): Eukaryota > Viridiplantae > Streptophyta > Magnoliopsida > Rosales > Rosaceae > Prunus > Prunus persica. The sequence goes on along the minus strand of NC_034009.1, from coordinate 30,337,115 downwards.
AATAAGACTTGAAGTGCTCAGAGAGAGAGAGAGAGAGAGAGAGAGAGGAAGAAGCATTAGCCATGGGTCCCTCCTTGATCACTATATTAAACAAGAGCTAGGCCCATTATCTAAACTTATAGATTGTTGGGGTCGTATTGTGGGTACGTATGACCTTTTCCTGGAGGGTAGGGGGACAATACCACCTTTTACACCTACAACGCTCAATGCCTCAATGGCCAGGTTCAGTGACCCTCAGCTAAGTCGAGCTGGGTGGGACAAATTGATTAGGCATATGTACCTCAAAAAATATTATACATAATGAATAATTAAATAATGAGGACCATTTGGTTGCATTTGCTCTCAAAAAGACTAGGATTTAGATCCAATCTTAAATACGGACCCAACCCAAGTTTCACCAAAAGGATTCTGGCCCAATCGGCCCTTCCATATTGTTTTTGTTTTCCATTTTTCTTCTTCGAATTTTGTGTCTTTTCTCGTGTCACGTGTGTGTGAATTGCATGGGTTCTAACTAAGGTCTAAAATATTGATGATATCAGAAATATTGGTAGTCTAAAAACAAAAAAATTTCAATGGAAATATAGGGATATTATCGATATCGATAAAAATTGAATAAAAATTACGGAAATTGTAAAAAAAAACTTAGAAATTTTTATTGAAACTTTGAAAGATATTTAGTTAGTCAATTGTATATTAGTTTATCACAAAAAATTAGAAAGAAATGCATTGCATAATGGGTTTAACTGATTTAAGTTGATTCAATAGTGTGCTGACAAATATTGTGAGTGTACACAATATGTAATAATTAATAAAAGAAGATTAAACACACCATAATCATTTATATATAATGATTTACTATAATATTTTACACTTTATATATTGCATGGTAAGATACGTGAGTGACTTAGTACCATCTCATTTGCATATTATCATAAAAACATAAGCAACATGATGATTAAGACATTGGAGGAGTGAAATGGTAAGGGTTTGAATCCCATTTGCATGTGTGCTTTGTGTTTTTTTTCTTCCTTTTTTTCATTACATCAATATTTTCTATATTATAGCGATATTGATAAAATATTGCTGAAGTGTGAGCGAAATTATTGACATCGATATTTTATGATATTATCGATATTTTATATGATATGTGTATGAATATGTTCCGAAATATCCGTGACCTGAAAAAACGATAATATCCTCGATATTTCATCAATATTATCAATATTTGGACTATGGTTCTAACCACCGGCGGAACCAAGTTACCATGGGCTCTAGCCTAGATAGCCTTTTTGAAAATTAAAATATAATAAATGTATTTTAATGTGATTTTAGATTAATTTGCTTGCTCAATTAACAAATAATCCTTTAGTAAACACACATGACTTTAACTTTCTACCTTTTTCTATTTTTTCCCATTGTGTTTTTTTTTTTGGTTGTCAATATTAACGACACTCTTTTCAATTAGGTAGTACAAAGAGTGGGGGTAGTGCGGTTCATATGAAGAATATGTTTATAGCAATTTCTATTAATGTCTACATTGAAAAAGAATTTGTTGACAATATTGATTCATATACAATAACAAAAGATTTCAATCCTTCTCAAGGATCATAGGGCACAACTTGAATATGTACAATTTCAATTCTATTGTTGAATATATTTTCATTTTGATACTATGTGTGTTTTTGGGGCATTTTACATGTATTTATTTTATGTTAAAGCTTATTAAAAATTAGTCAATGGAGTTATAAACTAACAGTGGTTCATATGCTTTAATATATATCTTATTTCTAGAAAAACTATAAAGGTTCCGTCCTTGGTTCTAACGACCCCGCTAATTCCAACCAAAACTCCCAAAATCCCCAACTACCTGACTGACTCCTCCGTGTCTGGTCTCTGGTCTCTGGTCTCTACACTCTCAGCACTCAGCAGAGATGCTGTTGCAGTTGCAGAGCCTGCGGGCATTTTCAGTTGCCGACCGCACTCACGTGACCCTCCCATCCTCACGTGTCATCCGTACGTCGCTCCATCTCCACCGTCCGTCAATTTCTTGTCCGACGACCCGGCCACGTCTCCGATCACTCCCCACCGTTAGGAGCTGTACCGCCCTCGCATTCGATTTCAAAGGTGGAAAAGGGTACTTGCTTGCTTACTACATTCAATTTCTTGGTCAATTTTGGTCCTCTTCATGAATCGTTATATCCCCATTGCAATTGTTATATGAAAATTCATGGTTTTGTTGATAGTTGTCAGATCAAAATTGTATAACGTAACCTAAAGTTGTCGTTTTTTATCCTTCTTAGAAGCGATTTTTAGGTGTTGGGTTCCGGTGTCTGAAGGAATTTTAATATGTAAAGTAAAGCCTTCTCCTTTTTGCACCTTGCAGAATGAGTGAGTTTCTTGATGTTGAACTTAAAGTCCGCGATTATGAACTTGATCAATATGGCGTCGTTAACAATGCTGTTTATGCAAGTTACTGCCAGCATGGTAAGACTGCTGCTTTTATTCTTGTCTGAATTATACAAAGTTAAACATTTGTACAATCTGAAAGGCCTTCAATTTTAACTCAGTTTATGATGCAAGCTTACTTGTAGGCTTTGATTGTACCAAATTCTAAGGTCCTCAAATGTATTGGCTCATCCAAAATTTCATTTCATGACAAGATTTAAATGTCGCACACCCAACCCAACCTAACCTATATGCGACTGTGGCTTTAAGTTCATGCTAACACTTCCATCTGGTGTTGCCTGCATCAGGGTGTTGTAATAAGGATGCCCAATTTTTTTACAAATTTGATGGAATGCTTAATCACTCACTTTGATTACATTATTTCAATAGTTATATTAATACTGCATTTAGATTGGAATTTTTTGTTCAGTAATCCTTCATAAATGATGTTTGAACATTTTCTTTCCTTTTCATACATCAGCTATTCATAAATGATGTTACTTGGGCTTCTTCCAATCAATTCCTGCTTCCAAAGATCATGTTACTGCAGAGGTGATAGGATTTTCTCGTGGGAAATGAATCCATGGTGTTATTATACATGAAACCTGCAATGAGTTAAAGAGTTAAAAAGATCGCATCTTTTTCAATCTTTACAACTCCATCAAACTAACTGAGATGTTGTTGCTTCAATATTTTGATCAGGTCGTCATGAACTTCTGGAAAGGGTTGGCATCAGTGCTGATGCAGTTGCCCGCACTGGTGACGCATTAGCATTGTCAGAATTGTCACTCAAATTCCTTGCGCCACTCCGAGTATGTCTCAATATTTACATTTGGATCTCTTAAGTTTCAAACATTTTTTTCATTCAGCATATGCCATCACACAAATCAGAATGTTAAAAAATAATAATAATAATAATCTTATTCTACTCCTGTATGAATGCTTGTACCACTGATTGTGAAAACCATCCTTGTTTCTGTTAACATGGTCTGCGCAACTAGAGTGGAGACAAGTTTGTAATAAAGGTCAGGCTCTCTGGTTCCTCAGCCGCCCGCTTGTACTTTGATCACTTTATTTTCAAGCTGCCAAATCAAGAGGTTTGTTATTTGTCAGTCCTAAAAATTTGCACTTCGTTCATTATTAAGGAGTTGTCTTGACGCACAGTGATCAATACTCTCTGAACAGCCTATCTTGGAAGCAAAGGCCACAGCAGTTTGGCTTGACAAAAGCTATCGCCCTGTCCGTATTCCACCGGAGGTGAAATCTAAATTTGTTCAATTTCTTCGTCACGAGGAGTCTTAACTGATTTTCCTGCAACATGGAGTTGGTGGGAAAGACTCATTACTACAGCTCCAGTTGAATATGTATCTTGTTTCCCGCTTGCACCAGGGACATGGAGGAGGAAGAAGAGATTTCAGTCACAAATTACACCTTATCAAAGTTTTTATTAATGTCAAAGATGTAAACAATTACTTGTATAGAATTCATCAAACTTGTCCGGTCGTAATCTGTAGGGCGCAAACAAGCAACCTCTTAACAATTTCCAATTTAAGAGAAAAGTAGGGGATGTCTGTGAGATGAGATATTTATAAGATTCATGATTGGCTTATGATTTTAATTGAAAGGTAACTGTGATTGTGTCGAATTTAATTGAATGATTAAACCCTGGCTTATGATTAATCACTTCTTGTTGTCTGAGCAGAAAGGATCATAATATGTGGTGGTGGTTCAAGCATCTTGACGAGCTTCGCAAAAAATCCCACCAAACACGGAACATCAAGCAATATTGATGAACTAATTGTTTTGGGGCAAGCGGCACCGAAAAAGTTAGATTAGCACGACAACACGTGTGCCTCGTTGTAGTTGGATTGTTAGTTAGGACTTTAGGAGTTGGCACATCGAGAAGATAAGTCGTCCTTAAATGGCCACGAAGAAGGCAAGCACAGCAAGACGTGCTCTGCTTTGCCTACAAAGAAATATATATATATATATATATATATATATAGAGAGAGAGAGAGAGAGAGAGAGAGAGAGAGAAGATGGAGCAGGAAAGGAAGGAGAAGGAGAAGAAGAAGGTGATGGTGGCAATTGATGACAGCGAGTGTAGTCACTACTCGCTTACTTGGGCGCTTGAAAACCTGGCCGACACCATACGCAATTCTGAGCTTGTTGTGTTCACTGTGCAGCCCACCAACAGTGATTTTGCTTACACTTATGCTTCCAGTTTCGGTGCTGCCCGTACGGCCTCTAATCTCCCTCTTTCAGCTTCAATCAAATAATTTCTCAGTAATTATTCAACTTGAGTTACAATTATACGCTAGACACCTGTCTGTCGATTTCTAATTTTCTTTCTCTATGAATTATGCAGCTCCTGAGTTGATAGAATCTATCCTAGCAAACCACAAGAAGTTCGCATTGGCTTTATTAGACAAAGCTAAAGACATCTGCGCCAACCATGGGGTACAGTTTCTTCACTCTTTTTATTTTTGGGAGATTCATTATTATTCCAAATTATTAAAAAAAAATACTATATGAAATGGACTTTAGAAACACACCTAAAATTCATTTACAACATAACAAAGAGCCTTTTAACTTTTTATAAATTACAAAATTGCCATTGATTTCTTAAAACAAGCCCAACCCTAAAACCTCATAAATAAATAAAAACTCAAAACATTCAATAGGACATCAAAGTAATTTAATAATCAAAATTAAGTACAATAGGGCTAGTTCTCATTTTTTGAGTTTTTTTTGTATGTTTATAGAAATTACAAAACTGTCATAACAAAGAGGCTTTTAACTTCTTGTTTATAGAAATCAACATAACAAAGAGCCTTTTAACTTCTTATAAATTATAAAACTGCAACTGATTTCTTAAAATAAACTCTAAAACCTCATAAAAAAAAAACCAAAACACTCAATAAGACATCAAAGTAATTTAATCATCAAAATTAAATTCAATAGGGCCAGCTGTCATTTTTTGAGTTTTTTTTATAGAAATTAAATTGTGTAGGGTTTATTTATATTATTATTGCTAAGAATGAGTATATGACTAAAGATCTCTTTATTTTTTTTTACTTTTTGGTCTCGTTTGGTTCATGGGAAATGAGGCTTGAGAATGAGAAATCAATTGCTTTCCCATGTTTGGTAAGTTCAGGCATGGAAATTGTTGCCTTTCACATGGGAAAGTAAGAGGGAAAATGAAGCCCTCCTCCCCTCTTGTCTAGTAGATTTTTCATTCTAGATTCTGTAAAAATATGTTATTTTGATTCTTAAGATACTGGTTGAATTTTATTTTATTTAATTTCCCTTCGGTGCTAATATGGATTAGACATAAATCACAATTAAGCTACAAGGAAGTCTTTCTTGGTACATACAGATTGTTGCAGAGGCAGTGACAGAGGTTGGGGATCCTAAAGAGGCTATATGTGAAGCAGTGGAGAAACACAACATCAAGTTACTTGTATTGGGCAGCCACGGCCGGGGAGCTGTAAAAAGGTATGCTCTGCTTTTCCATTTACATTTACCCCTTATTTCTTGTTGATGATGATCAAACAAGTTGCAGCTTTGGTATAATACTTTTTCCATGGTGTTCTTTGCTGTTGTCATTCAATTTTGAGTGCCTCAGCTTTCTGAAATACAAGTCATTGTTGTTGCATTTGGGAATTCTTCTAATTCATATATGTTCGGGTTGGGGACTTGGGACAGGGCTTTGCTGGGAAGCGTAAGCAACTACTGTGTTCACAATGCTAAGTGTCCTGTTCTTGTTGTGAGGAAACAGGAATGAAAACTCTTCTGCTATATGCTCGATGCTCGATCCAGGTCCGGGGAATGTTTATTTCTACAAGTGATTTTTATTAAATCAACTTTAACTTGCATATCCTGGAAGGAAAAAAGAAGAAGTTCTTTTCATTTCATATGTTGCTTGGTGTGATTGAAATAAAAGTCCTGTCGAAACATAAAAGCTATGATTGAATAAAGCAAAAATTAGTTAATTCTGCTTCAGTTTTAAGATTTGATCCAGTGGCTATAGTTTGGATGATTTAGAGGTTTCAAATTTACAGCTCCTACATAGTTATCTGATACAATTATCCTAATGTCTTCACCTATATCAGACTCTCTTTTTTTTTTTTTTTTTTTTTTCCAGCCATATGCAAATGAAGTGGCTCGCTTGCGTGTTTTTGTCCACTAAGAAGTAAGAACCAAGTATTTGATTTGAAACATCTGAGAGAAAAGGAAGATTCTGGGATTTTGAGCATAAACAGTTGAAAGAACCATTCCAGAATAAACTATGAATGACAAATTTACAGCATGAGTTGACGTCACAACTCAAACCATTGTTAACTAGGGTCCATGATTTGGTGAGAGATCATTATCTGCTACAGAGGATGGGATGGTGGGATGGTGGGATGGTGGGATGGGATTACCAACCCACTGGAAAACAAAATGGATTAGATTTTGATTATGGTGGCATTAATCTTACGTAACCAAAACAATCAATACTAACCAACCCTGGGATGAGAGTGTGAAAATAACAGTGGCCCAAAAGAAATTCGCGGAAAATTTCCCAATGAGATAAACACGAGGCGTCACGGAATTGAATTATATGAGTAAAAGTAAACCAACCCACCGACACAAAGAAGATGAGCAATAAAAAGAAGAAAGCGAACTTATCCAGTTCCTTTCATGTGGAGACTTAATGTTTGACTGGCAGTTACGACCTATGAAAGCCCGCCCCCTGTTTTCTTCAACTACCATTTTGATAAAACAGGAGGGAGAGCTTCTGTTGAGCCCATTAACTCCCAAAATATCTGATAAATAGAGAGAGTACTCTCTGCTTTTTCCAGCCGCATACAAATTATCTGCCCTGTTTTGTAAAACCCAGACAATGGCTGAGGCAATGGAAAACGGAACTGGCACTGACAAGAAGGTGATGGTGGCCATTGATGAAAGCGATTGCAGTCACTACGCTCTCATGTGGGTTCTTGACAACCTCAAAGACTCTATAGCCAAGTCTCCCTTGATCATCTTCGTGGCTCAGCCACCTGCCACCGGAAATATAACATTTGCTGCGCCTCTCGGCGTTGCTCGCATGTATTACCCTATTTCATCCAGTTAAGTTCTTCAATTTCTCTTACTGTTGTTGATGTTACATAAGAGAAACAAATACCAACTTCAAATATATTTTTTTTTCCTTATTTTAAAATTTATTTTTTGGTGCCTAGTAGCCTACCTTTCTTTTGTTTATTTAGCACAAGGGTGTTTCTCAAAAATTGTTCTTGTTGTGAAATCAGCTCCGGGTTATGTTGAATCTGCCCAGGAGAATCATAGGAAGTTTGCGGTGGCTCTATTGGAGAAAGCTAAACAGATTTGTGCTGGTCATGGGGTAAGGCCAAACCTCTTGATTCTAAATCTCAACATTTCATTTAATTTTTTATTAAATTCTTTTTTCCAGAAAAAGAGGAAAATTGACCCCAAAAAAAATAAGAAAAAGAGGAGAAAAAAATTCTTGGGACCCATTGAACCAAACCTATTGCCAACCCCCCTCCCCCCGGCACTCTCTCTCCATGCTCGCTCCTCCAGCAACCCCACCGACCTCAGGCCACCCCTCTTCCACACGTTTACTCTCTCTCTCTCTCTACATACAACCACCCTTGAGATCGACCATACAACCACCCCATCCCCATCCACCCCCATCCCCAGCCAAAACCCATCCCCCAACCCTTGATCCCCCAGACATAGACCCATCCCATCCCGCAGCCCTTGCCCCCCGAGATCCACCCCCAAACCCAGACCCATCCCTCCCCTCCCCCCAAGCGGCGGCAACAGACCCACTCTTACCCACAGAATCCAGCCCGCAACCCACCGAGAGAGAGAGAGTATTATTTCAATTTTTTAAAAAGTGTTTATTTATTTATTTTTATTGTTCAAAATGATCATTTTGCCCTCATATATTTTTAGATGGTAGAGGAAAAAGTAGCGAGAAAAAAAAAAAGTTGATATCTTTAATTTTTTTTTAAAAATATATATAAAAAAGGGGTTATCTGAAGATATGTACAAATTGAGGGGGTAAATTAATAGTTAAGCTTTAAATTCATAGTATTTTTATTATATGACAATTTAGCCCATCTTTTGTTCCCTGACTGACAGTGACAAATCAAACTCCCATGTGTTACTCATTTAGGTGTTATAAACAGAAAAAATACAAATGTAATATAGGAAAAGATGTAAACAGAAAAAGTAGATTCCCTTAATCTATAGTGACAAAAACTTTGTTAATTTTTGAAATTAGTGTAATGATTTACAAGAAATCCTCTGTATTTAACTGCTAATTTGTCTTGATTGCGTAGCAATCCTGGTTCTAATTAGCTGATATGAAAATGAATGCTTATGGCAGGTAGACCTTCTGTTTCATAAGTATTTCTGATGTTTGTGACTACTTGTGAGCGAGATTCAGACTTATAACCTCATATACTTCAAACTTATAATAACCTTATATGAATATATTAGTTTTGTAATTTTCTTTTTCATAGGTAGAGGCAAAGGTCGTTACAGAGATTGGAGATCCTAAAACAGCCATATGTGATGCTGTTGAAAAACACAACATCAATTTGCTTATTCTAGGGGAGCGTGGACATGGCACAATCAAAAGGTTAGCTTCATTCTTTTCTGTTTGTGTGTGTATGGGCATGTCCTTGTTCTTTTGTTTAGTTAGAGTGGTCTTCTGATTATTTTTAACGTGGTGACTCAGAGCCATACTTGGCAGTGTCAGCAACTACTGCGTTCAAAATGCCAAGTGCCCCGTTCTGGTCGTGAAGAAAGCACAAGTTCAAGTTGCTTGACATGATCCAGATTTCAGGATGTAAATAATATTGCATAATTAAGAAGAATGTACTGTGACATATTAATTGTGTTTAGATTTGGATGATTCTGGTATCCGGTGAACGACGGCGCATATTCAAGCCATTTTCTATTAGATTTTGTTGGAATTTTAAAAAGATTTTAAAAATTTAACCGTTTTGATTTATTTAATCATTTTGGATGTTTTATTTTATTTCTTGTAGAGGTTATAAATATTTAATTTTCAGGTTTTATTTTTATATTGAATGCCTTAATTTTATAGTTTAATGTGGTGAATGTTACATGTTATTGGATGCTTATAAAATATCACTCCTCCTTCACATTTGAACAACCACAATACCATCAGAATATCACATACTATAATCACCACCACAATCTGATTATCTCTTTTTCTACTTTTATATATATTCTCTACTTTCTATTAGTATTTTTGGGCAATTGTTATGTGACTTGAAAACATATCCATCTGTGAATGTGCTCATAGCGGATCTTGAACTTGTGTATTAGGGTCGTATCTTGGAGTTTTGTAGATGTAGTTTAAAGCTTTCATGTTGTTTATACAATTTCAGTTGCTTTAAATATTATTAGTACATTTATATTTTATAATTTGTTGCTAACATTTGGACAATTACTGCTAGTGTTTGAAAATAAAAAATCTACAGATTAATTTATGTGATATTATTATTATTATAGCTCAACGTTTTGGAAGAGAATAAAACTTTAATTACTCAAAGAAAATCAACCAATTAATTACAAAATCAATTTAAAGCTAGATATTTGGTGGTGGCTGCAAAATTGTTTTAAAATAAATTTCAATAATGTTAGTGTTCAAAAGCTAATCAACTACACCATATTTTATAACCCTTGATTAAAAAAATTTAAAAAAAACAGTCGCATTTGGCCGGCTTGTATCATAAAGATCATATATATTTCAAACTAATTCATTGAAATTGTGACCCTTTTAATTCTGATATTATTTCACTAAATTTTTATTAAGTATTAACATTCTGACATTATTCCTCTATATAAATTTAGTTACATATTTGAATTTGTGGTTTGCAGTTGTATACGTTTTCCTTTACACACTTGTATATCTGTAATTGAGAGTTTGCTTCGGTGAAATTTAAAATTTTATTATTATATTTCTTTTGTTTTGAAACAAGTAAATAAATAAATAAAGCTTTAATTAATTTGTGTTGAATCTTTACACTAGCTATTCATTTGGAATAACTAATTGTTTTTTTCTTTTCTTCAAAGTGTAGACTACAACTTAGTTTATTAATATGTTAATTGCTGACTTTATTTCAATAGCGTTAATATATTAATGTTCTAATTATATTATTGTTGATTTTGGATATCAATTATCTTTGGTTTTGGAAAATGGATCAAATTAAGTTATGTGTGATGTCTTTCAAGTATTTTATATAACTATACATATATATTGTACTAACGATTGTATTCAAAGTTTATCTTATTTATGGGAATAGAGATTTACGTGATTTTCAGACGGGAGTTATGATGGAATCAATATATTAGGGGTCCAATATCATATACCGCCAGATAAGTGCTACCAATTAATACTTTATCTTATGCAAGTGTGAGCGTTGCTATAAATGTGTGTGATTCTAAGAAATTAACTTAGTTTGAATTTTGTGAAATAAGACAATACAGAAAATTATCATTTTCCACTTGTTTAGTTTTGTCAAATTTTAAATAAATAAATAAACAACTTGAAATGGAAATGGAAAATGAAAATCTATTTCATGATCTTATCTACATGGTCTTTTTGTTCTTTACAAATCAGAGTTTGTATGGTGTCTGTTTATTGTTTTATTCAATCTAGAAATGTCAATTCATGAGAATGAGAATGCTTTTTCTTGATTGCATACACTTATCCTTTTTCTTTTCTCTATAGAATTTCTTTATATTGGTGTGAATGCCCAATCTTGTCAAACTTTAATTTGCTGAGTTTTCTATGATTACTTGTTTTGAAACCAACTTCAATTTATTGATAATTAAAACTTTTACATTCAAGGAGAAATCAAATTTGACAATTCCCTTCTACTTTGTGCATATGGGTATAATTTTCAAAATACAAATATAAATTTCATTTTTCTTTATTGAAATTAATTGTCCAAATTTTTCCAAATGGTCACACTCTTGTTTTTAATTCCTATATTTATTTTGGCAATAAAATTGTTAATAATGTTGGGTGATTATCGCCATTAACATAGTTTTGCATTTTTGTGTTAAATATTGTTAAGCTTGGCTGGAGCTTAATTCAGTTATATAGTCTTACTGCAGAAGTCAACTTTTGCATCCGTTTTGGCCTCAAAACCTTCTTTGCTTTAATTTTCGAAAAACTGCAAATTAATTTAAATAGATTTAATATGATTTTTTCTTAAATTGGTATTCATATTTGACATTAAATTTTGTTGTTAACTGGTATTTAATTGCTTTTAACGTTTAGTTTTTACGCATTATCTTTATGTGATTTAATGCTTTGTTCCTTCAGAATGCATACTAGTGCTAATAATTTGTTTGTCCAATTTAATGTATGTTGGTAGTTTATGAACGTTGACAAATACAAGAGGGTTGTGTGTATCTTTTAAACACTTTTTTTTTTCTTCTCGAAATGTGAAGTCAAATATAACTATTTGCGCTTGGACTTGTAAGTTAACTAATGTTTTCTGATTGTAAAGCTTTGATAGTAGTCATATTGAGTTAATTATCATGAAATACACATGGAGAAACTTAAACAAAATGATAAATTTTATATCATTGTAAGTAATACTTAATTTTGAATTTTGATGACCCGTAAATCCTTTGAGGCATTATTGGCAATCTTACCTATACTTTGACCCTTTTCTCAACTAGTATGGTTGAAAATTTCCTTAACTTGTGAGGGTTTATTGTCTTACAATTTTTTTGCTTTTTTGTTTTTTAATTTTTTTGCCAAAGTTGGAAACATAGAAGGGATGAGTTCTACGTTAACATATTTTAAAATGTGGGGGTTGCCTTAATTTCATAACCTTGATATTACCTTTAAGTAATTATAAAATGAGTATTAATTTTTGGCGAACTTGGTGTGTGTGAAATTTGTTTTCATTATGAAAGTTCATTATGATAGGATTCGTCCCGGTTTCCCTCTCGGAATCCCTGACGAACCATGTTTCCCTTCCACCAACTAACTTTTGATGAACTCACCTTACTAAAAAGCTCTTTAACCCTAATTTAAATGGATAAACCAAATGATTTCTGCCGAAAATTCGGCAGAGTTTCCTCTGTAACTGGAACAATTCCCACATTTTAACCTATAGAAAATAATTAAATAACTTCCCAACTTCCAGCATACAATGACTGCCAACCATGCACAAATGAAAATAGTTCTAAGAACTCAAGCCAAAACCATTCATCAATCCAAAACGGGTTTCAGACCCGTCATAGCCACTAACACAATTTAACAACATCTAATCAATAAAACTGGAATATAAACAAGCATTTAAACTCACCTAAATTTCAATCAAGCTTCAGGCCCACCGACAAATTCGAAACCAAACTCAATAGATCTGCTAAATAGGATTCGATCCTAATAACCAAAATAAAGTTCCAAACATAAAATTTATTTCGCGGTTGCACCTAGGTGAAACCCTAGACTACCTACATACCCCTTAGTAAGGGATCAAGCGACACGTAGTTCTTATATCAACAACCACGATTAAGATAATATGCGATTATTTAAAGTAATACCAATGATTAAATTTAGATTCATTTACAACTTCAAATTCGACAAGGCACGCACTGAATACTATATAAGTTCCTTTACATTTTTCAGTTCTTTCCCGCAACCATACCCTATCTAAGACGTATGTTGCCGAACAACACTTTCCAGATGGAGCTACAAATGCTTTATCCACTTGCTTATATAATCAATAGCTTTTGGTATTCACAACTTCAAACCAAAGACAAACTCAGCCAATTACATTATGACACAAAATAATACCGATTGTAGTTTTCAACGTAAAAGAGCTCAAAACCCATATCAGTTCTCACTTTCTAAACTATAATCAAACGTTCATACATGTGCAGAGTACTCATGAAGCACAAGTTCAATAATCTCAACTCGAAAACGAATCCACATATATATATATACACACACACACACACAAACACACACACACACACACACACACACACACACACACACACACACACACACACACACACACACACACCTCACACAATCATCATATACCAAGGGAAAATAATCCAACCCATGGATCGTTTGACTAGACCACATGGAAGAATCCTCAATAGCCATGTGGCTAGGGGCAAGCAGTCCAACTAGGGGACTGTTGCCCCCCAGACAAGCACAGCAAAATCCTCAATACACGTGCAGCTAAATATCCGTCATACACGCACAGACTGCCCAGCAAAGGAATTCGGTAACACCCCACCAAGGGTGCCCAGGACATAACCAAGTATCCCTATCCAAGTTTCCAGTAACAGGGGAGGTGCATATTATGGTGTACATGTACTGGGGAAAAACAATCCAACACGGGGATCGTTTGGCTGAACCACAAGGAGGAATCCTCAACAACCCTGTGGCCAGGGACGAGCCATCCAACCGGGGGACTGGGCTCCCAGACACGCACAGCAAACTGCCCGGCAAGGGCCTACGGTAACACCCCGTCAAGGGTGTCCGGGTTTCGACATATCCAAACCATAACCACAGATCCAAGTATCCATTATCCATAAATTCCAGTATCAGTATCCAAGAGAGGTACATGACTTGGAAACATATCCGTCTGTAAACATGCTCATAGCGGATCTTAAGCTTGTGTATTAGTGTAGTATCTTGGAGTCTTGTAGACCGTTAGTACCCGCATGTAGGGAGGCTACAAAGGCTTTATGACAACGTCTTTGACGTGCTTCACCGTACCAAGCTCACCTTCTTACTTATAATTTATTTTGCTTTTACTTACCTATCAATTTGTTTTTCTTCAATTTCATTGTACCTTAATAATTTTTCAATTTCTTTGTATGTTATTTATAATTTATAGATTTTTGTATTTGACTTGACATAAAGAGAAAAACTATATTTTTTTATAACAGATTTACTGTGTGTGTTCACATGCTTGAAACTTTTAGAAACAAAGAGATTACTATACTTTGAAAATAGTGATATATTTTCATCAGTTGCTCCAAAGTTTTATGGACAATACATAATTTACTACACTGGTTTTAAATTTGGAGGCATGCTTCTTGAAATCCAATCAACTTGAAGCAGAACAACTGTTCTGTCACCCGAAGCTGTCACCCGAAGATACGGTTGAGTGTGGCTGCTAGTCGGACTCCACCTTGAGCCAACCGCCAATTGACTATTGGCAGCCGGGAGAGGAAATATTCATCTGCGAACAATGTTTTTAATCATTTTTCATTTTGAGGAACAAACAAACATAAACTAGCGTCGAATTCAAAACATTCTCTCCTTACCTTCTAGCACTGAACCTTCTTCTGCCCCCTTGTATGCCCAATCACAGGCCGCTTTAATGCCTTCAGATGCATATCTGCAAAATAAGTACCCAGATTTGTTTAAATGCATTTTTTAAGAAACTTTATCAATGAATGATCAAGTTCAAAGTTGAGGAAATTGTTAAGCTGCAGGGCTTATGAATTTCTTTCTTATGGGGTTGTGATACATACACGTCTGGGCATGCTGTCTTATTCAAGCTGCAGGTCTCCCAACCCTTAACTTCATCTGCCCATTCAGTCTGTTGTAAAGAAATATAAAGCCAAAAAGAACACAATGAAAGAAAAAAAAAAAACAGATGGATGAGTCTCAGAAAATATTGCCAAGACCAAGTCTATTATAGTTGGCACAGAATGGATGCAAATACCGTAATATTTTGTTTAATTGCATCAACCAGTTCTTCCGCATTGGAGTCATAGAATCTCTCTTCTGCTGTCTCGACTATGTTGTCATCCCAAATCTGAACGCAGTATACGTTTAAAATGGTTTAACTAGAAGTAGCTTGTGCAAAGCTTGAAAGGAGGATGGAGTTGGCAATTAGACTCACATGGTGAAGATTTTGCTTCCTTGTGTACCAGTGAACATCAATTGTATTGCCGCCCTTGTCTGAAGTAAAACCTACATGCAGAGGCTGTGTAACAAATGTTAAGGTCAAAAACTAATGAAAGGATCAAATCGTGCGTGTCTGAGGAAAGAGACTCTGCGTGACATACCTGATGGATGTCTCCAATGAAATGGGAAAGAAACAGAAGCGCTTGCGTGAGATTATCTGATTCATTGCAGAAAGAACAGAGTTAAAAAATAAAAATAAAAAATTGGTCAGCCAAATTGCGTATTAGATCACATAAAAATTAGGATTAGGATCTTCAAAGAGTTACATTTAGGCTGAGAAGAATGGCTATTGTAAGTGAGAAGCTGTGAGGTATAATTGTTAATAGCCCCTGCAACGCAGCGCCCCTTCTCTCCATTTTCATCTTTGCAGTCCCCTGGAGATTTTATGACCATGGGGAATTTTTATACTATTAAATCGCTCAGAAATTACATGATCAGTTATTAGAAGGAAACAATGCACTAATGTGAAAATTGAAATCGAATGTTTAAAAAATTGTAAAAGACTTACTATTGTATTGGTAATTACAAAGGTTGTCAGGAGTATTAATGTAGTGAAGGGCAGAGGACCAGTGATAAATAAACTTGACATGATCTGGCCATATGCAGAGACTGCCCAAGTCATTTTCTGCATAGGCAGGAAGCAGCTGCTTCACTGCATCTGCTGCTGCTTTGCTCAACCTAGACTGTTATCACATCACAAGCACAAAGGAATTTACCCAAAATTACACAAATCATTTAATCTATGCCACACAAAGAATGAAGAGAGATGATGATGAATAAGTAAGAAGAACCTGAGCAATTCTGCAAACTGTGAGATGGCCAACAGTTCCCCAACCATGAATGACAGGAAAAAGAAGCAGCAGTGAACACAGAGTAATTATCTGGATTCTGCCACACCCCATTGCTTCCTTTGCTCCCAAAACCACTGAAAAGATGCAGCTCATCATATATGATGGCCTTTCTCTGCTTTTATAGTTACCACTCAGATATGAGAGTGGGGACTTAGATTGGAAAAAAATCTAAAATTGACTGTAGGGCCTTTTCTTTTTTTGAACTTTTTCTTTTTCTTTTGAGCTAGGATGGAATGGATATCCGAATTTTGGATTGAATCATATTTGGATGTCATTGAGTTAGGACCGCGATAGATTGTTTATTTATTTCCTTTGTGAACGAAATGAAATGGTGGCTCTGATGAAACTCTGTGTTCACACACAAACACCATTGGACTAAATGACTGACCTTTGGCAATGTGATATATATATATATATATATATAAATAATAAAAGGTTAATTAATGAGGGCGTTTCTTGGCCATTTAAACAGTAAATCAAGGATTTCATATATGTATTCATTCATGGTAACGTGCTTGAAATGGAAAGCAACTTTAAAAAAGAATGGGATTTGAAACATGGAGAACTTGTGGTGGTGGTGGTCGGACTGTACGTAACGGTAGGTGCTCTTCAAAGCCAAGCCAACAGAATATCACGGTATGGATTGATTCCGTGTGTTTTTTTTTTTAATTGATAAAATTCCGTGTCTTAAAGACATATATCATAGTTTCTGTTTTTTGTCTTGTTTTGAAGGAATACGTTCTGTAATTTATTACTCACAAGCAATACTAAATTCATGATTTATCCACTTATTACATCCTCCGTTTCATTGTCTCTTCTTCTTCTTATTTAATAAGTGACATGAGGAGAAAGATAAGAAGAAGACGACAATAAAACCAGGATAGGAAAGTTTTTTTTCCTTATTTTGATATTTTTTCTTTGTGGAATATTCTTTAGAAACTAATAATCTCTTCCTTCCACAAAAACAAAATGTTTAATAGTTTTATAATTTCTTATGTACGTACAAGGTAATGCGATAGCGGAAGGTCATACATGTTACATTCATGTAACTTTACTATAAATAAGGCCAAGAAATACAAAATTGAATTTGAGAAGAACAAGGTCATTTTCTTGTTAGCTGATTTCGTTACGCGAGAAAAAATGAATAATATTTAACAAGCACAAGGGGCATAACGAGGAAATTTTATACGAGTGGGCTCATATCTTATATGGGAGATCCATTAAATTACTTATTCTTCTTAAAAACAGATTTACACGATTGATTTGCTATGGGCTAACAATTTCCCACAGCAAGGCAAGGCAACTTTCTGTGTAAATAAAATAGGTCCAAAACTTAGATGAGACGAGGCCCAAAAACTTAGATAGGCCTGGTAAAGTTAACCTTTGAATAGAGTGTGGGCCTTGTGCATACGGTCCGTTAAGAGTTAAATGACTCAATTAATAAGCACTTCTTTTCTGGTAATTACTTTTCTTCGTATTACTAGTACTGCTAGGAAAAGAAAAGGAATAGGATGATGATGACGATGGCTTTGCTTTCGGGTGACCTGTTCTGTACAAAACAAAAACTCATTAGTCTTTGCATAATCTAATGTCAAAGTCAATAATATCCTCAGTCATTCAATATTCAATAAGGAGCAATGGACATTTGGGGTTGTTTCTTCCCGCCATACGCGTAAAAGTTTGGTAGAAAACACATAATTAATTAATTAATTATAGCAATGCATATCACGTTACATGTTTGTTTATGTCTTTCATCAACTGTTACTTCCTAGTTCATACATTAAGCCATGCTGAATTGCTAATGATGTCCATGGGTCAAGGTCCCCATTAATAATCTTTGAGACTGGATTATTTCTGTTTACACACTAAGACTGCCAGCTATATAGTAGCATATTGACCGTGATATATATTTGTGGCCTAGGGTTCAACTCAGACACCAAATCAGAGGCCTCGGGTTGTTTATTTTTGAAACTGTACGTCGAACCATAACTGATGAAACCGGTTAGTCTAATTAAACGGCATTTGCGGCTTGATTTGGTTCGATTAAACAGGTCAATCTCAAAACATCAAACCGTAATTTGGACTGAATCATTTGATTTGGTTCGGGTTGAAACCGAAATTATATTTAAAAAAATTGAACCAAACCAACCCGATCAATTTAGTTCGGCCAATTTTCCAAGTTCTCTGTCTGATTGCCCACCCATCCTTGTGCTATTATTTCAAATCCAACTTTGCCTATAGATTCTTCTGCAATTCAGATAGAAAGAGATCGTATATCATAGTCAGCTTAATAATAAAACGCCTAAACTATGCATACACAACGGCAAATAGGAAATTAGGTGGGTGCACATTGCTTAACCTACTACTTTGTTAGTTTGTGGGAACACAAAACTTATGTTATTTCTCTCTCTCTCTCTCTCTCTCTCTCTCTCTCTCTCTCTCTCTCTCTCTCTCACACTCTTCAACCGCACCCCATCATCGTCGTTATTGTGAACTAGACTCAACCATGTATTTCTTTTTCTTTTTCTTTTTTTGAAAAACTCCAGGATTGCATTCATAATTCAGTCAAAAAAGTCACTAGCTACAAATGACCATTACAATAACGAAGCAATATAACATCAAAACTAAGACAATCTGGTGCGCCTCCACTAACGATCAAGATCGAAGAAACTTTGACATAGGCATCCTACCTAAAATTGCAAACTCATAATAATATTAATAATAATAATAATAATAATAATAATAATAATAATCATAATAATAATAATCATAATAATAATAATAATAATAATAAGATAAAGCTTGAAAAAACCAAGTTATACAAATAAAACTCTCACAAATTAGAAATGAAAAACTCTCATAAAGGAGAGGTGAAACGCTCTCACAAAATGATAGGTGAAAACTATACAAAGAACCTAAAAAGTCTCTGTGACTTATTCCGAACATAAAGAACACGCAAAAAGAATGGTGGTGGAGATCCGACGCCAAAAAACATGTGAAGATCTAACGCCGAGACACAACCATATGTGATGGTTGGATGAAATTATAACAAAATGAAGACAAATAGGGAAAACCTTTTGTCTCTGAAAATGAGGGAAAAAGAGATGGAGAAAGAGAATATGAGAGATAGGAGGAAGAACAATGGCTTCATCCTCTCTCAAAATGAAAACGGCTCTTGGAGAATTTTTTGTGAGAGAAGGGGCTACAGTTTGATGTAGAATTCTACATATAATCACCTTAATGGCAAAAGTTTGAAAATTCTCAACCATGTGTCTTTATCTCGTGCAGATTAATTAGTTGGACCTCAAATCAAAGCCATTATGATTAATCTTGATATTAAAGCCTCAACCCTTAAATAATACTACTGTCTTTATTATGTTATAGATGGTACCTAATGGTTTTGTTTGGACGGAGATGCAGTGCGCACCATGCAAAACACACTTGAGAATTGACATTGCTTGAAAACATAGAAAGTGCCTCCGATTTCTTATAAAACTAAACCACCAATTTATGGACATTTCGCCATCTTGGCCGATGAGTCGTGTAACTGAGGCACCCACACCACACACCAATTACAAGAAAATCAATAGAATCAATACCATCCTCGTGCTATTATTTCTAATCCAACTTTGTCTATGAATTCTTCTACAATTCATATAGAGGGAGATCGTATATCATAGTCAGCTTAATTTAGGCATTTTATTATTATTTTGGACCACGCACACATAACGGCACATATATATTTTTTTAAATATGTATTACTATTAGGTTTTTATTTTTATTTTTTTGGTAATTCATAAATAGTAAATTAGGTAGGTGCATATTACCTAACCTACATCTGTCATTTTGTGGGAACTAAACTTATGTTATCTCTCTCTCTCTCTCTCTCTCTCTCTCTCTCTCTCTCTCTCTCTCTCTCTCATTCTTCAACTGCACCCATCATCGTTATTATGAACCAGACTCAACCATGTCTCTTTTTTTTTCTTCTTTTTTCGAGAAATTTTAGGATTGCATTCATAATTCAGCCAAAAAAGCAACTAACTACAAAGGTCTAATACAAACTAACCACAAAATGCCATTACAATAATGGAATGGTCTAACATCAAAAATAAGACAATCGGGTGCGCCTCCACTAACGATCACGTAGGATCGAAGAAACTTTGACATAGGCATTCTAACTAAAATTGCAAACTCAAAATAATAAAAAAGAAATAAAGCTTGAAAAAAAACAAGCTATAACAATACAAATAAAGCTCTCACAAAGGACAAATGAGAGATGAAAAACTCTCATAAAGGAGAAGTAAAAAGCTCTCACAAAGAAAATGTGAAAAGTTCTCACAAAAAGAGAGGTGAAAACTACACAGAGAATCCAAATAGTCTTTATGACTTATTTTGAACATAAAGAACCCGCAAAAAGGATGGTGGTGGTGAATATCTGACGCCAAAAAGCAGGTAAAGATCAGATATCAAGACGCAATCGTCTATGATGGTTAGAGGAAAATTATAACAAAACAAATACACATAGGAAAAACCTTCCGTCTCTAAAAATGAGGGAAAAAGAGATAGAGGAAGAGAAGATGGGAGAAATGAGATATGAGGAAGAACAGTGACTTCTTCCCCACTTTTTAGCTGTCTCTATCAAGATTAATCATAATGGCTTTGATTTGAGGTCCAACTAATTAATCTGTAGGGATATATGGTTGAGAATTTTCCAACTTTTGCCATTAAGGTGATCATGATAGAGAGAGACATGGTTTGATGTAGACTAATACCACCGTGTTTATTATGTTAATGGATTTGAACAACAATACCACTTACATTGCAACAAACAATTATTTGATTGGACTTTGGTGCATGCAGACACTAGCTACTATGCCGGTGCCGCCTCATCAAAAAGGGAAAATTATATAATACCTAATGCTTTTGTTTGGACGGAGATGCAGTGCGACCAGTGTGCACCATGCGAAACACACTTGAGAATTGACATTGCTCAAAAACAGTGTCTCCGATTTCTTATAAAACTGGACCACCAATTTATGGACATTTTGCCATCTTAGCCGGTGAGTAATACAACAGAGGCACCCACACACCACACACCAATTATAAAAAAATCAATGGAATCAATACCAATTACATAAATTATCGTATATAATAACGTAATTTATGTAGTATAACTCATTCATATATTATAATACAAGTGATAGACAAATATTTCTCATGTTATAATATGAATAAATAACATAATTAATATTTCTCATTTTTACGGTATAATACAATTTATATTAGGCTTTATATTATAACACATGTATGAATTATACCACCTCGTGCTACGAACAAAACTATAACTACTCCAGCTAAAGACTAGAAGAATACAAAATTCTAATAAAGTCTTGTCGCGTTTCAAGATCCCAATGGTGGAACCGGCAATTCTTTGACCACCACAGGTTTTGGACCGGCCCTGAAAGTAAAATAATGGATCACATTGTCCTGGGGCTCGCCTGTACCAGTGAGTCAGCCATTTCAATTCCAATCTTATTTGAAACCTTATGTTTAAACTTCCCACGAGGTCCCGCTACGCTTTTCTGACGTGGAGCGAATATCGCTGCTGCTATTTTATTTTACAGACCCATTCGCTATCTTCCACGTCAGTCTGCGCAACTAAACCCCTTTTTCTATAATTTCTAGCATATTCCCCACTTGTATTATCTTTTCCTGCACTTTGCCTTTATAAAAACCCAAAAGCCCCACCCTTCTCAAACCTCCTCCCTCCCTCACTTCATTCTCCTCTCTCTCTCTCTCTCTCTCTCATGGAAATTCCAGTAGTGAACAGAATAAGCGATTTTCAGTCCCGCATAACCTCGCTGCCGGACCCATCTTTTTTCTCACAGGCCTTTTCGATTTCCGTCATCGAAAGGGTCTCTCAAGCTTGCAGCTTTTGGAAATGGGGAGCTCTCATCATCGCAATTCTAGCTTCCTTCGGCACCATACTCACTAAAATAAACATTTTTATTACCAGACTCCGACGCCTAGGAGTTTTAAGCTCCCAGGCTGTTTCCCAGAAGCTCCAAGACGACGATTTCTCCGACATCGACGACGATGATGACGAAACCTGTTCCATTTCGTCGTCCTCCTCCTTGTCCGATGATGAATTAGAATCCGATTCCGAGATATCGTACGATAACGCCGGTACTCCCACTGCCAGGGATGAACATTTCCTAGTCAGGGGCTCTGGTTGTTACGGAGACGACCGAGGGCAGAATCGTAATTCGACGCTCCGCCGGCGCCGAAGCTTCGGAGGACACCACCGGTTCTCTTGGTCCGACTTCACCTCCGGCAAGAGTGTCGTCAAGCTCTGGGACACGTCTTCGCCGGCCACGTTTCTATCTGCGGACACAAGTGTCTCGGGGTGTGCGTCAATCGGTGTATGGGACACGCGCGTCGGATGCCGGTTTCCGGCAATACTCGCCGATTGGGGCCCGCAGCTCGGGAGAATCGTTGGAGTTGCGGCGGGCGGCGTCGAGAAGCTTTACGTCAAGGATGGCGTCACGGGGGCCTTGACGGTTGGTGACGTGAGGAAGGCGGAGTCGCCGTTGCGGAACGTAACGGACGCTGACATGGATGACACATGGTGGGATGCTGACGCCGTTATTCTGACGGACGAGCGTTTTGACGAGTCAGCCGTGAGTGGATGTGACTGGGCCGTCACGCGGTGTTGTAGCGCGGTTAGGTCTTATCTGTTGTAATTTTGTAATTGTAAGAGTGGGAAATAACAGATGTCAAATAATGCAAGGTCATTATTTTGTAAATATATTATTGTCTCCCTATTATTTATTTTTAATCAATATTGTTTCCCTATTTTTAAGGTTTATTTTATTTTTTATATGGTATCTTAGCTTGTAATTAACAGATAAAATGGGATATTGCAAGCTTCTTTGTAGCTTCCTTCCTGGTGATGAGCGGAGTCATTGTTTGCCACGTATTTTCGTTGTTTTAAGTAAATTGTTAAATTAAGAAATAAAAAAAATAGACAAGTCGTTATTGCTTTTACATCAATTGCCAGCGAGGACCATCTAAATTTAAAAAATAGAAATTAAAATATGCATCACGTGCAAAAACATAAATAATAATTGACTCTTTGTTTGCGTGAAGTGGTTCCAATACATTTGTCATTTCCGTTGTTTGAATTTAGGATTTTTCTAAGAAATTCAAATTCTTAGGCAAACTAGTACCCATACAACAACAAGAAAAAGGTATTTTTTTTTCTTGAATGTAAATTCACCTTATTTTTAATTGATTGAACATAAGTCATATTTTAGAATAAAGAGATTCTATGTGCAAGCAATATACAGTCCTTAAAAAGACATTGATTTTGCATAAGTGGGTTAGGTCATTGGTAGAATTGTATGCGCATTCAAGTTTGAGTCTATATTCTTGTAAATTATATTCATTTATAATAATTTAAATTATCACTCGTATCAAAATTCAAATAAATAAAAAAAGACATTGATTTTCTCATTTTCCCTTCATTACAAAACTTTGGAGACATATAGTATAGAGAAAGAGGAGAGAGGGGACGAGAGAATCTCACCAATCAAATGGATAGGTGTATTTTTGTAAATAATTGATACATGTATTTGGGTAGGGACGCATTGTTGGAAAGTTAAGTTTTCCCTTACAAAATTAGGTAGCAATAATGCCATGGTTTCTTGGACAAATGAATTAATTTTGTTTGTTGCTCCTAAAGAAGTTAGGAATACAATTAACATAATGCCGTGCTCTACTTTTAATCAACATTAATGGGTTGGCATTCTGGCGCATGAGAATTGAAGTAATTAAATTAAGCTTGAACAAAATATTTGCTCTATCTTTCTTTCCACACAGTTTCCTTTTGTCGATGTTATGGTTGGTTGAGAAATAGATAACCTATTTGATTCTCAAGGAAGAAACATCAGAACTCAAAGACCCATACATACATACATATATTATATATAACTTGGAAGTTTAATTTACTGTATAAATATGAATATTGTGTTACGCAACGATGAGCAAACTTTATCCTAAAACCAAGACAAGTACACTTTGTCTTCTACTTACTTTGGTCATAAAACAAATGAAACTTGTATACCATAAGTTAACCAGTTACGTGACCATTTTCAATTTTCCTCCCCAAAACGAAAACGCAACGTTATTGAATTTCTACTTTCTTCTGGCACCATGCGCCTCTGAATGTCTAGCTTTGGACAAAATCCACGGACCAATAAAAAAAAAAAGGGTATTTGGGTTTCTTTGTCGATGGTATCTTTTTCGGGCTCAAGTTATGTTTTTGGGCCCAAACCCATATGCAGTAAAACAAAAGTTTCATGGATCCTTCTATTATTATTTGATTTCTATTATCAAAATAAGGTTGGATTACGATTAAGGATTACTCATGTGGAGTCATTCTATAGTGAGGGTCTCATATATAGTCCTTTGGTGAAGTCATATTTTTTAACCGTTGGATCATGCTAACTAATTTAATCCAACGGTTAAGATATAAGGCATCACTTAAAGACCATATATAAGACCTTAACTATAGAATTCTTTTACTCATGTGTTTACTCCACATAAACGAATGAAAATGCTAGTGGTGCTAATACAAAATCAGGAATTCAACTCCTATTTTTTAGGAATTGGACTCTTGGGTGGGAGATGGTATTCTAATTTATGAATAACTAACCCATCAGTAATCCATATTTTTTACCCATTAAATCCGCATATAATTTATCATGTACTTTAATCCAACAAAACCCACATTTTGGTAAACATGCAAGAAATGTAAAATTAAGTTTCAATTTTATTTCATCTGGTCTGGTCGACATTAATAGTATATTAATTTTGAAGCAATCTATTGATCCCGAATTTCATCGTAAACCTAGAACATTGATGAATTGGCTGGCTACTAGTCTAGTAGTGGCATCTTTAAGCCAAAATGCGTTTGAAGAATGCTCATGATATGTTTGTTTATTGGTCAAGCCAAGACTTGAGGCTGTATATAAAAATTCTGTGGCTGGGGAGAGGGTAGTTGCACAGGAGCTTCCTTCTCTCCTTGTGCAGAGCAGTTTGTACTGAAGAAATATATATATATATGTATGTATGTATGTATAATGTACCCAACCCAGAATCTTATAAAACTTGAAGAAATATACATATATATATATATATATATATATGTATGTATAATGTACCCAACCCAGAATCTTATAAAATTTGAGAAGGGCTATTAATAATGAAACAGGCTGCAAGTAGGAAGAAACTAATTAAGCCAATAATAAGCATAGCATCGATCAAATTAAGTTTCTTTCCCCGTTAGATAGCTAGTGAACACATCTAAATTAAGAAACACAAATGAAGAAAACAAGAACAAATGAATCAATTATTAATTCAGCTATGGACAATGGACATAAAATCCAAAAAATAAACAGAAAATTAACGAATCAATTAAACAATAAATCAAAGTTTGCTGCTGCTGCTGCTTATGAATGAATGAATGATGTCAATACTCTGTGAGTCCCTTGATGAACTTGAACATGGAAGGAGAAATGGAACCACCCACGTTAACATTGGGAGACGCATGCGACGAGGAATCTGAGAATCTGTAAAGAGGCCGAGGGGAGCAGAAGAAATCGGTCGAAGAAGTCGAAGTTGGCGTGAACAGAGGGATGTCTGCAAAATAGGGCTGGCTTGGGTGGCTGAACATGGCATTGGGAGGATAATATCCACAAGACGACGATAAGCTGCCTTTGTTTCCTTGATGATGAACAACATCAACATTCTTGTTATTATTTTGATCACAATTCTCATCCGTGAGACCCGAAGACGACTGATCATTGTCATCGTGGCTGCAGCTGCTAATTATAGACTGACTTGCAGTACTATTCATGTTGTTAATGTCGATGATCTGGTCATCTTGATTTCTTCGCCCCTGCGACAACGACGAAGCGTCCAGCTTTACATGAACATGATCATCAGTAGTAGTAGTAGATTCAGGTTGTTGGGGTTGGTCGAGGCCGGTGAGCTTTTGGACCAAAGCCATGAAATCACGTGCCTGCGTGTGGATGATCTTGGGAGATTGGGTGTAAATGATCACCGGCTGCCGCTGTTGCTGGTGGTGTTGTTGGTGTTCATGGGGATGCTGTTGATTGGCCATGCGGGAAGAGGAA
The DNA here is from genome assembly GCF_000346465.2 of Prunus persica. NCBI lineage: Eukaryota > Viridiplantae > Streptophyta > Magnoliopsida > Rosales > Rosaceae > Prunus > Prunus persica. The sequence continues at coordinate 30,310,614 of NC_034009.1, read as the reverse complement.
TTATTATTGTTGGGAGGTTTTTGAATGAGATAGGAAGCCTTGTTGATCTTCAATGGGGAGGGGCGGTTGCCATTCATCATCATCATCTGATCTCTACTAACTGAATGTTGACGATCCTCATCCAGCTGGAGCTTTGCAGGGTTCATTGTGAATCAGTTGCCTCAGCTAACTAGTCTTAATAATTATCCAAAAAAGGAAATCAATCAGTTAATTAAGAACTAATTACGATGTCGAAAGGGTCACTGTATATATTAGAACCTATTGCATATCAGAGAGAGAGAGAGAGAGAGAGAGATGGGATATAAGATTTGATTAGAGGGAGGTAGAGATGATATATATAGAAAGCAAATGGAGAGAGATGAGATTAAGGCAAGCCAACTATTCTGACCGTTGACTTGACAATATTGACATAGATATCATCAGCGGGGAATATAATTGGGATAAAGAGATGGATGGGGGTGATCCATGTTGAATTGCAAAGTGCTTGTTGCTTGCTATGGTTTAGAGAGAGAGAGAGAGAGAGAGAGAGAGAGAGAGAGAGAGCTAGACGATTTAGAAGAGTTGTTAGATGTTTGTAGGCTTTTCCAAGTTTTGAGTTTTTGGTTGTCCTCTTGGGCGCATTTGTCGGCTGCCCCACGCAACGCCGGCGCAGTTGGCGCTCGGTCAAGCAAGACTCTTTTTTTATTCATTATTTATTCTTTCACTTTGGCTTTTTTGCATGCCTGGTTGAGGTTTCACATTATATATGGGACATGTTATGTGAGATGGGTGGTGGCTCTCTTCTCTATATCAAAAGATAATAATATTACAATTTACAAATAAATTAGAATTTAATTGCAGAAATGTATTATATATAAATGTTATTGCTTGCTAGGCTGGCTGGGAGGGAGATCCTTTTAGCAATTAGTTTAATTTGCTGAGTTATAGAGAGGTTGTGCCACTTGTGCTGAGCTTCCACCTTATTTTCTCAAAATAATTGGGCGTCAATTTTGGGAAGTTCCGTTTATTTAGTTTAGTGAATGGAAGGCAAGTAAGACTTGGGGTTTGCATTTGCTTCCACAAGCTACAACTTAATACTGTATATACAGTACGTATACGGATACTGCTTTGACTTTATATACGCACGTGTTGTGACTTTTGAATACGACAATTTTAGATATAACTTGATACATTATACATAGCCAGTCCTATCCAGTACAAACAAACAAACCAACAAGCTCAAACTCATTCAATTCCAGGCAAATCTCCTTTCTTTCCTGTTCCTACTGTTGGCGATGACGAGTCACCTCTGTCAGCCTCAACTAGTCAACTTCTGGCTCATAAAAACTTGGAGCCTTTTTAAAAATTGGGATATCAAGTTTTCTCCTATACAATTCAATGTCATCCTCATACTCTTGACCTCAATATAAAGTCAAACTCTTCCAGTTTTTTTTATGCTTTGCTTGTGTTGTTTATTTTTACACTTGGGTCAAATCCAAAACATTTGAAAAGTATAATTCTACTCAAATTAATATATTATTCTCATTTATGTCCCATTATGACCAAAACCAAAATATTTGCTTGTGCTGATTTCAAAAGGCAACTAAATGAAAATACAAAACAAAATAGCTAGCTACATTACATAATTAAACTTGTCCATTTACCCCTCTGCTTCACATATCATCAGGAAGAGAATTAACTACAATCCCAAATTCATATAAGAGAGTAACACGTACAATATAAAACTCGGTTTCGTAAAGTATACCACTAGTTTAACCGAGGCTTTCGGTTGGATCGATACGGTATTAAAAAAATTAAATAAATAATTGTTAAACCAAAACAAATCGTGGATTTAGTATGCTAAGTATTCGGATTGATGGGCATAAATGTCCAACTCTACTCTAAGATCCGTTCTAAATATGACAACTTGTAAACCTGGTGATAAGTAATATAATGTTAAAAGGTTGCCGATATTGACATATAGAAGCTATGTTCATAATCCATAGATTTATAAATTTTGGTTTGGAGCCAAGAGATGACAGAGTGTTTCCAGTTTGTACGTAGGTGGGCTAAGGGCTTAGTGCATAACTCTATTATAGTATTAAACAGTCAAAGTCTGATCCAAGAAAAATAAAACTCTTTTAATTAAGCCCACTATATTTCAACTGGCCCAGGTTTATAATGTTGAACAGTAGCACAGCAGAGCAGGTAGCAAATATATATTTCAAAACTACTACTTGTCTTCTCCTCTGTTTGCCGTTTAGAATGTTAATTCGCATCAAGCAAATAATGAAACACGTTTTCTTGACCACGGAAAAAGATTAATATAATGATTTGCATAATTTGAATATGATTTTCTTGTGTTTGTTTAAAGTCCAACTGCCGCATTGCATACTTATCTGCCTTCAATTTTACTTCCAAGTTTGTCAAAGGTCAAGTTCTGCTGCGTTCCTCACCTTAAACCAACTTTCCTTTTTCATGACGTTTTTTTTCTAAGTAATTATACCTTACCAAGAGATGTAAAAAGGGACAAACTAAGGAAAAGTTTAGCAAGAGTTCCCAAGTTTCAATTACCCACCTAATTAAATACGAAAAAAATTGCCACATCACGCATAAATCTCTTGCGTACCATCTTTTCAACTGCTACATTTAAAATAAGAAGAGAGCACACAACACAAGTATGTCAATTATGTCGCGGAAGCCCATTGGCCGGGCCTCTCCTATCTGAGTAGCCCATTGGCCCAGTAACCTGGCCAACTTGGTGGTTCTCATTGTGCTTGTAAAAAAGTCAGAGAGGCAACAGAAGCAGCGGCCTGTAAGTTTTACTCTTCCACACCACAAATTGAAAACTGGAATGGAAAACATGGAGTGGGGTTCAAACAAACTCACCACAAATCAAGAATGTAGTAAATAAAATAAAATACAGTTTTTTGTTCATTGGTATGTTTAAAATATAACAACTTGACTTGAGTTATAGGATCATGCGCAAACCAAACCAAACCGCACGCGCACTCTCTCTCTCTCTTCCATTCTTCTGCTCTGTGTCCATAAGAATATGATCATTGATCAGAAGAGCAGAAGAGCAGAGGAAAGAAGGCCTTTTCTCTCTTCTTGGTTTTGCCTACAAACACAAAGCCATCATGCGCTCCGAGTCTAGGCATATTCATTTACCCACAGTACAATAAGTGTGGCTCACAACACAAACATATTCATTTTATTCTTAAAATATGAGAATAAAATGGTTCAAAACAAAACAACAACACTCACTTCTCGATGCTTTTGTCTTTCACTCTTGCGATCACTCCTGTCCTTGGATCTCCCGATTGCCCTTTCTGCCATTGATTTATTGTTTCTATGTTAACTCCATATGTTTTTCTTCTAAACCAAATTTAATTAATTAAATCCCCCATAGCTGTCTACCTATAGCTAATGCGACCCATGATTTTGACTATTCATCCATTTCCCTCCTCCTCCGTATTATGCACAAAGCTTGGTGGACCAACCTACATATCATCAATATATACATAAATATTACGGTGGTTCAGTGGTTGTTGTTTTGTGATTTGTGTATGAAATGAATGATGCTTCTGACTTGAGCACAAACAAACAGACATACTCAGAAAGTGTAATAATAATATTTATAATTCTACACGCATGTTTTGTGTTGGTTACGAGAAGATGATCATCATTCATGGTCGATGGTCCCCCAACAAGAGTTTCAATTAATTAATTCGAACTACTTTTCTTAATTAATCTCTCATTTGTACGTGCCATTTCATGCGCATTGCACATGCTTGCTAGCTGCTGCATCTTCCCCGTTTTCAGAAACATTTACCAAATTTTCCAGTTCAGAGAACTTAAACCTGTTTGATCCTAAACCTTTCAACTAATAATTGCTCCCTAATGTCTAATAATAATTCATTCTTCTCAAATATATAATAAGCTGTCATTCACCCATTCTGGCCTCAGACTCAGTTGTTGATTATACAAATCATTTTGAATTTTATGTCCACTAGAAATTGTCCCCCCCCCTCTTGTAACTTGTATGGCAGCACCATTGCCCACTTCTCCTGTCACTGTCACCCAATTTGCATCCATCCTTCAATAAACAACACAAATCTTCCCTCTCTATAATCGCTCTCATTAGTTATTGTAATTAGCACTAAACACATAGCTTTTCCTTAAAATCTAGTGGTTTGAGTGGCAGAGACACAAGAAACAGTTGCTCTAGCAGAAATTTGATGGGTTCCTTCCTTTCCTAGGCACCCAATTTCGTACTAAATAAATTGGTTTTAATAAGAACTCCATGTAATTTGAATTTCGTCCCCACACGGATATGTCATACGAGTACCAACCCGGTTACACGCATTTGGGGTTTTCCCAGAGAAAAGAAAAACAACAGTTTCAAGGGTTTGGATAACGACCTTAAAAGGATCATTCATCTCATCCTTAAACCTCACATCATCACATCACATCACATCATATCACATGATCACATCACAAGAAGCTTCTATAACTAATTGTTTCAGAAGATTCAGAACCTTGAACTCAAAAGAATGGCCTTGTTATCTGTAAACTGGTGCCCCATCAACAACAGTGCCCAAAAACTCACTTGCTTCAAAACAGAGTGTTAAGCTTAAAGTTCCAAGCTTTTAGGGGAAAAATCTTGCAGATAATCTGAATTTGCAATTACAATGTGCTCCTGAGTTTCATCAATAAAACAACTGGGTTCTTTTAAAACCTTTCCACTTGAAATGTATCAACTTAATTGATGCTCTGATGCTCAGAACATTTCATCACTCTGCTGCTGCTGCTGCTGCTGGTGGCAACAAATTGACAAGTCATGACTTCCCATTCTGGGTAGACAATTCCAATTACATGTGTTGATTGATGAAGCAGAGCAGAGCAGAGTAAATGTTGAGAAATGGAAAGAAAGCATCATCCTAGCCTTCACTTCATAGTTCATATCCCTGTCCTAGTTATAGATTAGCAACTCCGCCATTAATATTTGTCAAAGACTCGGGACTTGGGATATCACACACTTTCCAAAATTCTCTCACCCAATTCACAAGGCACAGAGACAACCAGGTCCTCCATCATTCAATAGTTCTTTGAATTGGGTTTTAAAAACTGATTAGCCTAATGAGAATCTCAAAAGAATAAACAGAAACTTGCCGGAGGAGGAGACTAAGAACGTGTGTGTGTTTGGTATAATCTAAAAATAAGACGACGGACGGACAAATTGCATGTATCTAATAAGATGTTCCTTTCTTATGTTTTATTTTATCAGATCATTCTGGCATTCTGGCATTCTACAAGATCTAGAGAAGAATCTAGTAAATTACAAAATCTCCGACTCGTTTGCCACCACCTTCAGTCTTCAGACCCCTCACCTCTCACCTCTCTGGCATAATGGCATAATGGCATAATGGCATTTGACATACAGGAACAGGACAGTTTGATTAGATTTCCCCCTTTTTCTAGATAGGAAAAAATCAAATGTTAGCTTCAGCTGCCACTGCAACAAATTCCATTTTCAATTGCACGCAAATACCTGACTGACAGACTATTTATTCCCTCATTTTCTAATATAAAATCCAGGCCATTTCTAATTTTCTATGCACAAACTTTGAGTAGTATTGGAAATAATTATTTAGTCATGTGTTTTAGGCTGCAAAAAGCAAAAAGGGCAATCTTGTATGTCATCCTCACCAAAAATATGAAACGAAAAACAAAACAAAAATTTATATGATTCTAGGAACTGGGAAGAGTTGAGTGTGTGATTTGCTCGTTACTACTAACACACTAAATATGTGATTAAGAGACTTCCTAAACAAATTGATACAAACACAATTCACAGAATTTTCCTAATTAAGGTTGCGGAATTCAGAAAAACTCTTTTGCTTCCCAAAATTGTTGTCTCTCTTTTTCCTTTTTTTCATCTGTCGGTTTCTTGTATTTGTGTTTTTTTCCTCTTTTTCCACTTCCCTCCCAAACCAAAAATTTGTAACCCACTCCACTCTTCATGTTCTATTCTACTACACAGTCGCATTGTCCCGACCTCAGTCCTCAAGTCCCCAACTCCACTCTCACCTTCTTCTTTTTTGGTGCATATGGGAATTGGGAAGTAGAGGCACAGAGGAATCTTTCCCCAAAATTGTTAACAAACTAAAAACTCGGAGGAAATTTTTAAAAAAAATAGGTGTATAGCTGGAAAAAGCTGGAAGACCTACTCCTCCAAGAAGCGCTTCACAACCTTCACGCTTGGTTTGACAACCTGCCTCTCCCATATCTCTGACCACCTCTTTCCGTCGTCCTCATCCGACGACGTCGTAGCAACCACCGCCCTAAATGCGTCCGTTGCATCTAGCCTCTGTAGGTCCCACCCTCCTCCCTTCAGCCGTAGGATCTTACCTATCTGCCTCTTCGCCAGCTGACACGTGTTGTCCTTGATCGCCCTCACCGCCTCTTCGTATGCTCCCCTCCGCTCCCGATCATCACCCTCCCCGCCTCTCCCCTGCGGTGGATACCTTTTAAAATACCTAGTGAACTCGGGAACCCCAATCGCCTTTCTCAACGCTGTCTGACTCGCCGTCGATTCGTCTTCGTCCTGGCGATCCGGGTCGCAGAACTCTGCCAACTCGTCCAACATCCCAGAGTCGAGCATTTCGTCCACTCGCTTGCACAAGTACTCAGTCAAGACCGCCAACGACACGTCCACCCACAGAAAACAGCAATTATACCTGAGCTCGGAAGAGACAGAGCCATTGAAACCCGGTTCGAAGACATTGGAGCCCGGTTCGAACCGGTCCACGAGGAGCGCATGAATGAAGGAGTTGGAGCCGCCGACGAGCATCGGCACCTTCCTTCGATTCGTAATGCTGGAAATGGCTTGACCGGCGACTGCGCGGAATTGGGAGGGAGTAAAATCGCCGTGGCGAGGGTCGAACTCGCCGAGGAGATGGTGGGGGACGCCGAGGCGGTCGGGGATGGGAAGCTTGTTGGTGGTGATGTCGAGGCCGGCGTAGAGTTGCATTTTGTCGGAGTTGACGATTTCGAAGGAAGGGAAGCGGGTGGCGAGGTCGAGGGAGAGGCGGGACTTGCCAGCGCCTGTGGCGCCCATGATAATGAGAAGCTTGTCCTTGCGCTGTTGTTGCTGTTGTCGTTGGCGTGGGGTGGTGGGGCCGGAGGCCATGTGGGCCCAGTGGCGGGGCTTGTTGTGGGGGAGAGGATGATGATGGGAAGGAGTGGTAGGGCAGAGGTGGTTGACCGGCGGTAACAAGTGGAAACGAGAGATATAAGAATATAAATTGAAATTGAGATTAGAATAATGGTGGTGGGAGTGAGTTGGGAAGGGATGAAGTGTCATAGGAAGAGAAGGACAGGCTGTGTGTTTTGGTGAGCTGGGTATAATATGACCTGCACTGCACACACTGTTCACGCTTATACGGAATGGTAACGGAAGAGAGAGAGAGAGTGCTTGTTATAATTTTTGTGTGGGTGGGGAAGGTACAGACTAATTTGTCCAGTGCTGCCTCCCTGGTCGACGATGGATATAACGATGATCAGTACTAGCAGTCAGGACAGGACGGTACAAAAACCTGTTGGTTAATGATGGTGGTGGCGGTGGTTGCGGTGGCGGTGGTGGTGGAATAATGATCATATAGTATTAAAAGACCAAGACGAAACGACTTAGGAGTATGAAGGAAACGGCAGTGGGATATGGAAAAGCGGAGTGGTGTTTTTTGCCTGGAGCTGTTCTCTGCTGGACTCTTCATGCCCGTATCCCAGTTTGTTCATACTCGCCCTCTCCGTGCTTCTCTGCTCTCTCTCTCTCTCTTTGTGCGTGTGTGTTTCTGCCTTTTATTGGCTCTTCCACCATCCCCCATGCCATACCTCTCTCTTTATATATATATATATATAAATATATACAACCCTTCCCTTTAGTGCCATAACTTGTCAACATGTTTTTATATTTTCTTCTTGACAAAGTTAAAATATAAATAAATTTAATGTAAGCAGCTTTTAACTCAAGTGATTATGAGAAATTTCCTCTTTACTATCGCTTATATATAAAATAAAATAAAAAAGCAAAAATGGATCATGTTTTTCACTAGTTCACCATACTCGCTCTCAACCATGGGCCCGTTAAAAGTAGAATACAAGTGCAAATACATACCAAATTCTAATAGTTGATAACAGACATTATTTGAACATTTTTTTATTAAATAATAATAACGATTAAGGTAATAACAAGCATCATATATATGAAAGTTGAAACACACCGAATTTATCTCTTCCTTTTTGGCAAGAACATGACACACATCAATTCCTCGGTCACGTTCAACCAATAACCTTTTTCAACACAAAAGTCATATACCCATATTCTCAAGTCAAATCAAGTTAAAAGAATTATTTTTTTTCAAACAAAAAACAGAGATTCAATTCAAGCATTAGGTTTAGAGAGAAAACTGATGATGCATGAATTTGCATATTGATAGTAAATGAACTATATAATGGCATTATTATTTTCAAAGTGTCACGAAGTACAAAATGAATATTTTTACTTGTAACTTGTTATATTATTTTATTTGAAGTCTTCGAAGCTTAATTATTTCTCTCTCACCCTCTTTTTCTCTTGACCTTTTAATATTGCATAGTCCAACCCCTTCCGTAACGATCAGATGCATGCTCCTAACCCTTTTATGCCTTAAAACCCCAGTTATTATTAATGGAGCAGAATTTGACGTTACAGATAGAGATAGAGAGGTTGCTGGATGCCATCCAGGGTTCAAAGCCTGCTGGCCCAATAATGGTTCTTGTTTTCAATAATAATCTTGATTTTTGTTCTTAATAAGGTTGAGATTCTACTCCTCCTCCTCATAACATATGTGATGACGAGAACTCATTTCTCTCTACTCAAAATGTGTTGAGAGAGAGAGACAAGAGTGACTTGTACTCAAAATCCATGTTATTTCTATGGTGGAAAATTATGTTCAAACAAGGGGGTTTCTAAATATTCTCGCTTGCGTGCACATACACTACACCCCCGTTCAGTGTTTGCCAGTAAGTTGACCCCAACCCAAATTGTGTTCCCTTCTTTATTTTTTTTGAATTTTTTTTAGGAGATTCATTATAATACACAATATAGGAGTCCAAATTATATAATTAAAAAAACCCTATATGAAATGGACTTTAAAAACACACTCAAAGTTCATTTACAATATAACAAAAAAACTTTTAACTTCTTTTAAGTTACAAAACTGTCATTGATTTTTTAAAACAAACCCAACCCAAAAACATCATAAAAAAAACCCAAAACACTCAATAGGACATCAAAGTAATTTAATAATTAAAATTAAATTCAATATGGCCAGATGACAATTTTTGGGTTTGTTTATAGAAATTGAATGGTGTAGAGTTTATTTATAGTTTTAGTGCTAAGAATGAGTATATGACTAAATATCTTTCTTTTTTTTTCTTTTTTTTGTATGGGCATATTCTAATGTGATTCATTAATTCACTAAGTATATGTATTATATATCCAGTTGTATTTTTCTGGAATTTTTAATTCCCTTCCATGGTTACGATAGGTAGGTTTGGTAGCAATATATGTTATGTTTGCCGGCCAGTGGAAGTTAGATGACGCAAACATGAACCAGGAAGGATTGAGGATTGAGGATATGGATACATTTGGCCACCTGGAAGTAGATACAATCATCCTAAAATAATAATGTTAAGTTAACCAATGAATCTTATTACGAGCTAAATTAGCAGCAAACAAAAGAACAAAAACAAGATGAATTCGCCGGACTTATATTATGTTATGACATAGGAAAGATTAATAAATAAATATATATATAAAACAAACATTGGGCCGGGGTTTCTTATGATCACGACTGTGTTGTGAATTGTGAACATGCCTCTGTATATGAGTGCTGCATGCGAGCGTGGGCTTGACTTGAGCTTGACGATGGCGTAGGTGATTGGTATTTGGTGGTGTGTGTTGTGAGGCTCTTCACGATGACAGAGGGCGTGACTCTCTCTCTCTCTCTCTCTCTCTCTCTCATGGCCCTATGTTTATATTAATGCGGTATGTTGCGCCATACGGTTACATGCTTGCTTTTATGTTTCGGCCTTGTTTTTGCTTGTGTTGCATTTCTACAATCTCTCCATTTAATGCATCCCTTCCATTAGTTCATTATTGATGTTTTTTCTTCTTCTAAGGATACGTTGGTAATATCGGCCACCTTTGAAAAAATGAAAATTAAGAGAAAGATTATGTTTTTAGTATGATTAATCGCCAATGGTCTTTGTATCATGTCAAACTCATCATTTTGATCCCTAAACTTCAAAATCAATTAATGTTGTCCTCATTCCCTTGCTCCGTACAACAATGTCATTCACGATGTCAATTCAGTTTAAAATTCTATTAAAATGGAATGATGAGTGTGGATTGGAAAAAGAGTGAGGGGTATACATGGGCTAGAGAAGAGGGGGCGGGCATGGGAGTGCGGACTGGGGGAGGGGGGGATAAAAAGAGAGGGGTGATAATGGATGAGAGGAATTTTCAATGAAATTGACTCGAAAATGATATATTAATGTACATGATAAGAGAATAAGGATGACATTGATTAGTAAGTTTAAGAATCAGAATGATGAGTTTGACATGATATAAGGACCACATAGACATATGATATAAACTTATAAAAGAAATAGTTAAATTGTAAACCAATTATTATTTTTGATACCATTCATATCTAGGCGAATCTAATGTTGCAATAAAAAATAAAATGAAAAGCCAAATATAAAAGCAATCATGAATCCCCAACTTATGCAGAGTCATTTCAAGAAGAAAAGAATGGCATCGAGTATATTAGCTGAAAAGGGGGTGAGATAATTGAACTGCTATATACCTTACAAGCATGGCCTTGCATAGCATGCAGTAGTCTTTACACGATATTGTCCTCGTTATGTCATTGTGTGGGAAAGTATCACGTCTCTAAAATAAAAGAGACGAACGTTGTTTTTGTTTTGTACCATTTAATCAAATCGAACATGCAGGAATTGATTGGTGTCACATCGGACTTACAGACGAATTCAGAGACAAATAATAGACGTGTAGAAATGTGGCGGCCGGGCTGGATATCCTATATCATAGGATTCACATTAATTTACCCATAACTAGTTAAAATGTGTCCCCAACATTAACATATGTAGAAATTTGCTCAGCTTATATTAATAGATGATTAATTTAAAATTTATACAAGACAAGTGCTAGATTTTGATGTTCACGTATCAAATGCATCAAATGCGCTATTGACACGAATACTTATATCATAATTTCGAAAAAGACTATATAAATCTACAAAGCAAAGGGCTGATGTGGTGGTTGGTGCAGCAGATTTTTTCTTCACCTTCCTTGCACACGATCTTGTAAAGTCGGTCAGTCCTACTATAGTATCATTCGGGAGTTGGTTTGGGGTTTGCCGCGCCCCGATTGTTACATTTAAAAAAGGTTGAAATTTTCAAAAGCCAAAGCCAATAGCAAGATGGGTGCATGTAGAAATTTGGTAATGGGGGATTAGAATTTCTAGGTTTTAGATTGTGCATAAGTGTTGCAAGATTTAGAAGCCCAAAGATCCAAGTCGGTGTTGAAAAGGTGGGATTGAAATCATGATCAGCATTGAACGCTCTCCCCTTGGTACGAAAATTTCTAACTAAATAAACTACAATTTGCACTGGATCCCCCAAACCATGACTACAGTAGATATGACTGAGCTTGACGGCAAGGAATAAGACGTGGGGATGCACAACTTTAATGATTTATATCTTTAAAAGGAGGAGAATTTTAAGCTAGCCGGGATCCTCATAACGACTTTTAGGTTTCGATGGGCCTCAGTCAGTCTTATCTTTTGATTTATTTATTATATACTACAATTGAATTGAATATCCTTTTTTTAAATTAATCATCTGGAACGATATGGATTAGGGCCCCTTTAAGATTTGATCGTGGCGGGGCTTAGTCGATCCATCGTATTATTAGTAAGACTCATTTGGATGATGAGTATTTTTTTTAAAATCTTTTTCTTTCCAAATCTACGCATGCAGTTCATTAAGCAGCCAACGAACCATATGCTACGCGTGCTCTAAAAAATACACGTACTCTTGCTACACCAAGATGATATCAAGCCTTAATAAGATAAGTAAAGTGATTACTAAAAGCTACATAGACCCACACTAGAAGAATTTAAGATTGTGTCAAATGTGATTTGATCGTGACGGAAGAGTTTTTCGATGCGGCATCATTTGACAATGTGACCATTCGTAACACTAAATACTTTTTTCATAAAGTTGTAAGCGATAGGGATATATATATTACTTTTCATGAAGTTGCTAACAAATTTAATTCAAAACGTATAAAATAGGTGATTAAGTTCACAAACTCAATAGGAATCCAAAGATCTGTTAATTAAACTGACATCAACATCTAGCCAATCATACATCAGCAATCCTAATTCATGTAATATAGTACAACTACGTACCTAAATTAAAGGCATGACAATCGGACACATGTACACACATTATAACAATTTTCCATGTGTGTACCTCTGATAGCTGTACCTACTTCTCTGGCTATGAAAACGGGAAATGATAATCATGCCACTGAGCTGAGCGGCCAACGATTTTCCAACTGGTTGACTGTTGAATGCTTTTTCAAGTTGGAAAATCACCAAATAACTCTACTTAGTGACTTCATTTTCATTTAATTTCCAAGTCCTCCACAAAATTTGGCCAAATATAGTGACGGGCGCTTCTCCATCAGCAAATCAGAGATGTGGTTTCAATTCCCTCCTCACCTAGTTATTACTCGTCTTCGTCGTCGTATGTTTGATCCGTTCAAAATATTTGCATGTGTCTAATCAGTTTGGTGTATAATACTGTTGGTTTCACTTCCTACACTGTGATGCGAAGAACAAAGATTAAATCAATCGGGTCCGCAAGTTTTGGATTTCATTTTACATCAGAAAGAGAGGCAACCGTTGACTATTTATTACTACAAGCCAGCCAACTACTCATCATCAACTCCAAATCACAGCCCTGAATTTTACTTTACTAATAAATCACATGCATGATGAAAGAGACGGACAGAGATAAACCAGATTATATAAATAAATTACCCAACTATACTCTTTTATTTGTTTTTCTTTTGGTGAACGACACGGGTTATGCTTTTCTTTAATTACACAAACTTGTTTAGATTTTGTCCACTTGGCTTAATCACTGCTTTACACTGCACTTGTTGGTCATCTACACTTGGGCCGCCGCACTTATCATGATCAAGTGTTTTGTTTTGTTTTTTAAGAGAAGATTAGGTAATTAAATCGTTATTTAAAGCTAAACTTAATACGTACAAAGCATGTAATGTTAGTTTATGGAGTTTGCAAGATGGGTTTCGTTTTATATTTAATATTTAATATTTAATGTTTAATTTAGAGAGACACAAGTGTCCAATGTTTTTTTTAGAATGCGAATTCATTCATAAAACCACAGACGTATAAAGAGCGACATGATACAGTGATTTTGTTAAAACCTACCTAGGACAATCTTATGGGACAAATCTCATGGGAAGAAAGAGTACCACACAAGTCATGAACTAACATGAGAGTCCAATTCAGGTCATTTTGGACCATTACAATAAAAGAATAAGTAAAAAATAAAACCTAACACAAAGACCTCCAATGAGAACCGCAACTAGAGACCAACACAGTGGACCCACATGAGAAGACCGTAGAAACCCTCGTTTAGAGATATTTAGTCATATACCCATTCTTAGCACAAAAAATATAAATAAACCCTACATAATTTAATTTCTATAAACAAACCAAAAAAAAAAAAACTCAAAAAATAACATCTAGCTCTATTTAATTTAATTTTGATTATTAAATTACTTTAATGCCCTATTGAGTGTTTTAGGTTTTTTTTAATGAGCTTTTAAGGTTGAGCTTGTTTTAAGAAATCAATGGTAGTTTTGTAATTTATAAGAAGTTAAAAGCCTATTTGTTATGTTGTAAATGGACTTTGGGTGTGTTTCTAAAGTCCATTTCATACATGATATTTTTATAATTTGAGCTCCTATATTGGATATAATAGTGAATCTCTCAATTGTTTATTCATAAATTTATCCACTTATAAAATTACATAAAAATATAACTATACCCAAAAAAAGTCCAAGTAGCCATTAATTTTTGTTAGCGGTGAAAATGGTATGTGGGTAGGGTGGCTAACAATATGTGACAGTGAGATAGTGATAGATGCAAAAGACAAATGACCAAAAGGTCCGCGGTCGAAGGGTTAATTGGGCCTTTTCCTGATCGGTGGATACAGCCCAATATGATGCCACAGGCCCAACTGTGCAGTCCAAGCCCAACTAGCAGGCTGACCCCTTTGGGCCTTTAGCCCGTCTACAAGACTTGGATAGCTGTCAGCTAGGAAACCACACTAGATCAAAGAGCATTGCAGAGAAAAGTGGCGGATGAGCAGCAGCAGCTTCTCTACTGTTAATGTAATACATGGTGACATTCTAAGTAGCAAACTTCATTTAAATTCTTATAATCCAAAAACATTGAAGCATATATATATATATATATAAATGAGTAGTGCTTCCACCTTTCCTTTTCTTTTCCTGATTAAAGAGATAATACCTCAGTTTCCTTCAACAATGATATAACCTGACCATATGTTACAAGTTACAGGGTTGCAAAATCTACAGAAACAAATTAATGTTTCCCTTATCCTGGTTTTGAACCCTAGGCTCCGTGCCCAAGATCCAGAAAGTCTGGTACATATCCAGATGATTTTAGCAGTTTCGTCAATCCCCTCAAGGCTCCATATATTTCCTCAGTCTCAGGATGCCTCTCATCTAAGGAATAGAACTCAACCACACCATCATTGGCCTCAATAAAGCTAACACCTGGGACTTTTTTATACCCAGTATCCCTCATTGCAACTTTTAATCTCGCCACATCTCTCCATCTCCCAAGATCGCCATAAATATTTGAGAGCATGACATAGTTTGCAGGGTTTTTCGGTTCAAGTTCAATGAGACGTTCAAGAGCCAGCTCTGCAAACTCAATGTTTTTGTAAATCCGACATGCCCCTAGTAAGGCAGCCCAAATAACAGCATCTGGTTCCATTGGCATCTTCCTCACAAAGTTCATGGCCTGGTCCAAAAGACCCGAGCGTCCCAGCAGATCCACCATACAACCATAATGCTCAATCTGTGGCACAATTGAGTAGTCATCAACCATTGATTGGAAATACAAAAGGCCATCTTCGACCAATCCAAGATGTGTACAAGAGCACAAAATGCCTATGAAGGTGATCCCATCTGGGTTTTCTCCATAATTCTTCATCTGGCGAAACAAATTTAAGGCATCCGCCCCACGACCGTGCATTGCCAAGCCACAAATTATAGTGTTCCAGGTAATTAAATCCTTGTTATCCATGCTCTTGAACACGTCAAGTGCATTATCAATGATCCCACATTTTGCATACATGTCAATCAAAGCATTCCCAACGAAAACATTTCTCTTGTACCCAATGCTCTCTGCATATACATGTACCCACTTACCCAAATCAAGAGCTCCTAATCTTGCACACGCCGACAACACAGTCACTAAGGTGGCATCATTAGGAAGCACATCACTCTCGCTTAGCATCCGCTTGAAAGATCCCAGAACTTGAAAGAAACGTCCATTACGTGCATATCCTCCAATTAATCCATTCCAAGAGAAAACATTCCTCTCAGACATCTCTTCAAACAACTTCTCACAAGCATCAATCTCCCCATTACTTGCATAACCATTCAAAACGGTATTCCAACCCATCACATCTCGTCTTGGCATGTCATCAAAGAGTTTTCTAGCTGCCACCATATCCCTCAGCTCAATATAACCTGAAACCATGGTGTTCCACAACACAATATCACGTTCGGGAGCCAAATGAAAAAGGCGCTGTGCAGAAACCATATCACCACACAAGATGTAACCATTAATCATGGAAGTCCAAGCAACCACATTCCTCTCGAACATCTCACCGAACACCTTGTAAGCAGCTCCAATCACTCCCCCAGCCGCATACATTTCAATCAGCGTCGTTCCCACATATGGGTTTGCTCTAAAACCACCTTTTATCACTACACAATGCACCTCTTCACCTTCTACCAACCTTTTCAGTCTCCCACAAGATTTAATCACAACAGGAAACGTGAAGCAATTGGGCATTATATCCATGCTCTTCATCCTTCCAAACAATAGTATAACTTCTCTATGACTCTGATTCTTAGCATACCCTCTGAACATTGCATTCCATAAAGCAAAGTTCGGGTCCGGAATTCCATCGAACACTTTGTGGGCATACGCCATTTGCTTCAGTTCAGCGCATGCTGTAATTAGTTTTGGGGCGATATAGTGGTTGTGCGAGAAGCCGTGGGTGATTATCTGGGTCTGTGTTTGGCGAAGTTGCTTTGTGGCCTTACATGATTGCAAGAGTGAGATGAACTTCTCTTCGAGAAGTCTGTGAGGGGGCTTTTGGGCCAATTCATGCAAAATCTTCGCTATTTTGTTTTTTTTATCACAAGGTTATGTTTGAGCGGGAGAACCAACTGTTTCTGAAAACTTCAATAAGGCAATATCAAATTATACTTTAATTTTACACCCAAAAAAAAATAATTTCTAATTTCCAGACAATAAATTATAGTGCAGCGCACGTGGTCCACTCTGTTTGACTAAAACCAGAGCTATGACCGTCAAACTTGCATCCACTTCCCATTAACTATTCCATAATTACAGCCATGAACCTTTCGCTTACTCTGAGTTTCCGACCAACGGAGCCTTCTCTGTTTGACCGGAAATCCTTCTCTCCGATCAAGTATGCACAAAAACAGCACGTACCCATTTTTCATCAACCAAAATTGGACCCAAGAAGAACTCAGTTCAGTGTCACGGCTAAGAGACCGTCGCCAATAGAAGGCTTAAGCGAGGAGATGAGCGTCATGGCTTCGCAGAATCTAGACCATGCACCTGCTCGGAGACGAGTTCGGTCTGCATTCGTTGACGTGCATCAACAGCTTGATCATTGCTTGTTCAAGGTTCGTTCAATTTGACTATGGTCGTGATAGGCTGCTAGCTTGCTGCTCAAACATTTGTAACAGTTGAATGGAATTCAAGTTTCAATTTCAAAATATTAGGAACTCATAATGCGTTTGCTTTCTCCCTCTTGAAAATTTTAGATGGATCATGCTGGCATCAGAACAGAGGAGGTAAGAAACAAATTGACTTCTTTAATTCTTAATTCCCCAGATTTAATTGATGATCATTTTAGAACTTGTTGTGGCCATTGTTCGTAGTGGTATGGAAGGAACTCAAAGGGCATGCAAATTTTCTGCAAAAGCTGGTTGCCAAAACTAGATGTTCAAATCAAAGGTGCTTTATGTTTTTGCCATGGGTACGGTAGCACTTGCACATTCTTCTTTGAAGGTTGGTTGCTCTGTCTTTCCCTTTACTTATTTGTTTATTAATTTGTTTGTAAATTTGAGCAGCTACTTCCCTGTATTATAATTAATCCAACTAAAAGTTTATGCCAATCTAAGGCCAAAACTTGGAAGTTTTACACATGGTGCGGTTCGAATTTGGATTTTCAGGTATTGCTAAGCGAATTGCTGCATCTGGGTACGCTGTATATGCTGTGGACTATCCAGGTTTTGGTCTTTCTGAAGGATTGCATGGTTACATCCCAAACTTTGATGAATTGGTTGACGATGTTAATGAACAATTTACTAATATCAAAGGTGTGAAATTGCCTAGACTCAATGTTATTCTTCATGGTATTTTGCTGTGATCACTTTGTATTGCAAGTTGCAACTCTTACAAGACAGGCTTGCTAATTGCTAATTGCTAATTGCTTTGTATTACAATTCAGGAAGACCCGAAGTGAAAGGTTTGCCCTTCTTTATAATGGGAGAGTCCATGGGCGGAGCTGTCACTCTCAAGATTCATCTAAAAGAACCGTCTAAATGGGATGGAGTAATCCTTGTAGCTCCAATGTGTAAAGTAAGCTCCTTCTCTTTCTTTGTTTTTTGTTTAGTTTTCACTAGCAAATTGTGTTTCCGTGTTTACATGTTCCTCTCCATCTCCATTGCTGCGCAAACTAGTGATAATGTTGGTTTCCTTGGCTGATTTAGTTACATTCGGACTTCTCATTCTTGGATCACCAACTGAATATTTGTCTGTTGACTTTGAGTTGCCAAGATTGCAGAGGACGTGATGCCTCCAGCAATAGTTCTGAAGCTATTAGCACTCATGTCTGAAGTTTTGCCTCAGGCAAAACTCTTTCCCCAGAAAGACATGGCTGGCCTAAGCTACAGAGATCCGAGAAAGAGAAAAACGGTTAGCCCTTTCTGCACTTCTCCATTTAGTTGGTTGATCAACTGAAGCTGAAACAATAGTTAAATTGTGATGTTAATTTTCTCTCTTTAGGCTGGTTACAATGTGATTTCTTACAAAGACCACATGCGATCAAGAACAGCTGTGGAACTGCTGAAGGCCACAAGTGATATAGAAACACAGTTGGATAAGGTCGGTTGCCCTTTGTGCTATTCTGTCATGCCCTTTCAAAATTACCAGCAGCATGACTTAACTAGTTTCTGGAGATTTTGCAGGTTTCAGGGCCATTGCTAATTCTTCATGGAGCGGCAGATAAGGTGACCGATCCTTTAGTGAGCCAGTTACTTTATGAGAAGGCCTCTAGCAAGGATAAAACTTTGAAGCTCTATCAAGATGGTTATCACTGCATTCTTCAAGGGGAACCTGATGACAGAATTTTTACTGTCCTAGATGACATTGTAACATGGCTTGATTTTCGGTGCTCCCCCAATTAAAATTTACAATCATTTACAGCATCCTTTCACATTTTCCTTTTAAGATTTTGATAAGATGCCAGTGCTTGAATTGATAGTGGTAAACGCCATAATTTGATGAGTTAAAGGGACATATCCAAATTCTCATGTCCTCTTTATGAGAAAGACTTCTATGAAATGGAGATATCATTATTTTTTTATACCCAACGAATGACGCTATGACATGCATGATAACACTTCCACGTGACATAACATTATTGGTCGAAAATAGCAAAACAGTATTATCCCGATTGAAACAAAGTTTTTCTCCCCTTTTACATGTAACTACAAAAGTTGAACTTGTAGGTAGGCCATAGATTAGCTGGTTCCATTTATTGTCGACTTATAAACTTTCCAAGAAATCTCGTACCATAATTTGTAATATTACATAACCCTTTTCAGTTTTTTTGTTCTTCCCCAACAAAAGAAAAACACTAGTTCAAAAGGGTACAGTTGAATAGCTGTCGTATCCTTATAAAGTATCTATATAATTAAATTTCCTATATATAAGCATTAAAAAAAAATAAAAAAAACCAGAACTAGGAGGGATCTCTCCACTCCGACCAAAAGAAAAATATTTAAGCGCATGCTCCATGTGCATCTTCTAGGAAAAGTGACGTGCACTTTGGATGGACAAAACAAAAGTAGAAATAAAATCGAAGTCGTGCACTTCGGCTCGTTTCAAAGGCTTACTGGAGAGCTCCCTGTCTGTGTTTGACGTTTTCCTCACTGACCTCTCTAATGGACCTTTCCCGTGCTCTGAGATACCAACCTCTTAAGCTTCCTTTGTTTCCTCCTCAATTCCAAAACCCAATCAACCATCTTCATCCAAAGCCCACATTTTTAGTCCCCAGAGGAACTCGCCTAATGGTTACCGCCAAGAAAAGGCCACCCATTGAAGGTGTAAGTGAGGAGCTGAACTCGATCGCTAACCAGAACCTCGACTTTGCTTATACTCGCAGGCAGGTTCGATCCGCTTTCGTTGAGGTCCAGCAACAGCTTGATCATTGCTTGTTTAAGGTTGGTTTCTTTTAATTGTGATCATCATCTTAACCTTTACTTTACCAGCCTTCGATTCGTTGAAACTAAGTAACAGTAATTAATGCTTTTATTTGTTCTTCTTATTTGGAATGGATTGGCCGGTAGTTGGCTCCTACTGGGATCAGAACAGAGGAGGTAAGAGTTAATTTTGTTTACCTGAAATTGTTTGGAAAGTAGAAGCTATCTACATTGTATTTAATTTTGCAAATGCTCCATTTGTTTGCTGACAAAATGCAAGTATGGATTGCTACTGTTATTGGGTTTGTAGTGGTACGAAAGAAATTCGAGGGGGTTGCAAATTTTCTGTAAAAGCTGGATGCCAAAACAAGGTGTTCCAATTAAAGGTGTTTTGTTTTTTTGTCATGGGTATGGTGACACTTGCGTTTTCTTCTTTGAAGGTTTGTCATTATGCCATTCCATTAAGTATTGTGTAATCAGTGTGAAATTTTTTTCTATGTTCCTGATTTTGGAAGGTTTAGTTCACTTGATATCCGTCGGGTTTGGATTTTCAGGTATAGCCAGGCGAATTGCTGCATCTGGGTACGCTGTATATGCCATGGACTATCCAGGTTTTGGTCTTTCTGAAGGATTGCATGGTTACATTCCAAGCTTTGATCAATTAGCTGATGATGTGATTGAACAGTACACAAAGATTAAAGGTATGACACTGATCCTAGCTTAGTCTTAGCATCTCTATCATCTGATATTGCAAACTTTACACTAATCAAACTATTATTTCAAAATTATGATTGACAGGAAGACCAGAGTTGAAAGGGTTGCCCCACTTTATATTGGGGCAGTCCATGGGTGGAGCCGTTACTCTCAAAGTTCACTTAAAGGAACCATATGCATGGGATGGAGTTGTTCTCGTGGCCCCAATGTGTAAAGTAAGCCCACGTTGCTCCAATATGCACATTAGTGGAACCAAATTTAAGATTCATTCATTTCAACTTCAGTTTCCTATTAATATGAAGTTCTGTAATCTCATGCACTTCGATTAAATTTAAAGCTTACCATGTAGAAAACAAACTTTTCAGTCTCTATGTTTTTCTTCTGATGAATACTTTAACAAAGAGCTTCCAGAATTCATATTAGTCATTACCTGAGTTTGCAGAATTCATATTGATTTAGTTACCTAAAGAATCTTAAATTTTTTTTAATTTTTAATAGTATCTTGTGCCACCGTTGGGTCATTGCTTGCTTCGTAGGAAGTTTCCTTGTTTGCATTTTTATTGTGTGTTGAGAATTCAGGGAAAGTGAGTGGGCAGGAAAGATAGAAATAGGTCCTGAATGTTTGGAGTGTATCCTACTGATGGTTCATCAACTAAAAATGATAGCATTTACTAGAGGCGTCATCAGGAATTTGCACAACTGGCACCTGCCGATTTGGAGGCTGGGGATTACAGTCTTCAGGAATCAAAGACCTCCATATTAGTTCTTGGAAGACAATAACTAGAGGACATTTCTGGGGAGGCCTCTACTGTGGCTACCAAGTTAGGACCCTCAAGTAGTGTGTAAAATTCTACTTGAATCAATCAGTCTTGGGAGGAGGAATGAGCTCACAGTGCCCCTATCTGTGTGTATTGGAATATAAGTTTCTGCATCTTTTGATGTCTACCTTCTCTTTCTTATTCTTTCCACATGACTCATGCTTCGTTTAAAGGAAGTTTTACCGTCTTACACAAACAACTTAACAGGAAAAGATGAAAGATATCAAAATTGTTAGAAGAAAGCTGCCATTATTTCAACATGACCCTGAATACAACATTCGTATACACTCGTAAACAGACATATGTTAAATAGTCTGAACAACAGAAAAAGAAACAACTTACAGAAGATACTGCTGATTTCTTGTATGCAGATTTTCTTATTGTGTTGATTTCAGAAGTTGCAAGACCTAATTTTGTGTCTACAAATGCACTTTAGAAGTTGCAGATTTTCATCATGAAATTTTTTCTGACCTTGAGTTGCTGAAAGATTGCAGAGGATGTAACGCCTCCAGCAGCTGCTCAGAAGATATTAATTCTTATGTCAAAAGTTATGCCGAAAGCAAAGCTTATCCCACAGAAAGATTTAGCTGAGCTGGCTTTCAGAGATCCGATAAAAAGGAAAATGGTTTGTCTTTCATTTCCTCTACCAATGTAAATGCACTTGTATGAAAATCTGATGGAGATGACTATTGTACAATAGTAAAGTTTCTCTACCAGTGAAACAGGATAAAACTATCTATTGCCTAGCCATTCAATTAGAACTCCCCACATTTCTAATGATAAATTTCTCCTAATGAGAAAATCATATCTAGACTACAAGTTCTCTTTATCTGCTTTTAGAGGATTGAGTTTTAGTATTCAAAGCTTTGCTCATCCCTTATCAGGCTGTTTACAATGTGACATGCTACAATGATCACGTGCGGTTGAAGACTGCAGTGGAACTTCTATATGCTACCAAGGATATTGAGATGCAAGTTGAGAAGGTCAGTTCCCTTTCGTGTCTGATGTGCATCCCTTCTTTTGTCATTTTCTGACAGAGTATTTTAGCTCCTACGTTATGTAGCGATGCCTTTCATTTGATGCCATGGGTTAACCAAATTTGAGATATGTCAGGTTTCATCTCCACTGCTAATTCTTCATGGAGCAGCAGATAAGGTGACTGATCCCCTAGTGAGTCAGTATCTTTATGAGAAGGCCTCTAGCGAGGATAAAACCCTTAAACTCTACCCGGAAGGTTATCATTGCATTCTTGAAGGAGAACCTGATGACAGAATTTTTTCAGTCCTTGATGATATTATCACTTGGCTTGATTCCCGGTGTGCCCTGACATAGATGTTCTCGTTGAATCTGTGGCATCGCCATTTCATCTATTGCTTTTTTTTTTTTCATAAAAAAATTTCTGGTGAAGAATAATGGATTTATATATAAAATAAATTATGTAAATTTAAATAATACATCATTGCATGTCCATCCGTTGTGTTCATTCTTCTGTTGTATGCAACGTGGGAAATGTTCCATCTATTTTTGCTTCCTCTTGAAATGCGGCAAACCTGAAAATACCTATAGACCATATGGAAATAAATCTCCTATTTATAATTTCATAGAGAACCGTCTCATTTCTATGTTTTGGATTGAGTTTTGCATGAGAGTTTTGTCTCTCAAATCCCTTGATTGATGTCTTACAAATAGGAATAGCCATCACTTGTTGATATCGTTGATGCAAATGAAAATTATCAAATAGCAAAATGATTTAAAATTTTAATTCCCTTGATAAAAGCTGTTCTTAAGTGTGGTGTTTTCGTCTAATCACCCTTTAAAAGCTTCTCACGTTAAATTGAGTTTAGCTTAGCTTTTTAGCCTTAAGGGAGCGTCTAGACGCAGCTTTTGCTAATTCTGAATGGCGATCAATGTTCCCAGATACAAAAGTTTTTCATCTGGAACCCAGCCGGTCCGATCATTTACCCATTATGCTCTCCCTGTGCCACCACAGTACTACGCACAAAAGGTCACGTCCTAGTTTTTAGTTTGAGAGCATGTGGACTCAACATGAGGATTGTGAGAGAATTATTGCTGCTGCATGGAATACATCGGTTGAGGGGAGACTAATGCACCAAGTTGTTGAAAAAATAAAACACACTCGTGTCTTGTTGTTACAGTGGTTCCGTTCAGTTTTTTGTGCAACCAAAGGAGAGATAAAACGAGTACATGATAAATTGGGGGTAGTTTGGAATGAGCATTGTGATGAGAGCACGCTTACCACTTATTCAGGTTTAATGCATCAACTTGATTCTGGAAACAACGATCACGAGTGTCTTGGCTAAAGGAAGGAGATCGTAACACTTTCTTTCATCAGAGAGCGTCTGGGCGAAAGCAAAGAAATAAAATCTCAAGTTTAAGGGATGGTAACGGAAACTGGTGTGATACAGACAGGGGCATTGAAGGGATTGTTCTGGATTATTTCGATAATCTGTTTCCATCCACATATGCTGGCAATGATGGAGAAGTCTTAGCAGCTGTTGAAACTCGAGTTACTAGCACAATGAATGAGACTGCAGCAAAGGTCCTTGCTAACCGGTTGAAGACTATTATGCCCTCTCTCATTTCTCCTAACCAGAGTGCGTTTGTCCTTGGTCATCTCATCTCCGATAATACCATTTTAGCTGCTTTGTCACTTGGAGGAGGGAGAGGCGCCAGTTTTAATCATTTGAAAGAGAGGATTTGGAAAAAATTGCAGAGATGGAAAGGGAGATTGTTAACTGGCGCTGGCAAGGAAATTTTAATAAAAGTAGTGGCACATGGGCTGTTTCCTATTACCTAAGTACTTTTGTGATGATTTAAACAGGACGATGGCTTCTTTTTGGTGGAATAATTCAAATGATGACAAGACGATCCATTGGCTCTCTTGGGACAAATTGTGCTTACCAAAGGCAGATGGTGGCCTCGGCTTCAGAAATCTCATATGGGCTCGTTTGGTACACATGACTGTCTTGGCATGGACTATGTTTAGGGACTGGTTTGGCTTGGCTTGGCTTGGTCTAAGTTGGATAACACTTATCCTGCGTTTGGTGTATGCTTGGACTAGGACTAGAATTTTTTTTATTTTTTCAAAAATATCTATATATATGTATATATGTATTTTATAATATATATGTATATATACATACATATAATATATATATACATGTATATAAGTATATTATAATAATATTATATATTTTAAATAATATAAACGTACATACATATATATAAGTGTATATAGGTGTATCTATGTATATTATAATATACATGGGTATAATACATATACATATATTTATATATATGTATGTATAATATAATATATAATAGATATGGGTATGTTATAATAATAATAATAATATACATGTATATACGTGTATATATGTATATTATATATGTATATTATATATACATATACATTATATATATTATAAAATACATATGTATATATATTATATATTATAATATACATATATATACGTATATACATGTATATAATATATGTGTATATAGGTGTATCTATATATTATAATATATACATGGGTATAATACATATACATATATATGTATATTATAATAGATAATATATATGGGTATGTTATAATAATAATATACATGTATATATGTATATTATAATATATATATATATATACATATAGTATAAATATATAATGTATATGTGTATATACGTGTGTATATGTATATTATAGATACATACATGGGTATAATATATATACACATATATGTATATATACTTATATATATATATTACATATATACATGTATGCTATTATTATAATATTAATATGTATGTGTATATGAGTATATTATAATAATAATATACGTGTATATATCTATATGTATTTATATATTATATATGTATATATGTGTTTATATATATATGTATATACGTGTATATATGTACATTAATATATAATATAATATATATTACATATATACATGTATACATGTATGTATTATTATAATATTAATATGTATGTGTATATGAGTATATTATAATAATAATATATGTGTATATATCTATATGTATTTATATATATATTATATATGTATTTATATATATATTATATATGTATTTATGTATTTATATATATACATGTATATGTGTATATACATGTATATATGTACATTATAGTATATGTGTATGTAATAATAATAATAATAATAATAATAATAATAATAATAATAATATATGTTATTAGTATTACAATATAATATATGCATCTTATATATTGGTGAACATAGGACTAGCTAATCCTCCATTTCTACGTGGGTTTAGTAGTCCCCTCATAGTGAGGTATTTTTGGTGGGCCCGGTATTAGCAATCCCATCTAAGACTAGAATTAAATGAAACAAACATGGTACTAAATTTAGTCCAATCCAGTCCAAGCCAAGCCTGTGTACCAAACGACCCCTATGATTTTAACTTAGCTCTTCTGGCAAAGCAGGGTTAGAGGCTTCTACAACAACCCGATTCTGTAACGGCACAAGTTTTAAAAGCGAAGTATTATCCCAACCACTCTTTTCTGGAGGCCGTGGTTTCCCCTCATAGTTCTTGTGTTTGGAAGAGTATTTGTGATGCCAGAAAGCTTTTAATTTGTGGTTCTCGATGGCAAGTGGGAAGCGGTGTGGAGATAAATATTTGGAGTGATAGATGGGTCCCCAACCATCTACTTTCCAAGTGTTTTTTCATCTAAACCTGCAGATTGTGTCCATACTAAAGTTGCTGACCTCATTCATGATAATACAAGAACATGGAATGTACCTCTCTTGCATAACCTTTTTTTTTCTTTTCTTGAAGAGGTGGAGCTTATTCGTTCCATTCCCCTAAGCTTTCGGAGGGTAAAAGACAATTTAATATGGCACCTTGATAAGAAAGGCCAATTCACGGTGAAGAGTGCTTATCATGTTGCAAGGAGAAGGACCATGCAGCCCAAGCGAGGAATGCCGCATCTTCTTCCACGAATGGTCATGGTTCTACCGAAATTTGGTCAGCTATTTGGACAACCCAAGTGCCAGAGAGGGTGAAAATGTTCTGGTGGCGTGTTTGCTCTGACTTTCTCCCAATAATGACAAATTTACAACCAAAAAGAGTAAAAGTTGATCATGGCTGTGTTTTCTGTAGTTAGCCGTTGGAATTTGTTGTCGAGTCCTTACTTAGTTAGGATTTTGATTCTTTACTATGTTAAGATTTTTGTTACTTACCTATTTATCTAG
Source organism: Prunus persica (assembly GCF_000346465.2). Classification (NCBI taxonomy): domain Eukaryota; kingdom Viridiplantae; phylum Streptophyta; class Magnoliopsida; order Rosales; family Rosaceae; genus Prunus; species Prunus persica. The sequence continues at coordinate 30,283,893 of NC_034009.1, read as the reverse complement.
TCCTATTATAATTGAGATTTATTTTATATTTTATTTAGGGTTGTACTTCCTTATAAATACCTCCATATTGGAGATGAAATGATATGAGCATATACGAGCTTATCTGAATATTTGCCCTACTACTTGTTTGACATGTATTAGAGCTTAGGTTTTCTTATGACTTGTGCTTGCGTTATCCTTGCAATTTAAGGGCTCTCCTCCTCTCCTTTTCAAAAGGGGGAGAGGGAGTGAAAATGATATGTTTATTGATGTATCCCCATTACCTTGACATACTCCTATGAATATATTGCCTATTTCTTAACTCCAACAACCCCTTCTCTTTAGGGTGATAGGTGGAGGGAAGAGAAGTTGTGCCTGCTTGAATTAGCTACAGTTGATATGGAAGAATTCGTAATTTCCATTTTTCTGATGCCGTTGACGTGGCCATTGCTATCGCTGTTGATGTTGCCTTTGTTTGCTTCACTTTTCGTTGCTATGGTCATTGCTGATGATGTTGCTGTGTTTTGATCGTCCACCAACCTACTATTAGGATTCAAATTGAATGGATCCAACCATGTGATTTGGGCTTCGATGATTAAACTCTATGCTACTTCACAAAGAAAATTGGGTTACCTAACCCGTGACTCTAGATTCCAAAGATCCACAATTTGAAAAGTGGAAAATTGATGATACTACCGTAAAAAGTTGGATGATGCACACTGTTGAGGCCCAAAAAATCCATGGTTTGACCGTAATAAATTTCCGGCCCAGTACGACACCTAACTTGGGAAGAAACCCAATTTGGGTATACGCAAGAGTTCATCATATACGCTTGCACACGTACCACGCCAAGCAAATAAGCAACACGCCACGCTACAAGCTTAAGTAGGCTCAAGCCAAGCGAATGCCTGGGGCTTGATGAGCAGGTTGTGGTATGAATGGTTACGAGTTTCATGAGGCCCATTGATGAGCCGATAAATGAAAGTTTTGGGCTGCTTAGAAGCTCCGAAACTCAAGCTTATTTTTTGAGCCCAAAAGCATAAAGCAGAGAAAATAGCCCATTACCTTAGAAAAGCTAGCCCATCACTTTGGGAAGTTGGCCCATCCCTTTAGTGAACTAACCCATCACCATAGAAAGGTCCAAGCAACCAAGGAAAATATCTGCAGCTTCCAGCACTTAACTGGAGATAAGATCACAACCAAAGCTAAATGCCACTCACATCTGCAGGCTGCTGGGAATCTCCAGCACATGGCCAAAGACAAATCCCAACATAAGCCATCCAAAAAAACCAAAGGATACTTGAGCAAAACACCCTTCAAACCAGTGTACGTACCCATTTCTTTCCCCCCATCAGATCTAGCCATAGAAGAGGGGAGAAAAGAAGGAAGAAAAATGGCTAAAAATAGGAGTTTTCCACTAAAGTGGCTGCGGGAAGAGCATTGAGCTCTCAAAAATCCCTAACTTTGTGCAAATGGGCAAAGTGGATTTCACCAAAATAGGATGATTGAAGGGATGAGGGGAGAAAGGAAGAGAAAGACTTGGCCAAATTGGATAGAAACCATTAGGGTTTCTTGGAAAAGAGTAGCTTCGAGCGCCTATAAAAAGAGGCATTTCCTACCCATCATCTCAACCCACATCTAGAGAGCAAGCTTCATCTGTCATCCCTGAAACTCTGCAATTTTGTGCCATATTCCTCCATCTTCTCCCATTTTATCTTATGGCAAGCCATTTCAGAGTCTGACATAGCTTTTGTCAGGCTGCTGAAAAATTACTCAAAACACCCAATACTTCACGACTAGCCACAACCACAACCACAACCAGACAGCAAGCTTCCTCTCTTACTTCCAAAACCCAGCAATTTCGTGCTCAATTCATCTTCCTTCTCCTTAGTTTTCCCTCTTGACATGCTGTTCTAACACTTGACAGAGCCTTTGTCAAGCTGCTAAAAAAACACCTGTAGGGGACTTTTCTTCCGGCAGCTGTAAATGGGCTGGACTGCCGTAAATGGCAGACTGATGAAATTGTTCCCTTTGTCTGGGCTCGAAAATTAAGCCCAAAAAATGCTTTGAAAGGGCAGTAGAGCTTAGGAAATATTTTGGTTATCTTCACAAACTAAAACAACAACAACTTACAGGTGATTTCTTAACGCTTACAGATAAACTTTTGAGCTTGGCATGAGAGGCATGTGGCATGGAAGCAAAATCAACATGAGTTTAGCACTGAGGGGAAGTTTAGGCTTTTTTGGGGGAAAGAGGGAAGTGTTAAGGTAAGAAAGGAGAGGTTTGCAAGAAGATTTGGCTGAGAAGAGGTACAGGAAGAACAATGTTCTTCCGGCAGCTTGACAGATTCTGAAAGTGGTCTGCCAGAAAAGGAAAATGGAGAAGAAAGATGAATAGTGCATGAAATTGCTGGGTTTTGCAGGTGAGAGAGGAAGCTTGCTCTCTGAAATGTGGGTTGGTTTTGTTGGGTGGAAGAGACCTCATTTTATAGTTGCGGGAAACCTTTATTCCCCAAGAAACTCTAAAATCCCATTTGGCCAAGCTTTTCCCTTCCTTTCTATTCTTTTCTCTTGACTTTTCCTATCTTAGTGAAATTTCCTCTGCCTATTTGCACAAAATCAAGAATTTTGTGAGCTCAAGGCTCATTTCCCGCAGCTGCTTTAGTGGGAGACTTCCATCCTTGGCTCTTTTTCTTCTTCTTTTCTTTCTCCTTCTTTGGCTAGATCTGGTGAAGGAAAGCAAATAGATATACATGTTGGTTTCAAGAGTGCTCCTCCTCCTGATAGCTTGCGTGCTAATATCCCTTGGTTCCATACATATTTCTTGCTTTGAAACTTGCTCTTCACATGTGCTGGAACCTCCCAGCAGTTTTATTCAATGAACCTTCAAACCTCCCTATCGTGGCTTTTGTTCCAGCCAGGTGCTTGGAGCCTTGTAGCTCATTTATGACAATTGTATGGGCCAAGGTTCACTAAGTAAATGGGCTATTTTTATTAAACGTTTGGGCTTTTTCATTGGCCTATTCTTTGATTGGGCTATTTTTTTCTATTTTGTGCATACTTATGTGTTTGGGCCTGAAAAATACGCTTGAGTCTCGAGGCTCCCAAGCAACCCGAGACTTCCATTTCTCGGCCCATCAATGGGCTTCATGTCAATTTATTACCATCCATACCACAACCCACTCAAGCAAGCCCCAGGCATTTGAGTGGCTTGGGCCCACTTAGGCTTCTAGTGTGGTTGGGTGTGAAATAACGATTTCGTACTTGGCATGGCATGTCGCTCGACATATTTTAATTTTATCGCCCTTAGAAAAGGCTGCGATGTTTAATTTTGGCATGGGCTTGTAGAGCCGGTATATTCTAGCATGATGAATTATTTATTTAGCATGGCATGTGAACTGCAATTCGCATATTGCAAGTTTTCGTGTACTCCGTTTTACGCCTTTCTTAATAGAATGTCATTTTGGGCTGATAATTTATTTGGGCCCAATTATGGATTTTTTGAGTCTCAACAACACCATTGCCCTCATCTCTCTCCCCCTCTCTCCTTAACGAATCCTCTTAGAATCCCTTCCTCCATGCCTTAAAAACTCTGTTTCTCATAGGAAATCGCAGTCATTTCTCTCTCTCATGCTAAACTTATGAATGCTCAGCTCCCATGCCACTAGCTTCTCATGCTAAGCCAAGAATTTATCTGTAAGCTGTTGTTATTTTTATTGGTGAAGGTAACCAAGGTGTTTCCTAAGGCTTCACTATCCTTTCGAAGCATTCTTGGGGCTTGATCTTTGAACTCAGGCACAGGGGATAACTTTATCAGTTCGTTCTTTACGGTAGCCCAGTCCATTTGGGCGTGCGAAATGTCTTTGCCCTAACTTAAGAGGAAGTGTTGGCGAGCCTTACTTAGTTAGGATTTTGGTTACTTACCCATTTATCTAGTCCTATTATAATTGAGATTTATTTCCTATTGTAATTTATATTTATTTCCTATTTTATTTAGGGTTGTACTTCCTTATAAATACCTCTGTTGAGACCCAAAAAAATTCATGATTGGGCCCAAATAAATTACCAGCCCGAAACGCCATTTTATTAAGAAAAGGCACAAAAAGGAGGTACTCGAAAACTTGCCACATGCGAATTGAAATTCATGCGCCATGCTAATTCACCATGCCAGCTCTACGAGCCCATGCCAAAATTAAACATCAAGGGTAACAAAAAATTAAAGCACGCCAAGCGACATGCCATGCCAAGCATGAAATCGTTGTTTCATACCCAAACACACTACAAGCCTAAGTGGGCCCAAGCCACTCAAAATGCCCGGGGCTTGCTTGAATGGCTTGTGGTATGGATGGTAATAGGTCGTCATGAGGCCCGTTGATGGGACGAGAAATGGAGGTTCCGGGTTGCTTGGGAGCCTCGGGACCCAAGCCCATTTCTTAGCCCCAAATATATGGGTGAGCAAAGAGGGAAAATAACCCAACCAAAATTAGCCCAGTCAAAGGATAGCCCAACCAAAAGCCCAATGTTTAAATAGCCCACTTATTTAATAAAGTACCTTAGCCCAAACAAAATTCCACAACAAGCCACAAAAGCCTCAGCCCTTTGCTAGAAAAGAGGAAGCCACGTAGAAGAGGTCTGGAGGTTCACTGAACAGAGCCGCTGGAAAGTGCCAGCACATGGGAATGGATCAAGTCCCAAAACAAAACACTAGAGAGACCAAGGGATATTAGCATGTAAGTTGTCAGGAAGAGGAGTACCCTTTCAAACCAGTATATACACCCAGTCATTTTCCCTTATTGGTGTTGGCCCAGGAAGGAGAAGGGAAAGAAGAAGAAAAATAGCCAAGAGTGGAGCTTCCTACTGAAGCAGCCGCGGGAAAAGGGGTCTTGAGCTCCAAAACTCCTGATTTTGTGCAAATAGATAAGGGGAAATCTCACCCAAATAGGAAAGTCAAGAGAAGAGAGGAAAAAGAATGGAAAGATTTGCCAAGATTGGGAAGAAACCATTAGGGTTTCTTGGGAAAGGGTAGTTTCCCGCAGCTATAAAAGGAGGTCCCCTCCACCCAGCAAAAACCAACCCAGGCTGAGAGAGCAAGCTTCCTCTCTTACTAGCAAAATCCAGTAACCTTGTTCACCTCTTCTTCTCCATTCTGCTCTGCTTGGCAGATTATTTTCAGAATCTGTCAAGCTGCCGGAAGAAGCGATGTTCATCTTTTACCTCCTTCCAGCCAAGATCACCATGCAAATCTGGTTTCCCTCAGTTTAAACACTCACACTTCTCCTTAAGAAGCCTTATTTTCCCCTTTTGATGCTCAACTCATGCTGACCCTGCTCCCATACCACAAGCTCTTCATGCTAAGCCAAAATCTTATCTGAAAGCAAGCACAAAACACCTGTAAGCAGCCCTCATTTTCATTGGTGAAGGTAACCAGAACACTTCCTAAGGTTTTGCTCCCCTTTCGAAGTGCTTTTGGGGCTTGATTTTCGAACTCAAGCACAGGGGGCAATTTTAGTAATTTCCCTTTTCTGGCAGCCTAGCCCATTTACAGCTGCTGGAAGAAAAAGACCCCCACATAAATTGGCGACTCTGCTGGGGATTAAGCCACTATCTTTACCAATGCCTCCAAGGAGAAGGACCAGAAGCAACAACATAATCTCCCAAGATGGGCCTAGCCATGACGATTCAGAATCAAGGCACAGCGCCTCATCCAGAGGAGAGGAACGTGCAAGTGAGGGAGCTTTCACCCTCGCAAACCTCGTTACAGCCATCCATGCTTTGGGAGAGACTCAGAGAGAAATGGCGGAAACTATTAAGGGACTGAAAGGTGCTGCTAAGCCAAGCGAAGAAAACGAGAGACACCCGCAAGAGGAATCTGCCGCTGCTGCCGGAAAGGGGTCTGAACAAAAGGGACCATCCTTTGTCACCCAAGAAGATGTCGTTGCCATGCTGGAAAAGGAGCTGAGTCGGAGTCAGGAGGATTGGAAGTATCTTCCTCAGCCACCATACCCATCAAGCTTACTCCAGCAGCCCTATCCTAAGGGCTATGAGGCACCGAACTTTGTTCTCTTTGATGGAAGGAAGGGGAGCCCGAAGGAGCATGTCAGCCGCTTCATCGATGCTTTAGGGCCACATGCTGGAGATTATAATCTCCGACTTAGAGAATTTTCGAAGAGTCTTACCGATCGTGCTTACACGTGGTATACGACGTTGGCACCAGGCTCCATTCGCTCTTGGGAGGATTTGGCAAGCAAGTTCTGCAAAAAGTATTTTCAGAATGAAGAAAGGGTTACCACCACTCAACTCAATAACACTCGCCAAAAACATGGTGAGGATCCCGTGGACTTTGTGCGTAGGTTCCGGGACCTGGCGTTGGATTGCTATGATGAAAAGGATGAGGAGGCACTTGTCGAAATTCGCATCAGCAATATTGTGGCAGATTACAGAGTCTATTTGGAGAATATTGGCATTAGTCAATTTTCTCGGCTGCTAGAAGCAGTAAGGAGGACGAGCATGTCTGTCAAGCCAGCAAAGACTTGGAGGAGCGATAGGAAGGAGACACACCAAACATTAGCCATAGATGATAAGCCATCCAACGACTACAACTCACGCAAACGGAAGGATAGGGAGACATATCCGCCGCTACCATGTAAGGATGAAGAGTTTCATGCCATCCTTGATACAATGATTGCTGACGGCGCAATCAAACCTCTTAAACCCTACAAAATTCCTACTAGGGAGGAGAAGAATGACCCTAGGTACTGCCGTTATCATCAATTTGTGGGGCATCCAACTACTGCCTGTCAGAGTCTAAGAAGGATTTTACATGCTAAAATACATGAAGGAGTCCTTGAGCTCCCTTCTAGGAAGCAAACAATTGATGAGGACCCCTTGCCGAAACGAAGGGGCAAAGAGGTAGCTGCTGTCATTACATATTCTGAGGATTTACTCGATGATGATGAATTGTGCCACCCATGGAGGAATGACCCGAAGCCACCGGAAGCTATGTGGGAACCCTGCGGAAACATGGAGAAGGCATACTGGTGCAAATATTCGAAGCCTTCAAGTTATAACACGCCATGGCCACTCGCTGATGGATGGGATGACGACTCAAGTAATCAGATGTTTGTTCAAGACATGCCGGAAGATTGCTACTCGGGGGCTTCATTGGGACAGCAGGAAATAGCTGCCGTAACATTTCACAATGTTACGGAGGCTGAAGCAAGCGTGTTGGGACGTTACCTAAGTCTGAAACAGGGGCCCACAGCTTCACAGGCCCTCCAAAGGAACCCAAAGTTCAAGTCACTCTTTGACCAACTTGGCTTTGGGCCTCAAGCAAGAGAAGCAGCTGCTGTAGCTCTCATGAGCATCTCTGCGGCATCTGACCCTCATTGCTTCACTGTTCAATCACAAGGTTCATTTTTGGGAAATGACAATGCTATCATCTTCACAGACGAGGATATGGAAGTTCCTTACCCAGACCACAGGAGGCCGCTTTATTTGGAGGGACAGATCAACGACGTGTTTATAAGGAGAGCCTTGGTAGACACAGGTTCCTCTGTCAATATTTTACCCCTATCTGTGCTTACAGTAGCTGGCATTCCGCTATCTAAGATCGTGCAATCTCAAACAAGCATCAGCGGTTTCGGGAATAAAAGCGAAGTCACGGTCGGGTATATGCAAGTAAATCTGAAGGTGGGACCGATTCGAGCACTTACTAAATTTTATGTTGTGGACGTGGATGTGGCTTACCATGCTTTGCTTGGAAGGCCTTGGCTCAACAAGCATAAGCTTGTGGTCTCTACTTATCACCAATGTGTGAAGGGGAGAATTGGGTTGAGACCAGTACGCATACCCGGAAATCAAGCACCATTCAATAAAGATGAGGCTCACTACTCCGAGGCAGAGTTTTATACCGAATGCACAGGTGCTGGAAGCAACCCATCAAAGAATTTCGGGACCTACCTTCCTTCGTGGACTGAGATTCGTGATTTAAGCAATGAAGAGCTTATCGCCATTATTGACCGAGAAAAAAAAGAAGCATCCGGAAGCTAATAATCATGTCCGCCACCATCCCCAATGCACAAAAGTAACGCTGCCAGATGGGCGCACCGTATATCGCTTATGACGGGATTGGGGGCTTAACCGTATTCTACGGGAAAGCCCCGAGTACGGAGGAGAAGCAATGCAAGCAAACAGCCAGGAAAATCGAGAAGACCAGGCGCCCCAGCCTTGTACTTTCCAGGAGCCAATGACAGCACCTAAGCACTTACAGGACGGATCAACAGCGGTAGCTGAGCAGCTGGAGACAATTGATTTAAGTGATGATTCCTTTGCCCCGAGGCCCATCTCCATCAGCATCCACTTGACAAACGAAGAGAGGGAGGCTTTGGTATCGTTGTTGAAGGAATTTCGGGATGTGTTTGCTTGGAGCTACGAGGAAATGCCCGGCTTAAATCCAAGCTTGGTGGAAATTGAGAAGCTGTTAGCTGCCGGATTCATCAAGCCAATCAAGCATCCAACGTGGCTAGCAAACATTGTCCCTGTGAAAAAGAAGACCGGAGTAATTCGAATATGTACGGACTACCGAGACCTCAACCGAGCTTGTCCAAAAGATGAATTTCCGCTGCCCAACATGGATATCTTGATCGATTCGACCTCGGGTCAAGGCATGCTGTCATTCATGGATGGGTTTAGTGGCTACAATCAGATCAAAATGTCACCCAAAGATGCAGAGAAAACAGCCTTTCGAACGCCATATGGGAACTTTTATTACACAGTCATGCCGTTTGGCCTAAAAAATGCTGGCGCTACCTATCAAAGAGCCATGACAGCAGTGTTTCACGACATGATGGGGAAAGAAGTCGAAGATTATGTGGATGATCTTGTGGTGAAGTCCAAAACCAGAGAAGGCCATCAAGAAATTTTGAGGAGGGTGCTGGAAATATGCCGGCTGTACGGATTGAAGATGAATCCAAAGAAATGCGCATTCGGGGTGTCATCCGGTAAATTCTTGGGATTCCAAGTACACCAGCGTGGCATAGATGTGGATCCCGAGAAGACTAGAGCCATAAATTCTCTTGTGCCACCTAGAAATTCAAAAGAATTAAAAAGCTTCATGGGAAGATTATCGTATATTCGACGCTTCATTCCGGGCCTTGCCGCCACTATGAGTGTTTTTACTCCCTTGCTCAAAAAGGGTAAGCCATACGAATGGAGCAGGAAGTGTCAAGAGGCCTATGAGCAAGTGCAGCAAATAATTACTAAGCTGCCCACCATGAGAGCTCCTATTCCGGGACTCCCACTCAAACTTTACTTGGCCGCAACAAATACAGCAGTAGGGGCCTTGCTTGCTCAAGATGGTCACAGTGGAGAGGAAAGTCCTATTTATTATGTGAGCAGGCAACTAAGAGGAGCTGAAGCAAAATACCCGAAGACGGAACTCTTGTGCCTTGCTCTTGTCTATGCTGCACAACGCTTGCGACATTACTTCCTTGCTCACAAATTACAGCTCATGGTGAAATCTGACCCCGTGAGATATTTGCTCACGAGGCCGGTATTATCCGGACGTCTTGCGCGTTGGTTGTTACAGTTGTCCGAATTCGATATCACATGCACCACTCCTAAGGCAATCAAGGGACAAGCCGTGATTGACATGCTGGCTTTATTTCCTGAAGTCGAAGAATCAACTGCCTTTCAGGAAGTTCCGGGGGAACTGCTGGAAATGATTGCTGTCGTCACGGAAGCAGAACCATGGACCCTTTATTTTGATGGGTCCTCCACAATGAAGGGTGGAGGAGCAGGTGTAGTGCTCATTAATCCTGAAGGGCAAGCTACAGCCCTCTCATTCAAGCTGAATTTTCCCTGCACAAATAATATGGCGGAGTATGAAGCTTTTATCATGGGAATGTCCACAGCGAGGGAGATGGGTGTAGAGAACATTAAAGTTATCGGAGACTCGAATCTGGTGCTGAGTCAATTGCAAGGGAATTTTGCCGTGAAGGAATCAACATTGGCGCCATATCGTACAATTGCTGAGAGGTTTGTTCAGTCTTTCAAACAAGTAGTGTTGGAACATATTCCGGGAGTTACCAATAGGTACGCTGACGCATTGGCTACTTTGGGGTCAAAGCTCTCATTTGTTGAGGGACAACCCAGCATTACTGTGATCAAGAAGGATATGCCAGTGATAGAAGTAATGGTTGAAGTGGAGCAGCTAGAGGAGAATGACTGGAGAAGGTCTGTAAAAGAAAAAATAGGCAAGGGAAGTGATATCAAGGAGTTAAAAGATTATGTGATCATCTTTGAGGAGCTGTACAGGCGCCTTCCAGGAGGTATTTTGACCCGCTGCATAGGGACAACAGAGGCACGAGTGAAGCTCCAAGAAGTGCATGAGGCCACTTGCAATTTGGAACCAATAATCAGCTTGTATCGACGTTTGCAACGCAAGGGTTATTACTGGCCAGAGATGAGAAAACAAGCAGCTGAAACACAAGCTAATTGTCCCAAGTGTGCAACGATGCCCTCCACCGAATAATCATTCACCATCTCGTTTACAGAGGATTGGAGGGCTCCATACTTGGCATCCTTCATCAATGGAGCCCTGCCAACCAATCCTAAGCATGCTCGCAAGCTCAAAAAGACAATGAGAAGATATTTCATAGATGGGTCGACCCTCTACCGTAAAGGATTCAATGGTGAGCCATTAAAATGCTTGGGAGAATCAGAGGCACAGCAAGTTATGCAAGAAATTCATGCTGGAGAATGTGGTGAGCATCAAGGAATGAAGAAGCTTTACCGGCAGCTGTTGAGTATTGGGTATTATTGGCCTACAATGAAGAACGACGCATACAATTTTGTGAAGAAATGCCACACATGCCAAGTTCATGCCAATTTGAGTCACAAGCCGCCCACGCTGCTGCAGGACATGCGTACTCCTTGGCCCTTTCACACTTGGGGGCTTGACTTGATCGGCACTATTCACCCACCGTCCGACGGCTACATATGGATCCTCACAGCCACTTGAATGGGGTCCTAAATTGTCAACAATTACCATGCCTAAACAGAAAAGAATAATACAAGGAAGACGAAGTCAAGCTATTACAAAAAAAAAAAAAAACAAAACACATGCAATCCTGAGGTGCTGGAACAACGTGATACGCATAACACTTGGGAGTTTTATAAAATCATGCACATGCTAGCCCGACTCTTTTCGTGAAAGGCAAGAAGTTGCTATTCAAGCTTAGAGGCTAGATAAACCATGCAAAGGAAACTTTAGAAAGTCGGCTCCTGTCAAAATTTTGGCAGCATATACTTTGTTTTCAAAAGATACCCAACCTGTCAGAAAATCTCAAGCAAACTCGCAGAGGCAATTTATGTTTAATCAAGCAATATATATAAAGCATGCAGGTTACAATGTGTCTCAAAGCATCCAGAAAATAATACAAGCTTTAGCGGTTCGATATTACATCATAAGGTCATAGTCGCTGGAATATTCGAAAGAAAATACACAGTTATGGCAAAATGAAATAAAACTGCACGTGCTGGAAAGGGGTATGTCCCGTGGTCTCAAGAAAGTGTGCGCTGAGATGATGGAGCACCAAGCCAAGAAAGGACGACCTGCAAAAAGGAAGAGAACATGTCAAGACCGAGTAATGTTGGAAGGAGAAGATCGATGAACAAACAAATTGAAAAAGAAAAAATTATATATATATATTCACCTTAAAAGCTATGGAGAATGCCTGAAGAGAACAGAAGAGGCTCTAGAAGACGATCTAGCTGCTGCCTCTGTCACGCACTCAGCGTTGTCAGCAGAAATACCCTTGGCGAGAAGAAGGGCGTGCATTTCCCGACGCTGGTCCTCCAGTTCCTGCTGCTTAATATTCAAGGCAATGGCAGCAGCTGTTACCTCATCAGAACCACGCGATGATTTCATGCTATGAATGGCCCACGCTCCAAAGACGGCACGTGCCAAGCTCTTCACAAGGTCAAGAAGGAAATCCACATGAAAGCCTAGAACTATGGCCTCACATATCTCGTCCCGCCAACAAAGCAGTCTGTGATCAGTGATATCAAGTAGCTGCATGGTGTCCATCCCGTGAAGCACTAAGCCAAGGGCTCGGAAGGCAGTGCACCTTGAGAAGAGGAGGTGACACCAGTAACTTCCATCAAATTCCCATACTTATCCATGAACTTCTTCAAGGCCTCAACCGTCTCTGGATACACAAGGGCACCTTGGAATGTCGCATAACCGTTGAATCTGTGGCAAAGCGGAAAGAGCTCGTCAATGGACCTAAGAATGGTGACCCCGCCATCGAAGAAAGCTTTGAAGGCCGTAAACGAATTTTCCCAGTCTTGCCAAGACATGTCCTTTTCAGATAAATACCCCACATTGATGGAAGTATTGCCACCTCTATGGCTGTCATCAATGGTCTTCCCAGGAGGCAATGCTGCCGGAAGCTGTGAAGAGGTGCCAGCAGCCACATCAGGTATGCCCAAGCGAGAAGGAGTGAGAGGCAATGCCGCTAGAAGCCATGAAGAGGTATCGGTAGCTGTGTCGGGCGTTCTTAAGGAAGAATGAGCGGACGGCTGCGCTGCTGGAAGATGTAGAGTGGTGATGGCAGCAGTCCTAGGTGCCCCAAGGGAGTGAGTAGGAAGTGTAGCCCCTGCGTCTGGTGGGACACTCTCAATCTAAAAAAAAAAGAATATGCGTGAAGGGAAATAAACAGAATAATTAAAGGCACAAGAAAGGAAGAGCAAAACTAGAACATGGAGGAGAATGAACCGACAACAAATACCTCGTCGACAGCTTGCGTGGTGTTCATTGGAGCAGCAGGAAAATCAAGGGTAGCCTCTGGTGGACGATCTGCAGTATTTTCAGTAATGGGCACAACCTGCACGAAAGTAGCAAGGCAAGAATTGTGAGATGCAATGGCAAGCCTACAACATATCTACACCAAATAAAACAAGCAAAGTAATGATTCAGTACCAATTCAACATCAGCACGCTGCACATAATCGTTAGCAAATCCTGGATGAATATCTGGATCAGCTGACTCTTCCGAACAGGTGACGGGACCTGCGTACGTACCTTCGCCACGGTTGTGGTGCTGATTTTCACCAAGGTCCTCGTCTTGGCTGCTGCTCTCTTGTTCGCAGCTGCCGCTCTTTCGCTCGCAGGTGGCAGTTTCGAGCTCCACGATGTCATCTTTATCACTTTTGTCATCATCAACTGTTACCACTACCTTGGGTCCCGAGTCTTCACCCTTGTTCTTGCGGGTATTAGCGAATCTCGATTGGAGAATACGCATACTTCGGCGCTTCGAGATTGTGGGAGCTTCTCTACCTTTGCCTTTGTTTTGGGAAGTCTCTGTAAGTAAAAAAAAAAAAAAAAAAAAAAAAAGAATGATGATAAAATACATACAGCAAGAAGGAACAAAGGAATAGCAGGACTTACGGCTAGGAGAGGCAGTTTCTGGCACTGTGTGTTGGCTGCTGCCGGAAGCTGCAAGTTGCTGCCGTGGTGAAGACCTCGGGAGGGCACCCTTTTTTGAGCTAGGGGGGCCACTTGCTGCTACTTTGGGAATGAACTTTTTAGGTTCACTAACAGCTCGCTTCTTCCTTTCAACGCTGCTGCTTTCCTCTCGTTGTCGCTTCACGCGAGTGGTACTTCTTCCGGCGCTATGAGAGACCGGCCTCTCCAATTTCTGCCTCAGCCTAGAAAAGTCACCAACAATTGCTCCGCTTTTTGAAATGAAGGGCAGATTTCGCTTCTCACTTAGGGAGATGGCCTTCTCTTCCGACACCAGGCGAGCATGGTAAATGACGGTAGGAATCAACCTGTCACAATGAGCAGCATGAAATCGGCTAAACGAGGCAAAGCAGCGATTCCAATAACTTTGGTAGGCCTTGGAGAGACCACCGACACGCTGCCGATTAGCCAAAGCAAGGGCAAGAGGTCTGCCATCTCCCGGCACCCTGTCCTCGGTCCAAAAAACTCTATGTAGTAGCGAAGGATCTCCATGGCTGGGGCTGGAAGGTGCGCCCTGGTCAAATCCAAGCTGCCGTCTGACCCGATAAGGGGAATAATGTACAGAAATCTCCAAGTGGTCGTCACCAATTGTGGGCAAAGGGAGGCATGCAGCACTTAACAGCGCCCCTCTGCGTAGTCGACAACCTTGCACCGGTACTGCCAGGGCCTCTACCAAAGCATCAGAATCGGCGTAGAGAGGTACATTGCTAAATCCCTCTGATAAGGCACAGAAAGGGCGAAAGTTGAATTTCTCAACATCATCCAGCAACTCTAGAAAATTTTGGCCCTTCCTTTGCATTCGACGGGACCATCTGCAGACCAACGGAAGACTATCTGGCACATAGAAACCTTCGCTGGAACCAACAAGCGACTTAGCCTTCGGGTAAGGAAGTGGGGACACCTCTATCCCTTTGAAGCGCTCCCATAAGAAGATCTGTAGAAAGCTGGAATTCACAAAGGTCTCCACAGCCATAGTTCCTGCCGCCCCTTTCTCAAGAAATTGGATCTGGTCCAGCAAACGGTATAAATGCCCTAAAAACATGGGGGCTAGGGGGAGCATGCTGCCCCGTGCTATCGCCAAGGCCAATGGAAACACCCTCTCATGTAAGCAGTCTTGGGAGAAATCACAAAAGAGGAATCTCCCGAGCCATAATGATATGAAGGCAGCAAGATGACATGGCTTGTTTCGGTTCCCATCCCCAAAACACTGAATCCAGTTGCTGAATCTCAGAGAAGTGCTGGGAGAAGTCGGTGCACCTTTCCGTAAGACCGCAAGCTTTAGTTCTTCTTCAGGAGTTAGCGCAATATGAAAAGGATCGACGCTGCCACAAAGGGGGAGATGAAATATATTGGCTACATCCTCAAGTGTGGGAGTGAACTCTCCCCATGAATAAATAAAGGTGTGTGTCTCAACGCTCCATCGCCTGACCACATGCCGGAGCATCTTGGCTTCAATATGGATGTCGCAAGCTTTAGAAATGAAGATGGCATCCAGCACCCCTGCCCGACGTAGAATGTCACAAGTGGACGGATTTCTCAACTCATGGTCAACCCATTCTGACCAACCCTTGCTGATGCTGCATGGATACTGAAAGAACAAGGGGACTGCCGGAAATAGACCTTTTTCTATGCAGCACCTGGATATGGATGCGGGATCAATTACGGGAGTCGCTTCTGGCGCTAGCTCTCCGTCAATATTTATGTCTTCATCTGCACCCTTAAGTAAAGGAGGAGGCCTCCCTCTCTGTAATCTGTCCTCCACGGAATAAAGGTGATCCCTAATAATGGGTGACGGATCAGCGGATGACATGGCAACCGTTGGCAAGACGGTAAATACCTGCACACAAGAAGGTGGAAAGAATGCGGGATAAAATTAGCATATGCAAGATATATATCGAGCCCGTTCGGTTGAACTCATCCAAGCAAACATGCAATTTGAAAGTCCAAAAGCAAAAGTTTCAAGCAAGTCTCCTCTCGAAGTATGAAATCTGCAGGCAATATAAAAGCATGCGTTCTGTCTTCATTTCTCTTTGCAAGAGTAAACCTAGGCCAAGCATCAGTCTACATCTATCCTAAAATGCCCAAGTTGACAGATTTGTTTACCAAAGGGATATATTAGAGTCACGAATAAGGAGTTGAGGCACTCGAGGTTCCGGCAGCAGAAAGGTTAGAATTTCCAGCACCTATCTTCGGTTATGCCAGATGAGTCAATATCTGCACGGAATAAAGAATGGAAAACAGGGGCATATCATGTAAAGAGCAGTCTTTTTTATGAAACACAGAAGAAGTCAAGACAAAATAGGGGCAAGAAAAAGAGGAAAAAGGGGAAACTCGTACCGCCAGTTGATACCCTTTTTCCAGCAGCCGAAAAGGAAAACAAAACGAGGAAAGAAGGAACTCAGAGAATAGCACAAGCCCCTTTTTGCAAATACCCACTCCGTAAGCACTCTTGTTGCAATAGTAACGAAATGGGTGAAAGAGGGTTTGGTCCTTGGCTGCCAAAACAGAAAGCAACACCCATGGGTATGAAGGACCCAACAAATTCTCCAACAAATTTAAGAGAAAACAAGAGAGAAGTGTACCCCGTGGGATTTGCCAAGCGATGATCTTGAATGTACCAAGGAGAGAAGAAGGATCGGGGTTTTGGAAGAGAAACCCACACGAAGAAGAACCCTTCCAGCGACAGCAAACGGCCTCCCTTTGAACGGAGGCGGAACGATGGAGCTGAGGCTCGCTTGGGTCTCTTTCCCAGCGGCTGGAAGCAGGTGATTTTTTTGCCCGATTTCACTCTCTCACTTGGTCTGAGTTTGTGGGAGGATGAAAGGGAACGAAGAGAGAAGAGTTGGAGAGGAGTTTTGGGTCTGGTACGAGAAAAGAGAAGGAAAGGGCAAAGAAAAGAAAAGAAAAAAAGAAAAAAATATAAAGAAGAGAGCAGAAGGCGGTTGGCATTGGAAAACCGCAAGTAACTGATGGGACCAATCATGACGCGCCGTCATTTTGCACGCGGGAAGAAGAGAAGTTCTCCAAAATACAAATCTGATTTTTTTTGTGTTGGGTTTTAATTATTCGGCCCATTACCGCACCTGCCCATGGCCCTTATAATTAAGGGGGCTAATGTTGAGACCCAAAAAAATTCATGATTGGGCCCAAATAAATTACCAGCCCGAAACGCCATTTTATTAAGAAAAGGCACAAAAAGGAGGTACTCAAAAACTTGCCACATGCGAATTGAAATTCATGCGCCATGCTAATTCACCATGCCAGCTCTACGAGCCCATGCCAAAATTAAACATCAAGGGTAACAAAAAATTAAAGCACGCCAAGCGACATGCCATGCCAAGCATGAAATCGTTGTTTCATACCCAAACACACTACAAGCCTAAGTGGGCCCAAGCCACTCAAAATGCCCGGGGCTTGCTTGAATGGCTTGTGGTATGGATGGTAATAGGTCGTCATGAGGCCCGTTGATGGGACGAGAAATGGAGGTTCCGGGTTGCTTGGGAGCCTCGGGACCCAAGCCCATTTCTTAGCCCCAAATATATGGGTGAGCAAAGAGGGAAAATAACCCAACCAAAATTAGCCCAGTCAAAGGATAGCCCAACCAAAAGCCCAATGTTTAAATAGCCCACTTATTTAATAAAGTACCTTAGCCCAAACAAAATTCCACAACAAGCCACAAAAGCCTCAGCCCTTTGCTAGAAAAGAGGAAGCCACGTAGAAGAGGTCTGGAGGTTCACTGAACAGAGCCGCTGGAAAGTGCCAGCACATGGGAATGGATCAAGTCCCAAAACAAAACACTAGAGAGACCAAGGGATATTAGCATGTAAGTTGTCAGGAAGAGGAGTACCCTTTCAAACCAGTATATACACCCAGTCATTTTCCCTTATTGGTGCTGGCCCAGGAAGGAGAAGGGAAAGAAGAAGAAAAATAGCCAAGAGTGGAGCTTCCTACTGAAGCAGCCGCGGGAAAAGGGGTCTTGAGCTCCAAAACTCCTGATTTTGTGCAAATAGATAAGGGGAAATCTCACCCAAATAGGAAAGTCAAGAGAAGAGAGGAAAAAGAATGGAAAGATTTGCCAAGATTGGGAAGAAACCATTAGGGTTTCTTGGGAAAGGGTAGTTTCCCGCAGCTATAAAAGGAGGTCCCCTCCACCCAGCAAAAACCAACCCAGGCTGAGAGAGCAAGCTTCCTCTCTTACTAGCAAAATCCAGTAACCTTGTTCACCTCTTCTTCTCCATTCTGCTCTGCTTGGCAGATTATTTTCAGAATCTGTCAAGCTGCCGGAAGAAGCGATGTTCATCTTTTACCTCCTTCCAGCCAAGATCACCATGCAAATCTGGTTTCCCTCAGTTTAAACACTCACACTTCTCCTTAAGAAGCCTTATTTTCCCCTTTTGATGCTCAACTCATGCTGACCCTGCTCCCATACCACAAGCTCTTCATGCTAAGCCAAAATCTTATCTGAAAGCAAGCACAAAACACCTGTAAGCAGCCCTCATTTTCATTGGTGAAGGTAACCAGAACACTTCCTAAGGTTTTGCTCCCCTTTCGAAGTGCTTTTGGGGCTTGATTTTCGAACTCAAGCACAGGGGGCAATTTCAGTAATTTCCCTTTTCTGGCAGCCTAGCCCATTTACAGCTGCTGGAAGAAAAAGACCCCCACAACCTCTATATTGGAGATAAACGTATATAAGCATATACGAGCATATATGAATATTTGCCCTACTTTGTTTGACAGAATCTACTCTAGATATTCTTAGCACATGCCCCTTTGCAATAGGTGTTTGGTGCAGTTCACCATTGGCACGAGCATCTCTACTAAATTTTGAACAATCTTCTTGTGAGTGGGTGTTAGATAAAGCTAGATTACGCTCCAAATCTGACTTTGCTATTTTTATGATGTTGAGATGGTCAATTTGGGAGACACGAAATGGGAAGCTTTGGCATAACAAGGACGAACGTCCTGAGACTACTAGTTGTTGAGCAATGAGTAAATTGCAAGAATTTTTGTGAGTAAGGGAAGCGACGGGGATAGGAAATGGGGTTACGAGCCAACAACAATGGGCAAAATCAGATGGGGAGACTATTAAAATTAATGTTGACGAAGCTTGGTTATTAGAGGACAACGTGGGTGGGGGTGGGAGTCGTAGCAAGGGAGTCACAAGGATGTTTCCTAGTAGGGCGAGCCTTGCACATGGACAATGTGCATTCAGTTTCACGAGTGGAGGCTTTAGCTGCAAGGGAGGGAGCCTCTTTGGCGGTAGAAAGGGAGTTTAGCAAAGTTTGTTTTGAAAGTGATTCGCTCAAGATTGTTACATTTCTTGGTGCTAACTTTATTAATAGGTCCTTCATCAGTCATGTGATAGAGGTTACCAAGGTTTTGTTGTCTCATGTCACTGGGGATGGTTATTTCCATATCCGCCGCCAAGCAAATCACGTTTTGCTCTTTTTATAAAGAGTTCTATCTCTTGGTTCGAAGAGCCCTCAAATTTTCTCATAAATGTTTTATTTGAGGATTGTAACAAGTAGTTTTTCGGATATGAGCCTACCTTTTGTGCTTGTCTTTTTCCTCTAATGAATAAAATCATATTGTCTTCTCTAAAATTTAAATAAATAAATAAAAAAACCTATTCATCGACCTTTGAAAAATATCCCATTATTTAGTGTCAATAACATAATAATGGTAAATTGATTTAAATATGATATAAACAAACAAAACAAAAAAAGTATTCCATGTAATTTTTTTTGGGTCCGACATTATTGAAGATTTAGAGCTGTCATCCGAGTATAAGTAAAAATTGGTTGAAAAAAGGGAGGCACTGATCCAGCAGAGTTGGTACATAAAAAACGAAAACTTGAACGCTATGCCAAACGGAGCTTGACCCAGAAGTTGAAGAAAAGTAGCTGATTTTCGGCAATTGTTCCCCCAGAAACTATAAATCGTAGTCTGAAAGGGCTTCATTAAGCGATCGAGATTATCTACAAGAGGCTCATCGTCTTCATTAGGCATCCATCATCCATGTCTCTCTTAAACCAGCTTTTCAACAGAGGCGTTTTTGGCACAAAGTGGTAGGTCATACCCATTTGCCTTGGCCCCTGAATCTCATCCCTTTATTATATGTTTGTTTCTGTTATTCAAATCCTTATTCTTTGCTTATCATGATTTGATTTCGTATAATTTCTGTCGGTCAACTTTACTTTCAAGTTTGATCCCATAATTCTAAGTTTTCGTAGAATTGCAGTTTAATTAGTGGACAATATGTTCTCGAAATTCTGGATTCTTCGAGGCACCCAATCATTAATGCATTTCAGCATATGGGTTTCTTTCATTAAAATATTTTTGATCGATTTTGTGCATTTCTCGTCAATATTTTTGGATAGTTTTTGCTGTTGGCGCTAGATATTCGTTGTCTCTAGTAATTTGGTTGTTTCTTAACTCTGCCGCGTGTGATTATCAAATATTGAGACTTGGAGTCAAATATCTGTCTACTTGTTTGAATTGCTCTTGTAATTCGGTGAAGTCTTAACCTTGGTAGTTGTTTTGTAGCAAAACATGTTTGAACTTGGCTATTTCACGCATGAAATTGCTGCAAAACAAGAGAGATGTGCAGCTCAAACACATGCGCAAGGAAATTGCGCAATTTTTGCAGGCTGGCCAAGAAGCAATAGCTCGAATTCGGGTACAACTTTCAAAACTATACTCAAAGATGTCAATGCCTATTTGATTAAAATTTAATTCATGTTTGAATTATTATTGATAGCTTTGGTGAGCATTTCATAATCTGGTCAGGTGGAGCATGTTATACGAGAGCAAGACATATGGGCTGCGTATGAGATATTGGAGCTGTTCTGTGAATTTGTCCTTGCACGTGTTCCCATTATTGAAAGCCAGAGGTAAATCCATTGATTGTTGGTAATTGTCAAATATGACATGTAAAGCATCAGGTGTATTACATTAAGAAAGTACATTGGAGTTTATATCATGATATACTAATGGGAGTAGGAAACACTGAGTATTGTGTGTTTTTTAATTTCTTAACCAGCAGGCATGTTGAAATTCTGTTATTTCTTCCCACATGTATGTCAATATAATTTGTTTATGCCACTCAATTTTTAACCATTTTTCTCCTTACAGGGAGTGTCCACCAGAATTACGAGAAGCTATATCAAGTATAATTTTTGCTTCCCCAAGATGTTCAGAAGTTCCAGATTTATTGCAGATCAAGAATTTGTTTACAGCAAAATATGGAAAGGAATTTGTATCAGCTGCGTCTGAGCTTCGTCCTGATTCTGGGGTCAACCGAACTGTTAAGTATTTTGTTGCATGTGCAATTGTGAATCTCTGCATGAACAACCAATATTTATCAAAAACTGATACCACTTTTTCAATTCTTTAAATGTAATTTTGGCAGATAATTGAGAAGCTTTCAGTTAGTGCTCCATCTGGAGAGGCCAGGCTTAGGGTCTTGAAGGAAATTGCACAAGAGTACAATCTGAATTGGGATTCTTCTAATACTGAAGCAGAATTCAGTAAAACGCATGAGGATCTGCTGGTACTTTTACCAAATTAAGTTCTTTTCCATTTTCAAACGAATTAGGTGTAGCTTAATCTTTTGACATCATTTGGTCCATCAGAATAATGACTAGACACCCTGTGCAACTTCTCATGATATGGGAGTTTCTTGTGTGTGCTTCTCATGCTTTCACAAGCATATTCATGATATGGGAATTTCTTGGTTTTGATTTGGCATGTTAATCAACAATTACACTTTATGTCATTCCATATCTATTCAGGCATATTGTCTATTGCAGAATTTGAAATATATTAGTACCTTTCTTTTATGTTATTTTTACTCTGTAATTACAATAACTGTGGTATTTTTGCCATTATCTGTAGGGTGGATCCAAGCACGTAAGTGGTGGAGCAGCACCTTCTCAAGCTCCGGCAAAACAAGGCTCTTTTAGTTCTTCACCTTCTAATGGGGCACACTCTATTGTGGCTGCAGATATTAAACAAGAACCTAAGTACCTTCATGCTCCAAGACCTTTAAGGGAGACACACACATCATACACTAATGAGATTCAACCATCGATTAATGATGATAAAGCGGCAGCAGTTAGTGATACCAAAAGGGAGACAAGACCAAAATCATCTGAGATCCTGGAGAGAGCTCGAGCTGCCATTGCTTCTGCTGAGCGTGCATCTGCTGCTGCCCGTTCCGCTGCAGAGCTGGTTAAGTCCTTGTAGTGCTCAAATGAATAATTGGATCAAGGTGCACAGCAGGAACAGCACATAAGAAAGCATACGTCACACCATGGAATACACTTTCCAATAGTTTTTAAAGAAGGTGCTGAGGATTATACTGTATTGACGAATATGATCATTTGTATATCTTGTATCTTGTGATGGTCAAGAACTCATTTGTTTTTCTCTAACATTCACCAACTGTTATCTATTGCAATCTCTTTTCTTGAACTTATTTTGTGTTGTGTTTAAATTGGAAGGCACCTGCTCTTTATTTCACACCAAGTCCCAGGATTCTTAAGCTTCATGGCCGTCCATGAGCCATGTTTTGGACTTCTTGGACAGAAAAAAGAAAAAGAAAAGTCTTTAGCAAGACCTCACAAATCATTATGTTCGGAGTTAAGGGTTCCACTTTTCTTCTCAAGACTCAGATTCATTCATATGTTTTAATCTGCGGGCAGTGGATTATGTAACATCTGCATATATATCGTCGATGGATCTGTTGCTTTAATAATTAAAACTTCTTATTAAGAAGGAGAAACAATATATTTTACGTACACCACCACCACCAGTAACTCGTCTGGTAAGTTTTTTCTTTTCCGAAGATAGAAAAAGGCATATAATATAGGATAGGATAGGAGGAGGGAGAGCCACAGTATACAGTAATAACCTGAAGTGGCAAACCGTGATTGGTTAAAAAACAACCAGAGAAACTGAAGGCAAAGCCAAAAACCCACAGAGAAAAGTTTGACATAGATCAGAACAAACCAAAACATTCTTGTTTGCTTTCCCAGGGAGTCCGATCCGATCTACACGATACTGCCATATATACATATCACAGATTTCACAGCCACAGAAGGCTGAGAGAAAGACCCCTATAGGCTATAGGTTCCAGGTAAAAGTTATATAGATCCCTCTATTGCCCTAGCTAGCTAGAGCCTAGAGCTAATTAAGGCTGCACTGCATATACTTATATATATATATATATATATATATATATAAAGATACAAATCTAGCTAAGCTAATGGTTGTGGGGAGGCAGAGACAAGTTTACATTTCCTGATGCATACTTGTACATATCATATAGTCACACTTCTCAACGACATGCCCTCTCTCATGCAAACACAAAACCCACGTCTCTTTCTCTCAAAAGACTCATGCATGAAACTTCAGCAAACAGTTCTGAAAGCCACACTCGCCGTACATACATACACTTATATTATATATATATATATTGACTGTGCCATGCCACGGAGATAGAGTGAGTGCACTGTGCATGTGTGTGTGAAAAAGATGTAACATGATAATTAGCAGCAGATGGATGGAGAAGTAATAAGGACGACGAGAGACGACAGAGGTAGCTAGACAAAGCTACATAACAACAGCGCACCAAAAAAGAAAGCCTGGTTTGAATCATAACATGCCATAAGAGGTGCTCTTCCCTCAACCGCGTGATCTACACCAACAACCCACATTGATATTGTTGAAATGAAGGGTCGTTTTCGTCTTGAATTTCGTTTTAAAATCCCATATTTTCCATTGGTCGCTCCCTTCCCTTCAGACTCACCTACTGCTACCCTAGCTGCTGCTGCTTCATCATCTCTTTTATATCTATCTATATCTATTTATCTTTTATATATATATATATATATATATATATATATAATTAATTTAAAATCTGAACAAACACAACAACACATGCAACTTTCCTACTAGCCAGGCCCCTAAGCCTATACGCATGGTACTTAATTACTGTTGTGGACTAAGTGGTGGCTGTTTTTTTGTTTGATATATATTTGTAAAGTAACCAAACAAGGGCAGTTCCCGGTTGCCGTTGGCTCTATTTAGCTCTGCGTGGACTATAATTAGAATCATCTTAGGCTTCCTAAAGTGGTGCTATTTTCAAATTAATACAAATCCACTTCAGATACTATCATCATCAGAGCCGTTGCTTTTAATGCACTTACACATGCTTTTGAGCTAAACAATATAAATACGATTATCTTTGTAACTAGTCAAAGCAAATTGAAGCTGTTTGGCATTTCTCTCTTCTCAAAAATTTAAGTACAAAACTGTTTGATACAAACTTGTTACAGTGTAATTCTAATTTTTTTGAAATATTTTGCAATGTGAATTAATAATTTGATTCGTTTTTACATCTCCATCTTACCAACTAAAATTAGTCAAATATGACCTATGAAAAGAAAACGAAAATAAATTAGTCAACCATGAAGATTATTATTATATATGGTTTTTTTCTTTCTCTTTTCTGAACGAAGCTTCAAATATATAATGTGGGTAATGCAACTTTTGTCATGGAAATTATATACATATAACTAGGTTTGTTGTAGGATCTCTCTCTCTCTCTCTCTCTCTCTCTCTCTCTCTCTCTCTCTCTCTCTCTCTCTCTCTCTCTCTCTCTCTCTTCTTTTTATTTTGGCCATTAGGTTTTAGAATCTTTGAGGCAACAAAAAACAAAAGAAATTTCCAGCGGTCCAATTGGGTTGCCTAGGTATAGCTAGTTTTCATAGAAGGCAGAAATACTATTAACTGAAGGTCAATTCTTTTTGCAATTATTGATAGAAGCCATTAAATGAGGCATTGTGAG
The DNA here is from genome assembly GCF_000346465.2 of Prunus persica. Lineage (NCBI taxonomy): Eukaryota > Viridiplantae > Streptophyta > Magnoliopsida > Rosales > Rosaceae > Prunus > Prunus persica. Next base: position 30,259,539 of record NC_034009.1, on the reverse strand, counting down.
CTAAACTATTTTCGTACTTGAAAGAGAACAAGACCAAGCTAGTTTGTCTTTCTTCTTTTCCCATCTCACAGTGCTACAGTGCACACAGAACTGATCACACGCAAACGCAGTGCAGAGAGAGGGACGTATCTCAGGTCAGTTCATTAACTCAACCCCAAATAATTAACTATAAAACTGCTAAAAGATATGCTAGATTATTAGGTTAATATAAGTTGATTGGAAATAAGTTCATGCTATCCTTGTAACTCAAAAATCATAGACAATAACCCACTAATAATACAACGCTTAAGTAAAATTCAATTTTAAAATTGGATGACAATGTGTCTATGTAAGTTGATTTATTAACAAATCATGCCACTAGATCTTTATTTGGTGGCTGACCATTTTTTATCCCTTAATTTTATGCAAATAAATAATACCTCTCATTGTACATTTATGTTTACACTCCTGTAATAATGGCCTACAATCAAATTAGTTCAAACATACACCCTCCAATTATATATATATATTTTAATAAGTACAATGCAAAAAAAAAAAAAAAAGTACTTTAATTAGATGATATTATGTACGTTAACATTTTCATGCCTACGTATATTACATCATATGACTCGTAGGATAAAATAAAAGATAAATTATTACTCATAAAAGGTAATAGGTAAATTATTATCTATGAAAAAAATAGGTAGATTATTATCCATGAAAAAACTAGGTACAATAAATGAAATTCAAATTCCAAAATAGGTAGATTATTATTCGGGAAATATGGAACAAAATTTCAAAAAGGGAATAAGGAAAAAGGCCCTTTTTGGCCAACACATTGTCGACTGTATTAATGAATTTTAATAATAAAACGGATAATTAATTACATACAACAATTTTAGAGAGAATCACCACAATAAATTGGGGAATCAAAACTTAAAACACCACCCCATTACACGTTGAAATATAAAATGAAGGGTTGCAAGTAAAGCAAGTTGAATTTGAAAAGTGTAAAGCAAATTTACTATTAGAAATATGAATGAACTAAGCTGAGTCTATAGCTGATTTCCGTCTACTTTTGTTGAGGCTATTTTGAAGTTTATACATGCACTATGGACCTCTCATATATCGCTGATTTCCGTCTACTTTTGTTGAGGCTATTTTGAAGTTTATACATGCACTATGGACCTCTCATATATCAAATCTTCAGTCTCTATCTCAAAACCAACTCTACTTAATTATCTCTGATCCATCCCTCTCTCTCTCTGTGAGCCCCGATCTTTGTCAACCTATACATATAGATACAGTGTCGTACCTTTCTTCATTATATATATTATGTCTTGCGGTCTCGGGATCGCACATATGAGAAAGAGAGAGTATAATATACTATACTTGCTGCATTCCAATATGGTTGCTCTGTTTTCTTGTAATTAACTTAATTATATAATTAAAACAGTAGAGACCAAGGGGTTTACCTCAGTGGTGAGGTCCCTCCCCTGTCCCCGCTTTGGTCACCCGTTAGAATTCCAGGATAAATGCCCCCTTCCTCAATGCAATATATCCATCGCTAATTCTAAAAAAATAAATAAAAACAGTACAAGTTCATTCATATATAAAGAGGAAATATAGATGAGTACAAATTCAGTGAACAGTTAAAATAATCAATCAGATTAATTACTAGGACATTTCAACGCTGGAAGTTATTTTAACTAATTTCTTTTCCTTGAGGATTTTATGTTTTTTTTTTCTTGGTAATAATAAAGATCTATATAGCTTTGTTCTGTTTATCCTTTGTCCTTTTTTAATATACTGCTGCTGCTATAGATAGCTGCAAATACAGCAGTTAGTTGTCAGTGAATTAATTATTAAAACAAAAATCGACTTCAACGAAAGAAACACATCAAATAATCAAATGTTTCTTAACTTTATATCTTTATTTTACATATTTATGGTGGGCCAGCCGCTCTTGAGTCATCACTTATTCAATGCTCGAACATCCAGTCTGACCTAGTTTGTGATTTGCTCTGCAAAAGTGAAGATTTTTGAGGTGGTTAAGTATTTATACGTATACTTATACTTACCAAACGTTTAAACAGGAAACGCCAAGAAGACGATGAAGGCAGCTCATCCAATTACGTGCCACCAATTATACCTTAAGTAATTATCATAATTAATATCTTAATTAGTTCAATCACCAATTACATGCTAGTTAAATATATGGCTAGATTTGATTACAACAATCACCAAATTCATGTATCATCATCTACTGAATATGCAGCTAGTTAGGATCCAAAGTTCCAAACACTTGCCCTCTTTTCTTCAAACTAGCTAATAAAATAAAATAAGTTGAAGGATCTTGAGTTATGCATATGTGCTTGTGGGTCCAGCTAGGTTTTAGCTTGTAACCAAATCAGGTTAAGCACTAGCTAGCAGAACCCAGTATGGGCCTCAGATATGTAGTTCCAATAGTTAACATACTGATCTCTTATCTGCAAACAAGCAGCGGCGTAGATGTTGCAGTCCAGCTTAACCTATGATTTATATGTTTGCAGGTTTAGCCTGTACGTGTTAGGGCTACTAGCTAGGGTTAGGGCTGCTTTCTTCTTCAAGTATCTCTGTCTCTTGTGTAGCTCCTGTTGCTCCACCTCCCTACCAATCTTCGGTCACTTCAAGTTGCACTTTTAAGCACCTGAACCCCTAATCGCCTTCACTATTCAAGCCCAGCAATTGGCTGAAAAATAGGTTGCTCTGTTAAGCCTCACGGCTATAGCCTGCAATAAAGTATCCTAATCACTTTGTCAAGTCTCCCGAATTTAAGAGACGCTTAATAGGGAACCCACCACCACGCTACCAATATTTAATTGGATTCAAGTTCATGAGTCCATATGTCTCAGAGTGCCAATGTTCGATCGGAATTAGACAAATACAACCAATAGAAAAGAAAACCCGTAGAAAAGGCCAAAGCCTTCTCCCCATTTTTTTTTTTTCACAGAAAATGAGAAACACACCTATCCCCCCTACCCTCCTAGTTCGAATTAAAAACATGGTAATTGGTAATTTTTATTTGGTGAAAAATTTCATCACTTTGTAAATCTTTCTTTGTCGTTTGGAAGTAAATGCACTTGTACCTAAATAGACAAACAAGTAAGTTCCTTCTATCTCAACATAGATGTGAATGTTTGGAAGTATATGCATTCTCAAATGTACATCATTATTAATTCATGCAAATATATTATGTATGGATATGCACACGATATAAACATATACAATGAATTTCACATCATTCATCCCATATGATGCATTAATAGATAAATGGATTTTCTCTTCGTACAAAGGAGAGGCCAAAAGATAATTCTAAAATCGGGTACATAAGTAAGTGCTTTATACCGTTGAAACATATAAGTCTTACATGGGATAAATTGGCATATATAGAATGATTTGTTTGACGAAATGCTTTGACATATATCGTAGGAAAAATTGTCAACTGAATCCACCCCTAATGAGAAGACTTGTAATTAAGGTTTTCATTTTAGAAGGTGAGCTGTTCTTGCAGTACTTATAACTCTTATCATTGTTTTAATATAGAAAAACAACTACTAATTAGTAATTAGATGAGGAGGGAAAGTAATTACTCTTATCATTGTGGCTCTGAGTATAATATCGGTGGGGATCCGGAGATGCTTTGAAGTTTGGAAGGGTATAGTTTGCACAACTCTTACAGACAACAAATTTGATTGATTCTGGGTGAGAGAAGTTGCAGTAAAAAGTTTGATGGGATTGCGAGTTCTCAACAGGTCATTGCTCCCTACAGTGCAAGCATGGTGTGACCATATATGACCCAGAAACCAGAAGGAGGGCGACAAACCCTTTTACTGGGTAATTTGTAAAAACCAAAAAGAAGCTACGACACCCCCTCTGTCCTCCTCCCTTCCACCTAAACTTTATTTCATCCAAAAAAAAAAAAAAAAAGAGGGCGAAAATCTCCCTTTTCCTCTGGTCAAAACGCTGAGGCCGCATAATTAAATGCTATAGGAAAAGGCAAATGGAAGCAAATAGAAAAAAGCGAGAAAAAGAAAAAGGAAAAATTGATTGGCATGCAAAACGAACTAGAAATGCAAAAAGGGGTTGAGAACTTTCAGTTCATATCTAACTTGTTGTCCCACAAGGTCTTTCTAGTTCCCTTTTCAGACTTGGTAGTAGAAGTGATACACACATACAAAAGACACCCCTCTTCAGATTTCCAATGTTGAAAGCCCCCCCAACCCCACAACTTGAAGCCAAACTTGCTGAGGGTGTCGATGAGCTTAAAAGCTGGCCCAGTAGAAAATACCAAAAAACCTCTCTCATCTCCTTCCTCTCATGACCCCATTTGTCAGCTTGTTAAGTCTCTCTCTTTCCCTCTGTCCATTGTGGGTGGCGTTAGGGGTGGGCACTCAAACCGGCGAACCGGAAATCCAAACCAAACCGCACCGAACCAAACCGGAAAAAAACCGAGTTGACCAAAAAGTCAAAAACCGGTCAAAAACCGAACCGGACCGGTTTGGACTGGTTCCGGATCCGGTTCCATGTCTTCAAAAACCGAACCGGGCCGAACCGAACCGGTGAAACTAAAAAAATATATAATTTCAATATATATATTTATATTTAATGCTATATTTTTAATTTCACTAAAAAAAACATAATATTTATCCAAGTTCAATGTCAAAATATCTCTATTTTCTCACTTTAATATTTATTTTTTATATGAAATTGAATAATTTGTTAATTTTCAAGTAAAAAAATAATATTTCAGTTGAGAATTGTATTAAAAAGTAATTTAAAAAAATAATTTTTATAATCCGGTTCAAAACCGAACCGAACCGGAACCGGACCGAAACCGGTTCAAACCGAACCGGACAGTTTTTGAAATTTTTTTTATTAAAACCGAACCGAACCAAACCGGATGAATAGTATTGGATCGGTTCTAATTTGAGGCAAAAACCGGTCCAAACCGAACCGTGCCCACCCCTAGGTGGCGTGTCGAGGCAGAGACCCTAATAATAATACTTCAAGACTATCTCTCAGAAGAAACAAAAACAAAATAATAATAATAATAATAATTTGTTTTTAACATTAGAAGCCAGGTTGAAATCGATTGATCGAAGGAGGAGGATCCAAACGCTGCTGTGTCCCTGCATAGCTCCTGCTCCAATTCAATCCCTCCTCCTGGTTCATGTGCAGTGACCCGTCTCTACCACCACCTCCACCTCCTCCTCCTCCGGGTCCCACAGGTGCACCAATGCAAGTGTAGTTGGCGGGCTCCGGTGGTGATGCTCCATAGTTCACATTTGGGTGACCATGACCATACTGTGAGGGGCTACTACTACTAGTGCTGCTAAGAACATGTCCAACATAATAATCATTGACCGAGTGTTGATGGTGAGGGTAATGGGAAGCAGGGAACATGGGCCGCGAAGGAGAGGAGTATAAATATGGTTGTTGAGGCGGTTGAACACCTGGCTGTGGCACCGCCGGCGGAGGCGGTGGTGGTACGAGGGTACTTGACGAAGAGCCAGAAAACATTCTTGCTGGGAATCTGAGAGGTAATGTTGGGTCACCGCCAATGTTGTTGCCTGCAGCAGCCGGATGATGATATCCTGCCGGTGTAATTGGATGGCAGCATCTACAAAATCAAACAACAATTATTAATGTAATAATTCAATTTGTTTATTACCATAAAGAAGAAAAGAAAGTGCAATTTATAAAAGGAAGAGAAATTAAGCATATATACCCTAGGTGAGGAGGAGGAGGGGCGGCTAGGTTATCGTTACTGAAGACTAGCTGACGAGCCTTGTTGAGTGTTTCTGTCTCCCTTTCTGGTGACCATTCCGACCCAACACACAAATTAAATCAAATCAAATCACACAACATATATAAATATAATATCAAATATAAAAGTACATGACCTTTAATTGATCTAGCAAGAATTTCAACAAACGAAACACAAATGATCAAATCAAATCACGACTTCCTTTTCCTCGACTTATTTGAAATGACCAAGACGCTTCATGGCTAAATCTTTGATGAGACGACCAGTGCCCCCAATTGTGTGTTTTTTTAATATTAATTTCTCAAATATAATGTTTTAAAAAATAAAGGCAACTAGTTTTAGTTTGTGTAAATAATTAAAGAAATGAAATTGACTTGCCTTGACGATGGCGATTCATGTGTCCCCCAAGGGCCTGAGATTTGCAGAACTTGAGGGAACAAAACCTACACTCGTAGACCTTCCCACACTCGTCTTTTCCATCTTTTGCGCCGCTTTTCTTTTTTCTGTAGCCTGCAACTAAAAACCCAGACAATAAAAGCAACTTCGATAAGACTAAACTAAACTAAACTAACCCCTACCAGCTACCTCAGCCCTATCTAAATTAATTAATTACCCAAATCATCATGAACACATTTTAAGACGGAAAAAGTAGAGTAATTTAAATCCATAATCTTCTTCATACCCCATTTAAGTTAACCTTTTTGATTTGAAATATATATTTTGTCAATTGAACTTTAAAAGCAAAGAACAGCTTTTCATCCGTTTTTAAAGAAAAGAAAAAGATTGAAAAGAAGAAATTAAAGAAAAAAGAAAGGAAAAGAAGAAATGTGAGCCCTTTTCAAAAGATATATGGGGGTTTTGATATTGTTGATCCGTTTGGGTTTGGCGGTAGTAGCAGTAGAAATTTGAAAAGTACCAGAGAAGCTGTCCTCGACAACTTGTTTACCATCTCTACTGAAATGATCATCAGGCAAGTTGTTGAGGTCTAAAGGGTTGCCCTCATCAGGTCGCCTGCAAATCAAAACAAGAGATAAATATACAACGCTAAAAGCCACAGAGGTAGTACATTTATGAAACAGTAAATGGTGGGTTAAAAAGAAAAAGAGTATTGGATAAAGTATAAGGGCAGGAGAGGGAGAAGGAGATGGGGTAGAGAAAAGGGAGAAGCAATTAGCAGGTGAGAAAAGTGGGATGGGGGGGAAAGACCTACATGGTACCGACAGAGAAAGACAGAAATAAAAATGTGAATGTGAGGACGAAGTATTCTATCTCTCACTCTCTTTCTCTCTCTCTCTCTCTCTCTCTCTCTCTCTCTCTCTCTCTCTCTCTCTCTCTCTCTCTCTCTCTCTCTCTCTCTCTCTCTCTCTCAGATGGGTAGATAGAGAGAGAACTAAAGCTTTTAGAAAATAATAAGACTTTCAGTTTGAGACTGCAATATAGAGGCTAGTTGAGTGATGGTGGAAGAAAAAGAGCTTTGAAAGTTCTCTATCAGTTTCTCTGCCAAACCTCTTTGGACTCATCTCTCAATAAATTAAAAAAATTGAAACAACAAAGCTGGGGACAGTACTGGGTCTCGTGACTTTAAAAAGAGGAGAGGTACTGTGGGGGAGGAAGAGAGAGGGCTTTGGTTTTAGGTATGTGATCAAAGTGTCATTTGGTTTGGTTGAGACTTGGGAGTAGAGGTAATGAAAGGGACGTGGCTTAAGTTTTTCCTTAATCAAAGCAGCTCGCGCGTGCTCTTAATTATAATTCCTTTGGTTAATTGTTTGTGTATATATATATATATATATATATATATATTTTGTATTATTATTACGAGTCAGAAGAGATCGTATATATAATCAAGCTAGGCTAGATCCTGTGCATACATATCTTCTAGTGTAATCATATCATAGTGGTGTGAATCTAAGATGAAGAACACGATAGAGATTATGGTCCACATGCAGGTAATCAAAACACCCTCCTGGGTATGTATTTATAGCATTGTACTGCCATGGGGGATTATGGAAGTGTTACTTTCAATATGTCTGATTGTTAGTATTTTCATGAACTAAGTAGGGATGGGCTCAACCCCACCGATATGTTGTTTTATTCTTTACAAGTATCTAGTTTGCTTGATCATGGTCATTTTCAAGAAATCGGGACTATAGCTAGGGATGTACTTATAATTATATATACAGTTTTTCTTTTGTAATAAAGGAAGTGAATTTGGACAAAAACCATAACCACCAATTGAATTGACCACAATATAGAGGCTAGTTGTGGTATGGTGGTTATGGGTTTTATAGGGCGTGGGATGTTTTGTCACGAGTTCACTGAGCTCAACTAGCATAATTAAATAGCAAATGATCTATAGTCAAATTCATTGATAAAATTGAACAAAATTAATTACTTACACGTGTATCTATTTACCAATACGATCATGACATATCAACTACGTCGTTCACCATATTATAACAGGTAAATTAGTAGCATCACGTGACATTTCTCGAATGAAAAATTATATGTCTTAAAATATGATGATATAAAGTAAAACTCCCACCTCTTGCAATATAATAAGATGGATCATTAATGGGCTCAATATAAGATAGATCTTGACTCATTAACCTCTTGCAATTTTAAAGTGTACATTTACAGGCTCCGAATTTGCATACTCACTAGCAAAATGTTAAACATGTTAGTTGACCTATTACTCTTGTCAAGAGCCAGATTCACATCCCAATGAACCGAATCAATATATGTGTGTGTGTGTGTGTGTGTAAGGAAGGCTCAGGCGGTTCACCTATAACCAAATAATTAATGTATTTACATATTCAGGTGATGATTAATGGACCACACTACTTATAGGGCTCGACTTGAGGGCATGGATCATTTGGATTGGTAATACAAATTTGCAAAGTCGGGCCATGCAAGCATGCATCGGCCGTGCACCCAAATACTGAAAAACTTTGTGTCCATAATTACCTAAGAGAGTGGTCCATTTCAGTCCAGTCTGCCTAAACATCAAACATCCTCTTTCCTTTTGTATTTTAGCAAGCAAGGTTCCTTTTTCTAACAATCCAATGGAAAATCCTATCCAGCATCATCATTTCCAGTCCAGTCAAACTTATTCTGAGGAAAGCACATGCATCAAACTTATTCTGAGAGTGATCTCCTCCTGCTTCTTTATTTCTCATCGCCATTCATTAATTAATATCATCCTTTTTTTTCTCCCCACAAACAATATTGCACTATCAATCAAATACCAAATTAATTACAACAGAAAGCAAGTGGAGTGGGGATAAAACCTTGGCACAAAAATTAAGGAAAGGAATAATTTTTTTCAAAAAAGTTAGTGCCACATTCGTGTAAGTAATTACTTGAATTAATAATGTGATTTTCCAAATTTAGTTCTACCTTGCCATGTAAAACTCGTCCGTTGGGTTGATTTGATGTGTTTTTGCCGCAACTGTGGAAGTCAAAATGAAACTGCTTCCAGGCCCATTAGATACTTCAAGCCCAAAAAGGAAAATATCCACAACATTTTTTAGTTGTTAGAATTAGGCCCAAAAAAGTTGAAAAGAAAGAAAAAGAAAAAGAAAAACAGAAGAAGAAGCTTATCCTATCTGTTTGTGCAACACACTGCTAGTGTTAGCTCCCCTCGCTGTTATCCATGGCAGCGTCTCTGCTCTTTCTTCCTCCAACCCCACCTCTCAGTCTCCCTTCTTCATCTTTCAAGGTACTCTCTCTCTCTCTCTCTCTCTCCCTCTCTTTGTAACTATATGAATTGCTAACTGTGCTGATAATAATGTCAATGTTTACAGGGAAATGTGAGAAACTTGGGACAAAAACTGTGTTGTATTCCGTCCCTCAAGGTGATTAGTACTACAGAAAGAAGGCGGCTAGTGGTTGTGAACAAGGCAGCGTCGACCGGAGTCGGGGCTCCGGTTACCAATGTGCGGTTCAGGCTGGATAACTTGGGCCCACAACCCGGGTCCAGAAAGAAGGGTAAGAGAAAGGGAAGAGGTATAGCAGCTGGGCAAGGGAATAGCTGCGGGTTCGGTATGCGGGGCCAGAAGTCTCGATCCGGACCCGGGGTGCGCAAGGGCTTTGAAGGCGGTCAGATGCCGCTTTATCGTCGAATTCCCAAACTCAAGGGAATTGCCGGAGGTATGATTACCTTGTCTTTATATGCAAAGGCATGCCAAGTGTATGCCAATATGCTTCAGTGACATACTCAAAGTAATTGTTTTGCTGTTTGTTTTTTGTTTTTGTACAAGGTATGCAGGTGGGTTTGCCTAAGTATGTTCCTGTGAACTTGAAAGACATAGAAGCAGCAGGGTTTCAAGAAGGAGAAGAAGTGTCATTACAAACTTTGAAGGACAGGGGTTTGATCAACCCATCAGGAAGAGAAAGGAAACTCCCTTTGAAGGTAAATGCTTAATTTGTCTACTTTACACATGTTGTGGTGGTTAAGGTCAGATTGATGTTCCAGCATTTTGTCATAACATTCAATTACTCAAATATCATTCGTGATATGCTGCTTTAAAGTACGGCCTCTATATCTCTGTTTTACTAATCGAAGCTGAATTGAACCGCAAGCCTTAAAACCATATACAGGAGAGTACAGAGATCATCTCTAGCCGAAAACTCCTAGTTTGGATATTATTTTTTTAAAAACGATAGTTGCTTATATATAACTTTCAGCATGAACAAGCCTCTTTTAATTGAAATAACTAAGCAGTCTGTGCGTTTTTCTACAATTCAATCTTTCTTCTTAAATTTGACTTAATTGTTACTTATAAAAACACAAACTTAATTTCCTTGATTTTCTGATCCTTTTGGTTAAAGAATGCGAAAGTGTGATGCATTCTGGCCAAAACTTGGCCAATCCACATATATGATCCAGCTTTTATGCCATTGATAATATATTACTTTTGTTCTCGAATTTTATAAATTACACCTTATTCAGCAGCTGTAATACCTCCTTGACAATTGACATGCCTGAACTATAGATTGAGGCTTTTGTGGAAAAAAAAATTATTGAATAATAAAAATGTAGTAGAAGCATTAGGGCCACTTCAAGCTTGATGTGGCCCAATAATTGCCAAGTTTGATGACGGGATTGCACCTACATATGGGTTTAGGCAGTTATCAGTGTGCACTGCTCATTAAGCATATTTTCATACTAGAACTTGAGGCTCTCTTTTTTTCTTTTTTTTTTTTTTTCCTTTCTAGATTCTTGGTGATGGGGAGCTCAGTGTGAAGCTGGATATAAAGGCTCGTGCCTTTTCAGCAGCTGCAAAGGAGAAACTTGAGGCTGCTGGCTGTAACCTCACTGTATTGCCTGGTCGGAAGAAGTGGGTAAAGCCATCAGTTGCTAAGAACCTTGCACGTGCTGATGAATACTTCGCCAAGAAGAGAGCTGCTGCTGCCGCCGCCGCTGAGTCAGCACCTGCTTAGACAACTTCATAGCCACCATAATGACACTGTATGTGAAGAAGTACATGGTAACATATTTTTGGAGGCATATTAATCTTCTTTCCTGTTATTATCACTTTACCTTTTTTTGGTATAATAGACTAACTTCTGTCAATTGTTTCATATATTAATGTGAGAAGTAATGTTTTCAATCTCCTTCCTTCACCAACCGTCGATTTTGGTTATAGTTAAGTGTTTCTTGCTCATTTAACCTGCCCTAGGAAAGTAAAGATGGTAACACATCTAGATGCGATGTGGAGATCCTACTTTTAGAGTTAGGTGATTAATAAAATTGAGCCTTATATTATTCCTTCTTTAGGGAGAAGTTGCCACTGATTTAAAATATATTTCAATTGACTTGTTTATATTTTGTGGCGTTGGTTGTGTTGTGACGTTGCGATGTATAAGTCTGTTGCATTGCACCTCAATTTGGAAGCGTCCCAATTGTTGACATTCTTAACTAGGAATCTAAGAAATGTCAATAAAATTGATCAACATCAAATTTCATTTGCTCCTTTCCGGCAATTTTGACATTAAAGTCAACAATGGGACGGGAATGTACGTCAATGTCTGGTTTTGGTGAGTGATGATGAGAACTGGGGTTGAGGAGGCACGCAATTTTCCGCCAATTTGTGCAATGATTTGGAATTATCGTCCAAAAAGCAGGGGCAGGGACCAAAGAAAAAATGATGGTCATTCCCGGTAAAGTTTAGATTTGAAGTCATTTGAGTTGAGTCGTCATCTGCTTAGACACAGCATGTGAAATCATGGCTGTCATACCCACCAATATTTTGCTTTATTACATAAAATGTGGAGCCTTTACTTTTGAGTCAAATCAGCTTCAGCTAACTTGCTCGATCTATTTAGGAAAGATTTATTTAAAAATTATAATGTGAAGATCAACATAACATGTTTGCTGTTAGGTTAGGTCGAATGTGTGTTTGATCATTACTTGTTAGTCTTTTCTTTATGCTTCATACTATGATAACGATGTTAATCTTTTCGGGGCTGATCACGTTGATTAAGCAAACTGTGTCTCTCGGCCATACCTGAAAATGGAAAGTCCAGAGAGTGCTGCGTCGTTGCTCATCTCATTTCACGGAGGATAAGAAATGGACCGCTAACCAACCTGCAAATTAAAAGCTGCCCGATCAAAAGAGGACAAGTCCAAAACTACTATAGCACAAAGCTGTGTATATGCCATGTCATCAATGTAACATGTTTTTAGACGGAACACGACAGCATGAATTTATTTTATTTTTTTTAAAGTAATCTTATAGTTTTATGAATGTTTTGTGATAAAAAACATGATAATAAAAGTTTGGGTAGCTTTCATTGAAAGACGAAATGATTATTGTTACAGCTAGCTAGCCAGCTATCCCATAATCCCAATGGCAGTGAAGTGGTGGGAGGATTGATTTTCCGGTCCCTGAGATCAAAACGCGTCGCCATCAAAATCTTAGGAAATTGATAGCGGGTCCAAGGTAGTCTCGGTAATATGATTTTGCTAGTTGTCAGCTCAATTGGCTCCGCCTCCTCCAACAACACTACAAGAGAATCTCATTCGTGTTAAACGTGCCCAACTGTGTCGTTTCGTTCCCAAAATGGATACGCGTCACCCACGACTGTAATTGGATCAAATCACAATTTATCTGTAAATTTCTTATTAAAAGTGGACAGGTAATTGTATTATATATAGCCCATCCATTCAAAACGCGGCCCAGATTGGAATCTTGTGACAAAAAGCAGCAAAAGAGAATAAAGCCTTTGCAGCTCAAAGTCTAAACCCTGAAAATTTGATTCAAGCTCCGCACCATTTCGTTGTCCCTTTTTTTTATATATAAAAATTAATCAAAAGTCTCTGGTATCAACGCAGTTGGGAACTTGGGATGGCGGATATTTATGGCGGGAAGGATCTTGGGGGATATTTTACCGCCCAATTGCTGTGGCAGAAAAAAGTTGGGCAATGATGCCCATCACCACTTTGTCTTAACCAAGATTGGAAATATATACACATGTCACCTTATCGTGTTTGTTAGAAAAATCGAAGTTGGAAAAATTAGTTTACATTCTGGCTCCATAACGTTATCTTAATTCTTAGAAATATCCTCAGAGGTTTTTTTTATTTATTGGACTTTGGATGTCAAGTTTTTCAAATATATTTTTGTGGCGTGGATGGCGAAAAGGAATTTATTTTTGTGTATGAACATGAATGAAGCATCACTGTTTACAAAAAAAAATCAACTTAAATGGTGGATGCACGTGACACGTGGGGTGGGGGGCGCGGGGTGTTGCAGGAAGTAAAGTTAAACAAAACGAGCAATAGTAAAGTTGATTTCAATGGGTTTGGTGCCGAAATCGATGTGAGTTCCCGCGGGAAGCACCGCCTGCGTGAAGCACTAAAATATTACCCATTTCCCATTTCATAACAACTTGATAACCCCAAGAAAGATATTTTAATAAAATAAAATAATTATCACTATTTAAACACACGTTGAATAATTTTAAAAAAAATCTCAAATCAGAGAAACTGTGGGAGCCTCTGTCGGTCTTCGCTCTCCTCTGGCACACCCCAGACCCCTCACCTTTTTCCCTTTCTACTCTCTCTCTCTCTCTCTCTCTCTCTCTCTCTCTTTCTCTCTCTAGCTGTGCTGTTAACCTGTTAGCCTGTTGCCCAATACCCAAGCCTCTTTTCTCTCTCCGATTTTTTGATTTCATTATTTTTCACTTCACTTTTTTATGATTCTTTGTTGGCTCTCTTTTTTCTCTATAAATCTGGTGGAAGCCATTCCTTATTAAACCTTCTTCCCTTCCCTTTCCTTTTCTGTCTCTTCCCCTACCTCTCGCCTAATTTTGTTTCCGTTTTCCTTCTACTATGAAAACTCTGTAGCAATATATATAGATTTCTCTACAGAAGAAGCCTAGCAGCTAAGCTCTACACTCAAACTTAAAGGTATGCCTGGCCCTTTTTTTCTTTCGTTTGCTAATTTTCTGTTTTTGTTTTCCTTTTAGTTTCTGTTAAAACCTTAGGCAATTTCCAAATTCTGTTCCTATCTGTTCAATTGACTCGCCGTAATATCAGATCAGATCAGATCTGTTCAGTTTACACCTAATACGCCCGTTTTAGATCTATTGCGGAAATGACTCCCTCAGTTCAAAATTAAAATGATAATTTGTAACAAATAGTGATTTGTTTGAACAGGTTTTACGTTGTCGTCTCAAAGCGTGGAAAAATAATGAATCACTGTGCGATTCAGCAAGGCAACGCCCTCTCTGCTTGCGAAGAGATGCGGACTTGTTCAAGAGACTCAGTCGTTTGTCCCAAACCTCGCCGTTTTGGCCTCCTCAACGCCACTCATCACGATCCCGTCAGATCTCTCAGATGGCAGCTTGGGTAAGGATTCTCAATTTTACTTTTTTTTGTTTAGGTTTTCAAATTATCCAATTTTCTTGTATCGGTTTTAATTCTTTATTTAATTGATTTTCAGCCACCAAGCGGAGCTCTATGATTCAAAAGCAGGGTCTGATATTTTGGACAACCTCCTCACCAAGGTACGTAACATTTCCTGATGTGCAGTTATCGTACTAAATTAAGCTCAGAATACATACTAAATTGGAATTTATGGTCCATTCAGAAATTCAACCCTAGTTATGTTTCTACACAAGAATCAATTGTGAGCTGTTTAGCATATGGTTCTTAATGATTTTGTTCATGTTGGATTTTGTGCAGGGTTCTTTTGGTGTTGAACAATTTTCATGTACAGAAATAGCCTCGCCGCACCCATTTTTCAGCGGGTCGCCGCCGAGCAGAGTAGCTAACCCATTAATTCAGGACGCCCGATTTGGGGATGAGAAGCTCACCCCATCCTCGCCACTGTCACCAACCCCTCACCCGTCGGGCCTATCCTCGTCTCCAACAACTTCTGCAAGGAAAGGAAGCTTTGTTCGGGCCAGTTTTGGGAGCAAACCAGCAGTGAGGGTGGAGGGGTTTGATTGCCTGGACAGGGATCGACGTAATTGCAGCATCCCTACCCTGGCATAGAGCCTAATTCAATCAATGAAGGTAAATAGCAAAAGCTTTAGCTAAAGTTTTCTATCGACAGCCACGATACTTGATAGCATGAGAGGAAATTTTGAAATTTTCGGCCAGCGAACTATGGAGATCCTTCTGCCTTGTGTGTAAATATGTTTGAGGGATTTTTGTAAATGAAATGTCAGTGTCATGTAAGTAAATGAGATGTTAACCAAATAATAAAAGGGGGTGGGATTTGGTTGAGAATAGTCTTGTCTGTGTTCTTCTACCGCACCACCTCTTGGGTTGTAAAAAAGTAAGAGAGTCTAGTGTTGGAAAATTTTCATTCTGTTTCCATTTGAGGTGTTTTGGAGTTTCAATGAGCGGCTTATGAAGCGAATCTGTACAAATTGAAGTTGCCGTTGAGTCGATCTAAACTGTCATTTACGGTGTATATATTCCATTTGTGTTTCAGTTCATATGCTGCCTATTCTTTTAACTTCTGCTACCCACATTGCTTACTCATGACGCCAAATTGTGGACTGTTCTCTTTGAACTTTGAACCATTTTGGAATCCATGGTGCATGCTTTTTTAAAGCAGAGCCTCAGAAGATCATTGATCTCTGTGATCTGCTTTTGTTCAAACCTTTATTCGGAATGGGGAGCATCTATCTGGTTGTGGACTTTCTTTTATGTTGTTGAAGCTGCAGGGCAGTGGACCTGTTTTCCGAAAAGTATATTAAGAAAGTAGGTTAAAGCTTTAAATGAGTTTGATTGGACTTATTATAATGTTTTGTTTGTGAAGAAAAATGGATTGCGAGTTTTAGATGAGGTGCAGGACCCTTCCTAGGTTTAGTTCCACCAACTCGACGAAGTTAAAACGGTTTCGATTAGGGATTTTTCTACTGTACAAATTCACGTTGGCATGCAAACATGGTTGTAGCGATTAGATCAACAAATTCACACGCATGGTTGTAGCGGTTAGATCAACAAATTCACACTTAAGTGTGAATGCGGTTGTTGCTGATGCTTGTACGGATTCATATTGATGATGCACCCTTTGAAATACACATCATAGCCTTAGGTCATGATCATGAAAAGAGCTTGCTACAATTCGCAATTTATTTGCTATTTCTGTCAATAAGGTTCGATTGAAGCACATGGCCATTTAAGCAATTTATTGCCAAACTCATCAATTCACGTTAGTTTAAAATTGAACCGCAGGAAAGTCAAAAACTCCTTTCCATTTTCCAAACGGAGGAAAATATACTTGTTATCTTTTAAAGATGTTTCCATAATCTTTGAAAGTGGAAAGTTTGAGTTGTAAAAAGACTATACGGTGCCTAGGGGGTTTCAAGTGTAATTTTCCTTATAGTTTCGGTGGGTTGGAATTGGTATTTCTCAGCAGAGGCACCTCCTACATGAAGCAATAAAATATTGCACATATTACAGGTTTACCAGCAAAACAAGACATTTAAAGCCTAATCGTGTTTCGACATTATTTAGGGTTTGGTTTGTTCCTGACCACACAGTACTTTCAACGAATTTTGAAATTCTGCCATTGAGACACCATATAACTTGCCAAACTAAAGATCATAGTTTACGAACTGCATCACACCTTGTAGTTTATTCGTATACTATTTTAACTTGTATAGTTTTTGGTACATTTTAAAGGCTCCGCCTCTGTATGCCCACACGCCTCTCACCTTGACTTGACTTTTCTCTATCTAGTTGTGCTGTGCTGTTAGCCTGTTATGTTTGCACCAAAGCCCATTTGCCAAATCTCTTCTCTCTCTTCAAAACTTTTATTATTTTGTTTGCTTACCTTTTTCTTTTTCGCCAGTGGCTCTATAAATTGGGTGGAGACCAACCTGTGTCAAACTTCTGTCCTTTCCCCTTCCTTTCCTGTCTAAACCAAATTCCTTCCGCCCAATTTTCCTCCCCTTCCCATTCTTTCTCAATTCACTGTTAATAACAACACAGCGACGAGTTAAGCAGCTAACTACCACACTCAGATTTAAGGTATTTAATACTAACCACCTGTCTCTTTTTTTCCTTCTTATTTTATTATCGGCTTCTTATAGGTTCAATGAAACGCTTGGGTAATTTCAATTTTCTGTATGTGGATCTGGTGCTTCCGAATCTCTTCGTTATGTTCGTTTGTTCGTAAAAGATGCAAGTTCTCTAGATCTGCGACCTCAAATTTTTTTTAACAAAGTTTAAATCATTTTCACTTACGAAATTTCTTGTTCGTGTGATTTATTGGCTGGCTCTTTCAGATCAGATCTGTTCAGTTGACATCTACTGTGCACGTTTTTTGTGAGATCTATACAGATATAACTCCTTCAAGTTTTAATTTCGTTGATTACTTGGTTGACCAGGTTTTACGTCGTCCTTTCGAAAGCAAGGAGCAAAAATGAATCACTGTGCGATACAGCAAGGCAACGCCCTCTCAGCTTGCGAAGACATGAGGACTTATTCAAGAGACTCCGTCGTTTGTCCCAAACCTCGCCGTTTTGGCCTTCTAAACGCCAGCCCTCACGATCCCGTCAGATCTTTCAGATGGCAATTTGGGTAAGTTTGCAATTTTTTTTTTAATTTCTGCTTATTTTATTATCTAGGTTTAGGGTTTCAAGTTGTGAAATTCTCTTATTCGGCTTTTAACTATTTATTAATTAAATTGCAGCCACCAAGCGGAGCTCTGTGATCCAAAGGCAGGGTCTGATATTTTGGACAACCTCCTCACAAAGGTACTCTCCTTTATATATACGTTCTGGATCTACAATTAAATAATCATCATAGAAAAATTAAGGTCAGATAGGTGCCGTAATCAATTGCAGCTGCTATCACTCTAGAGAATTTGAATACTAATCAGCAATTCATTGTTAGTTATGTGCCTTGAAAAGAATCAATAGGTATGGTTTTCTGAAATTTGTTCATATTGGATTTTGTGAAGGGATCTTTCGGCGTTGAACAATTTTCGTGTACAGAAATGGCCTCGCAGCACCCATTTTATAGCGGGTCGCCGCCCAGCAGAGTAGCTAACCCATTAATTCAGGACGCTCGATTTGGGAATGAGAAACTCACCCCACTCTCACCAATACCCGCCCCGTCTGGTCTATCCTCGTCTCCTTCGTCATCCACAAGGAAAGGAGGCTTTGTTCGGGCCAATTTTGGGAGCAAACCAGCCGTGAGGGTCGAGGGGTTTGATTGCCTGGATAGGGATAGGAGAAATTGCAGCATCCCTACCCTGGCATAGAAGCCCAATTCAATCAATGAAGGTACATAGGAAAGATTGAGCTTAAGTTTGCTATAGTCAACCACAATACTTGGATAGCATTGAGAGTAAATTTTGAAATTCTCGGAGAGTGAAGGAAGTAGATCCTTCTGCCTTGTGTAGATATGTTTGAGGGATTTATGTAAATGAAATGTGTCGGTGTCATGTAAGTAAATGTGATGTTAACCAAATAATGTAAGGGGTCCATAGGTCATGTTTAAAAGAGTTTATGAGGGGGTGGCCATTAGGTTGAGAAGAGAGTCTAGTCTGTCTTTGATCTACCACCACCACCCTCTTGTATTGTAAAAAGTAAGGAGTCCATGGTGGAAAAAATTTCATTTTGTTTCGATTTAGGTGTTTTTGAGTTTCAGTGAGCGGCTTATCAAGGGAATCTGTACAAATTAAAGTTGCTGTTGAGTCGATCCGAGAACAGCCATTTACAGTGTAAATATACCATCTGTGTTATAGTTATATTCTGCTTTCCATCGGTTGCTTTGCTTTTTCTGATTCTTGATCTGTTGACACCCGAAGAGGTTCATGATGAGTGATGCACGCACTTTGCCTAAGCATCACGCCACATTGTGCTTTGGCAAGCTTTTCTGCTTTTATCCCTGTTCAGGATTCAGTAGCTGTATGATTTCATTTTGGTTTGTGGACGAATGCGTTTGAATCACTGGAATGGGTCATAATTGCTTTTCTAAAAAGCAGCCTCAAAGGGCTTTTCATTGTATGATCTCACTTTTATTCGAAATGGTGAGCATCTATATATGCCAAGCTTCCCCCTTTATTATATTGTGGCTGAAGCTGCAGAGAGTGGACCTGTGGACCTGTTTTTTGTTTTTGGGTCAATGGACCTGGTTTTCCAAAGCCTAGTTGAAGCCAATTGAGGCTTTGATTGGGAGCAGCGTCTTTTGCTTGGGAAGAAAGAAGAGTGGTGGTAATTTTGAAAATAAAGCATTGTTCTTTCTTTGCTGGGATATTTTCAAGAAGCAGCATGTTGATATGTTGTGGCATTAGTTGAACTTGAGCTTAAGAAATTGGACTTGGGGGTTTTTCCTTTCTTGTTGGCTTAAGAAAGGGGTTGGGTCGTTGCATGCGGGGGCCGTGAAAGTGGAACCCACACTGCTTCCCAATAAGCTACGTGATGTCCAGTTATAAAGCAGGCAGACGAATATAAAATAATCAAAATTTGACGAGTCAAATCAAACAAAATTGATGTATCTTTTAAACATTTTTGAAGATTCATACTCAGAAATAAGTTGAATTTTGTGTGTGTTCCTGATTCCTGAATGTAACATGTGCGTCAAGGTTTGGCTTGTTTGTTCTTTATTCCCCCCATATCGTATGGGATTGCAGATAACTTTTACTATTGACTGAAAGACATTGAAGAAGATAAAATATCCAACGGGTTCCTCTAAGAAACAACCAAATTGGTTGGAAACCCAAGAATGTGTCCTCAGATCCAATCCAGTTTCAACCCCAAAATACAAAAATATCAATGGACCAATATAATAAAGTTATGCATATTAAACTCTACATGAAGATGAAAAGACCAAGGGAACCCTTTCATCAATGGTTAACTCAACAATTGATTACTGCTCAACTGCCCTATCCTCCTTGGCGGCAAATAGTAAATACTATACGGTTTTCTTTTCAATTTTGAATGACAGTGTGGGCGGTGGGCGCCTACCCTCTACTCATATGAGACTATATAGCCTGCATTCGTTTTCATTTTCCCCTTTCTTAAGTAATTTCAATTGCACCCTCCTAAAATAGTAGGTTGTCTCAGAAAATATCTAGGAATGTTCCAACTCTCACAAATATCTTTCGGTTAAGTGTTGGTTTCACTGCAATTATCTTTCGGTTAACTTAATTTGAAGGAGTTAGAATCTCTTTTCTTTTTAAGAATTAGCTTTCGAAAATTATAGCCTAACCCAATACCAAACGCATAAAATCTGTAGGAGTTAGGTAGATAGAGTTGGCTTACCCAAATTCCAAAGTCTACTCCAAGTTTGATTAGCAATCATAAGAAAAATAAATAAATAAATAAATAAATGTTTTGTTTGATGGGATGGACTCCAAAAAATGAGTCGGCTAAAGAAGAAACAGAGACACAGCCATCCATCCATGTCGAAGGATAAGTAGATGCATGCTGCCACTAGCAAAGATGCAAGAGGATGAGATTGTTTTCTTTCATTGTCATATTGTCATATTGTCATATTGTCATAAATCATAAATAAATAGAAAGACCAGACTTTAGCCCAAGTCCAAGTGTGTGTGTTACTTCAATTCAACTCGCAGCCTCTGGTTAGGCCAAGCCAAGCCAAGGGACCAGTCGGTCAGCTACCATCCATCCATCCAACTCCTAACCTGTCTATTTACAACACACAAGTGGAGCTTTTTTGTTTCCCTTTGCTGCCAACATGCATCTGTTATGTGTAGCTTTTTGGTTGCTAACACAAGCATCTTTTATTCCACAGGCCTTCCTTCCACCATATAATCTTAAACAAATTTCTGGGAACCGTGAAATTTACAGAGGATCACTGACTGACTGCCCAAATTAAAAGAAAAATATCAGAAAAAATCTTCTGAAATACCTATTGTTATTTATATTTTCTAAATTTGGAATTTGAAGAAGATGCTATAATATTGTAACATACAGAAAAAGATGGCCCCATACAAATAACCAAACTGCCTTCGTGTCAATTTAGTTGCTGCCCAGTTGCCCTTTGGATGTGAGGTAAGAGAAAGCGATTAAAACCACAACTTGGCCTTTTGGTAGCTCCTAGGGTGTGCTTCGAAAAAGACAGGGCAGAGGCACGTGAACACGGTTCCACAAAAGAAAAAGAGAAAAAAAATCACAGCTGCTCTGCTCTTAAGCCTCATATTATGAAAAAGCAGTCCAAATTCCTATCTCTTCCCAACCTTATATAAGTACCACCACCATCAATATCTTCTTGCCGTCTCCTTCACGAAGCTTAGATATATTTTTCCGTTTAGCTCTCTGCTTATATTATATATATATATATATATGAACAACCCAGCTCTGTTTTTCTGAGAGAATTGAAGATCAGTCAATTGCAAACCAAGAGAAATGAAGAGGCAAAGACGTGTGGATGTTGGTGGTGCCACCATGGATCAAGGATCAAGGTTTGAGGGTACAACAGCAACAACAACAACAACAATGACAATGGCAAGCAAGAAGGCTAAGAAAACGATTGACAAGGCTGCAGGGAAAGAAGATGTGAGGATCGACGGTGGAAATCATCAGTTGGGTTTGGTGGCCGCTGAGAATTTGATGGCCGGGGAGGAGAATTACTGGGGTTGTTTGAGTGGTGCTGTGGTGGATGAGCAAATGTCATGGGGTTCAATTTGGATGCCATTTTGGGATGTGGAGTTCATGGGCGAAGCTCATTATGGCTTGTTCAGTGATGTGATTTGGGATGATGACATTTGGGGGTTAAGAACCACCAAATAGGTACCGAATCCGTGAGAGAAAGAGAGATTTGTATTTATCTTGTTCAGCTTTTTGTATAAGAAATTTATACAAGAAATTAGTCATTTTCGTTCCGACTTGGCTTTACACAGGCCATCAAATTGTAATCTTTGTGTTGCAGACCATGCAAATACGTGTTTGATCATAATATATATAGCAGCCAAGTCTGAAACGAAATTGATTGATTCAATTCGAAAACTTGAAATCAGAAATTAACATGGCATGTGTATCATAAGTAAGGTCGATCAACACATCTCTGTTCACATCCAAATCAATTCACAGAATAAACGGAGGTCTACAAGAAGAGAAATTACAGAGTAAAAACTAAAAAGGAAAAAAAGGGAAGCAACAAAACGAATTGAAAGTGAAATTGAAGTAAAGCCGGATAGCTAGGGTAGCCTCAAAACTTAGAAACTAGGGGGCTTGTAAGCGATGAAACTAACGCACTGTGTTTGGCGGATGTTGTCGAATCCGATGATCCTGATGAATGAATTGGGGTAAGTGGTACTGGCCTCGTCGAGCTCCTTCAACACCTGAGAAGAATCAGTGCAACCGAACAAGGGAAGCTTCCACATTGTCCAGTAACGGCCATCATAGTACCCTGGGGAATTGCCGTTCTCACGGTGAACGAAAGGGTTCTGCATTACACACATCCATCAAGCTTATAAAACAATGTCATGTCATTGTCAGCTCTTTCAATTTCATCAACCTCCTTAATCATTACATGAACATGTTTTTGTGTTTTTGGGCATGCCCTGCCTGCAGGCAGCTGTGTTACTTATTTATATATATGTCATGCTTCATTCATGTTAGATACCCCAACAATTTTAACAATTCATTACAAATTTGCCCTTCCTTAAAATCAGGTTTAAAGATAATATTTGGAAATTTAGACTAGTAGCTGTGATTAAAAAAATACCAAAAAAAAAAAAGAGAGAGTAAGATTAGGTTTAATGTTGAGGGTGGTTTGGGAACCCAGTTTAGAAAAAAACTTTACGTATTAATTAAGAAAACAAAAATAGGTATGT
Source organism: Prunus persica (assembly GCF_000346465.2). NCBI lineage: Eukaryota > Viridiplantae > Streptophyta > Magnoliopsida > Rosales > Rosaceae > Prunus > Prunus persica. The sequence continues at coordinate 30,236,478 of NC_034009.1, read as the reverse complement.
AGTAGTAAGATTACAGATTAATTAATTACCCCCAACTCAAATTCCAAGGTGGGAACCCAGTTGTTGCGGAGAAGATAATCTACTTCCTTGGCCAATGACTCGGCAGATAGGGGAGGAAGGTAAGAGAGAGTCTCGAACTTCTTCAATCCAATTGGAGGCCACACCTGCATAAATAAATATAATATAATGTTATTTTTCTTTCTTTCTTTCCAGCTTAAACTTGATGATCTGTTTAGAAAATATAAAAAACCAAAACTAAAAAAAAAAATTGAACTAGCGTACGTACTCGCATGCACTGAACTCTTCCACCATTGCTGGAGATAGAGGTAATATCATTGTTGGCCTTGCGGGTGACAGGGAAGGCAGAGGCTGACTTGAGCCCAGTGAAGGGCGCAACCATGCTGGCCTGAGCAGGGGAGCTAGTCCGCTGAACTACAGCTGCCGATGAAACCATGGAGGAAGCCATTTTCCTCTGTTTCTTGTTTGATATATGAAGGCTTGATCATGTTTGTTCGTCGTGTGTGTATATATAGGAAATAATGTCACTGCTAAATTGCCTGTGTTACTTTACCACTCCAAACCCCCATACTCAAAAAATCTAGTGGTGTCAATTTCATCCAGACTCAAAATTTGGAAATCTAAGGCCTTATCGTTATTGCACTCCATAGGTTATGACAGGTGGCATGCACCCATAACTTATCGGAATCACGACTTTAAGTAAAATGTGTGTAAGTTTTTTTCTGAGCCCTTGATTTTTTCTCTCTGGTTTTCTGTGAGCCTTAGATTTTTTTTTCTTTTATTTACTCCTAATCTTTGTGTTTTTCAAAACTTGGGAGTGTGACAGGAACAACAGTAACTTCTTTCGATATTGTTTTTGGGTCAAGATATTTCATCAAATTAACCAATCTTTCGCATCCTATGTTAGAAGATGTTGGACCACTTGAGACACCTGGCACAATTGGGTTTTTGTTCGAATTTAAAAGGAAATGGACTCATATCATGTGGGTCTTTTGTATAATTCTAAATAAGCACGTAGATAAAAGACCAAAATTCAGACACCCGCGAAAAGGAAATAAGTTAAGGTTGAAGGGTATGCTTGCAAAATCTAAAAGAAAGGCGACCGTATCTTCCAACATTCATCTCATGTCCTCCTTGAAATTCAGATGCTTGTCTGGTTGTGAGTCTGTGACTGTGCTGTGACTACAAAACAAGTTATGGTTATTGGAGAGGTCTGCTTCAAATAGTTATTTTAATAAATGCTTTACTGTAGCGGGCCCCACATGAATAATTATAGCTTTATTATCCAAGATTTTAACTTAGAGAAATTTCAATGCCATGACAAAGGATAAGGGAAAATAAAGATAGTTACGGCTCATGTGAATAGTAACCGCTCTAACAATTTTTTGTGTGCTTCAAATTATGAAATTTTGGTGATTTTTCAGATTTTTTTTTATTTTTTAAAATTTTTTATAAAAATATTTATTTATTAACATTAGCGCCCTCAAGCAGCATCTCGGACTAATCTTGCCCGAACTTGGTGGAGCCCAGCTCTTGTTTGAATTGGATGTCTCCACTGGAACCACTTTGGAAGGTCTAAGGGGCCTTTTATCTAAGCTGGGCTCCTACAGTGGAACTTCTCTCAGTAAAAATTGGGAAAAAAAAAAAAAAGGGTACGTATAATGTATGAAGTAAAATTTCACCCAAACTTTTGAGCTAAATCATTTTTGGCAAAGAAGTATACCACGTTTCCTGTTTTATTTTATGTTTGAATATGTATTAAAAGTTAGGCAACATCATAATTTATGTTTCATAGGATGCCATGGCTACATAATAAAACCTAGTTTAGTTTAGAGTTGTAATTTCAAGTGTTTTTTTTTTTTTTTTTTGGTAAAAGCGTTTTTCTTTTTGCTAGCTTTAGAAGGTGCCTTAATTTCGACAAAAAAAAAAAACAAGAAGGTGCCTTAAACATAAACCCGCCTCCTCGTATTTTGATGGCAATTGCATGACCCACGACTCTTTTCCAACGTGAGAAACACTTTCCCGGAGCCAAAGCAGCAGCAGAGGTAATTGTGTAGTTTGACTCTTTGACCACCAATCACGGTGTTGGTAACGTTTTGTAACAGTCGCGTGGGTCGAAAGAGGCTTCCCTTTGCAAAAGGAAAAACAGCTTCCAGTGCTTTGCAACTCACACAGCGTACAGAGTAAGTTGGTAAAGTTGTCACTTTTGCTCGCTCTCAGTGTCACTCGTTTTCGTTCTTTGGTACACAGAGAGGCCACAGAGGCAGAGCATCTAGGCAAGTCTTGGGAGGACGACAGAGGGAGACATGGGAGAAGGAAAGGGCTCAACTTTGGTGCACCTTCTGGTAATTGTTCTGAGCTTAGTGGCCTTTGGGTTCGCCATTGCTGCTGAGAGACAAAGAAGTGTGGTAAGCCCTCTTTTCCTTGTTCATTATATCTCTCCTTTCCTTTTCCAAATGTTTACAACTCCAATTGAAGTAGTGGCATTCTCCAGTCTTTGGTCTGTATCTTGATCACTGTTTTAGTGCCTAAATTTCATGATTCGGTGTTCTGTGTGTGATGTTTTGTTCTGATTGTGGTTTGTAAAAGGTTAGGGTTTTTTAGGATGTTTATGTGTATGTGTTTGGTAATCAGTGCAATTTGAAAGTGGGGTTGTTCACAATTTTTGAGTTAGGTTTGTTGCTTTAAAAAAAAAAAAAAAAAAAAGGAGTTAGGTTTGTTGCTGGAAGATGAGTTTTATTGGATTGTGTTTTCCGGGTTTGGGGTTTTTCTTGCTTATACTATGCTCAAACAAGGATGCTGAATTTCACTCAATTACCAAAACAGCGCAATGAAGAACAGGAAGTTTTGATGGTTCTTTTTATATCTTTGTTGATGAACAGGCGATAGAGTTTCTTATTTAATACTGAATTGCTACCACAAGAATCAAGAATGTTGCTTTGTAATGCCTGTTGTTGGGTTCTTGTCCATTTCAAGATTAAATTGTTGTCATTGCCAATCTAAGATCTTGTAGCATGCCAGAGATGATTTTATGATACTTTTACTAAAGAGGTTCCTAGCTCATTCTTGTCACATATCCATATTTGAAATAGTGTAAAGTTTCTGGCCATAAATGAGTATGTAGCTCTAAAACTTGCTTCATCAGTCTTAATTAATTTTGATTCATGGCCCTCATTAGCTCTGTATATGGTTGCTTAATCTGTATACGTCACAAATTTAAACCATTAAGTGATCTATCATCTCCCATTAAATTGGACATAAACGAGAGGCAGGGGTTATCCACAGAAGATTTCCATCACTCCCTGTTGTTAGAATACTTCTTATCCTGTTAGAACATTCTCTTTTCTGCACAGTTATGTACCGTGATTTTTTGGTTGTTGGGATATTTTTCTCCTTTTCTAACACTCACTGCATTTCTTTACTTTTAGGGGACGAAGTTGTTTATGAAGAATTATGCATTTTCATGTAGGCATATAAGAAGAGCCAATTCATGTGTCTGTTGGATTATTTTTTTTGAGACTGTATAATTGTGTTTCAGGGATGACTTTTTAAACATTAAAATAGTGGTCTCTCTCTGGGAAGCAAAATTTGCGAAATAGAGAAGTTCATATCAAAGAACTGAGTTTAAAAGTTTGCTGCCTTTAGTATTTTGAGGCTTGATTCTTGTCGAAGTAGGGATACATGCCAATTGCATAAGGGTTCATTCATTAAGTATGATTTATCTTCATCGTCTAGCAATGTCAGAAGCCTTGCAATGGTAAAACCACATGGGGAATGGGACTACAATATGCTTGGTACCACTTAATTAATCAGTTTTCGTCTATGATTGATCAAACCATTCAAATTTTATTGGAAGAGACCAGGTTCTAGTGACAGGTCTCTTATTTTGTTTCGCAATAACTTAAGGAGAAAAAAAGTAGTGGAATGCTCGTTACTAAAATGGAAATAGAGATGGTTTAGCTCCACTTCGTTACTAAAATATATATGTGCAGATATGCTTTATCAGTAGCATGATACTTCAATTTCTATCCATTTAATGTTTGCTTACTCTCTTAGTCACTTATTGACATTTTGGATTATTGGGTTGAATTTTGGTGCATATGATCAATTTTTGTACCATTAATTTATAAAGAAACTTTATTTCCTGGCAGGGCCGAATAGAGAAAGATGATCGAACGAATGAAACTTACTGTGTGTATAATTCAGATGTTGCGACTGGTTATGGAGTAGGTGGTTTCTTGTTTCTTCTCTCAGGCGAATCACTCCTCATGGGTATCACAAAGTGCATGTGTTTTGGGAGACCCTTGGCCCCTGGTGGGAATCGAGCTTGGTCTATTATATATTTTGTTTCATCATGGTGAGCATCCAATGTGCCTTGAGGATCCCCATCTTAAACAGGGCAACATTTTAACATCAACCGCTTGATTGTGTTAACTTGCCCATATTCTGCTAAGATCCAATTGATTACGCATCATATTTTGCTCTGAGCTTTATGATTAGATTTACAAATTGTATTTTTGGTATCTATATTTGTGGCCTTTTCTTTTGTTTTGTTTTCTTAGAAAAATTTGCTAACCTTTTCCCTATTGTCAACCTGTTGCAAATCCTGGTATGCTGCTGCACCAGGTGTAGACGACTTATCACATGTAATCATAGAATATGATATAGGGCCTCCGCTTTGATTGAAGATATTATTCAGCTAACTGGCAAGTTCATCTTTAAAATTTGCTGCATTTTATGTATCTTCAGGACAACTTTTCTGGTGGCGGAAGCTTGTCTAATTGCTGGTGCTACAAAAAATGCCTATCACACTAAGTACCGGGGAATGATATATGCTCAGAACTTCTCCTGTGAAGCTTTACGAAAAGGTGTTTTCATTTCTGGAGCGGTATTTGTGGTTGTGACTATGATTCTCAACGTATATTACTACATGTACTTCACCAAGGCAACTACAACTCAGGCAGCTCATAAAGCAAATCATTCGAGCTCAACTGTTGGGATGGCTGGGTATGCATAGGATCCACTAATGAGACCAGATAGGTTCCAGGTTTTTGCATCTTGGTGTTATGTATGGGATGCCTATGTGATAGCATACTTAAGAGTGTATCATTACATTGGTTTTGTCTAAAGAGATATATAAGTACCTGTATGAATGCTGCTTGCAAAGGCAAGATGCAGAATTAGAAGTTTTGGTGGTTGACAACTCACTTTGAAATTCAACTTTATATTGGCTATTTTACTTTGTTTTTAATTTTTAGATCAAACTATTTTACTAAAAAGATTGGAAGGAGAATGAAAGGGCATATAATATTGTGTATAGTAATAGATGCATGGATGGATTGAGTACCATTTGAGAAATGGACTTGCAAATATGAGCTCATCATCACTTCAACGAGGGCCGTGGCTTTCATGAACCTCTGGTGACCCAAAATCCCTGAAACTCAGCCCGACTAATTCTTGACCAGAAACTGGTCGGCAAAATACATGCTAGCCTGCCTAACCACACACCATTCAGTCACTACTAGATAATACTGAGTTGGTTACAACTATCATTTTAGGACAATTCTGTGCATGTCATTAGATTCTAATATTCATATGTTGTTGGAGTTGTACCTTCAATCGAAATTTACAGTGTTTGATTGATGTATAAAATATCTGGGGGAGTTGCTATGAATAATTAACTGCTCTATGATCAAATACGAAAAAGGGCATCAGGTGGCATTCAATGTTTGAGAGAGAGAGAGAGAGAGAGAGAGAGAAATAGGGGAATTAAATAGTAGTGCTAGCTATAGTAGGTGACTGAGGCCAAGAAGAAAATGGCAAATGTAATAAAAGACGGGTAAGAGAAGTAAGGGTGGTAGGAGTAGAAAATGGCAAAATGGAAGAGTAAAGGGTTGGGCAAGACAAGAGGAGGACAAAGTCCAAGCAGAAGCTAAAAGTTGTCAACTTTATTGGCTGCAGGGGGTGGGGGGGGGGGGGTCAGATTTCAGATAGGCTGGGTTTTGGTTCCTTTTTATCTTTTTTCAGCCACAAAACAAAACCCACTTTTGTTAACCCATTTCTTTCTAGGAGGAGAGAGAGGATCAAGCAAAGACCACCCCAGATTATTCAAACTCTGATTTGATTCACTAGCTAGTCTCGTGTGACTTCCCTTCCCTTCCCATGGTCAAAACATTGTACCTCACGCTCCTCCTTTTCAACAAACATACATAAATTTACAAATACGGCCTGCAAATTTTACCTGTCCAGGATTAATAATTCGAATTTACAGTACCAAGTACCTTTCAAAAGTTAAATGTTGCTTTCTCAAGTTCCGTCAGGAGTTTAACATGGACGTGACAATTCCTGACCAGTCGTGCCTTTTCTATAAATTCAGCAAAGAACACTGATTTGGACTCTCTCTTTTTTTGACATTTTCCCCTTTCTGGGTAAGAAAATATTTCTTACCACCCTTATTAACCCCAAGGATATCAGTTTTTGGAGTGCATTATAGATAAGAGAGAAGTGTTTGATTAAGTTTGGTTTAATAATTGAGTGAGTCATGCATGTCCTAACGTGCACAACTTGGACTTGGTGGTTCGGCAATCTGTGTGTCTTCATGGGTCCTTCTTCACCAATTTTCTTAAACAGTAAGCAACTTGTATTTTTGTTAAACCAATTCCTTGTTTTTATTTTTCCAAGGGACCCCATTGATTTTGGTCATCACTACCAAGTGAAATGATGAGTTGCTATACATATATAATCATGAACACATGTCAAACATCAGAGTGCCATGATTTATTTAGATAAGGTGGCCTGTGCTTTGAGTATTCCACTGTTAGCTGAGTTTAACATATTCTTTTGGAGTTTTGTCAATCAGATTTGGAGCTAAACCATAAGCTGTGTCTCCTCCATGCCCATTAAGCTCACCTAATACACACCAAGACATGAAACAACCCAGTTGACTTAACTTTAATTGTCCCCCTTATTTGCAAAAAAAATACTCAGGTCACCCACCAGCAAAAACATCACAGCTAATGACAACTACATCATATATGCCATTGCCATTGCCATTGCCATGCCATGCCAGAATAAAATCTACAACATCATCCAAATCCAATATGTATGAATATCATCAGATGCCACAATATTTGCGAGGGGGGAGGGAGGAGAATTGGGTCTTCATTCAAGGAGCTCACAAGATTGCATCAAATTTGACAACTAATTAATTATATATAATTCATTAAGAGAGGTTAATTAAGATGTACGGGAGCCACTGATACACGTTTCCTTTCCTTATTAACGTACGACTCTCAAACACAAATGTCTCCAGTCCAACACCGTGGCGGGATTCCCGGCCCTTCTTCTCCTCCTCGGCAGTCCCATGTTTCTCTCTCAGAATGACTCATTCTCATCATAAATACTATTTCTTTCTTTATTCAAATTCCAACCCATAAATACCTAAGATACTTATATATTTATTTGCAGTAAGTAACTAAATATATATATATGTATATAATATTAATAGGAGAGTGTAATTCACCGTTAATGTCATGGCGCCTCTCGCTCTCAAAGTCTCTAGCATTAGAGCATGCTTCAGTCACAGTGTGTGGTCCCTTCGGCTCGCAAGCCCACCTAAGATTTTATGCATAGTTACATAGACCCTCATAAAGGCGCGTGTGCCCTTTTGTTTTTATTTTTATCTTTTCATTTTGTAATTTTGACTCTTACAGCGTCACCGACATGCAGATTTCTAACGTAATGCATTGCTAATCATATACGTATATGCTTCACCTACAAAATTTGCTGTTACTTTCTTTTACACATTAGTTTATTTATTCAAACACCCATTTGTTTTTTTAAAAACAAATAAAAAACAGAGTATACTATAGTTAGATTAAAATACAGAGAGCATTAGACATAGACTGCTGCTATTTTCTCTTCACGTGGACCAGTGTGGGGGCATATGAGGCTCCATCTCTCTCTCTCTCTTTCTTCCTATCTCTCTTATACATAGAATAGCCGTCAATCCGTTGCTCATAAGTCATAGCCTCGAGAGACAGGCAGATAGATAGAGAGAGGGGGAGAGAGAGAGAGAGATAAAACTCAAAACTTGATATTGTCAACAGTCAACACGAACAGCTCATCAAATTCTCTTTAGAAAAGATAGTGGGTTGGTGATTTGAAGAAAGAGGCAAGGGCAGAGGCAGAGCATAATTTATGTAGCTGGGTATTCCGGTTATGTCTATCGCCGGCGGCTGGAGGCTTTTGCACTCTTCTCTGGTGGTGATTTTGGTCATTTCTGTGTTACAGATTTGGGTCTGCTGTGACTGCAAAGCAGGCGCAATACGGGTTTTCCCAGGACACACAAATGCGTTATCAAAGGGGGAGGCAGAGAGCAGCAACACGATGCAGAGCAAGAGCAACAGAAGCAGAGAGGCCCTGTTCCATAAGTACTTCGGTGGCAGTGTCAGAGCTTCTAAATTCAACAAAACAGAGCAAGGGTATGAAGACAGCAAACGAAGAGTGCCCAGTTGCCCAGATCAACTCCACAACTAGTAAAATTATTCATTTTCTCTCTTCTTTTCTTGGGAAATTTTGTTGAATTATAACCAAAATACCCACGTTTTTCTCATTATGTCTGTGGAATTTTGATGGCCTTTTTCTTGCTTCTGTAATTCATGAAGTGGGAAAACCGGGGGTATTTTGGTTGTTATCCTATAATTAATCCTAGTTTAATTAATCTCTTTAGATTTGTGGAGGATCCAGAAATGGATAATGATCATGAATCATGATGTGCAGTGTACAGAGAGAAGTTGAGAAATTTGGTTTTGCAGTGACCAGCTTATATTTTGTACTACCTGCTATAGCTAGAATCTCCGTATCTACAACTTTTCAAGATCCTCTCTTTCGTTTTTTAGCTTTTGCTTTTGGGATCAGAAGATCGAATATCATATGAGGAAGAGTGTGGCAGATAATTTGCAAATTTACACACACAGATTCTTGCTTTCCCACTGCAACAATACAAACACCTTTTTTTTTCTTTTTTTCTAAACTTTTGCAAGGAATGTTTGCTACTAGTGTGGCATCTTCCTTGCGTGAATGAACAAAAGTGAATGCTCCTGTTTTGGTGAAAGCTTTCTTAATCTCAGTATTATTCTGCCATTATTGAATGATGCAGTAAGCAATCAGTCTATGGTTTGTTTGCCCTTTTTGATGATATATCATAAAATTATTGTCTCTGTCTTTGGCGTATGCGGTAAGTTTTGCTCTGATTATATTTATAGGATTTCGTTCCTGTCCCATTTCTTTAACTGGTTAAAAAAATTTGAATCTTCCATGACTGTCCTCTCCTCTTTCAGAAAGCTTAAAGCTAGTTTAACCAATAAATCTTAAATTTTACACCGTCCCCATTATATATAATATTTGATTCGATGCCTTTCTACTCTCGTGTAACATTGATAGTCAAATTGTCTAAATAATTGCTGGACCTGGCTACGCTTTTAAGGGCATGAGCCGTTGACTCTTCCATTAGTCTTTAACAATGAAACAGGGCATAATTAAATTAAACTAAAAAAAACCCAGCAAGTGCTTTTCAACTTTGTAGCTTTTTCAGAAAGTGTTTTCAATTTGAAATGAGACAGATATATATATTTATGGAGATTAGTGTGTTGTTGTTTATTCTGTGAATCTGTGATGCATGAGTGGGATTTATAAAACGTGGGATTCATCCAAATATACATAAAACAGAGATATCATCATTAAACTGTTAAAAAGGTACTCTTGTGGGTTGAATGCTGGATGGACTCTAGCCTTTGTAAAGTAGCGTCATACAGAAAGTTTGTGATATTCGGCTTTGTGATTTTCTTGCAAAAGGGTTTTTGTCTGGTTGTACGAGAAGTGCATGCAGACAAAGGTCACAAAGTTTGCCATCGAGTGGAGGTGCGCAGAGAAAAAACAGAGGTGTAAATAGACATGGCCAATGGGGCAATGGGGCAATGGGGCAATGGGCATAGCCCCCTGTTCTATTGTTCGAGTAAAATATGAGTAGTAAACATACTTATGGGTAAATAAATTTGACTTGATTTGATGATATTAATTGAAATTCTTCGATTTTATAGTGCATGTTGTTTGCATATGGACCTAAAAGTTGGCAAAACAAATGTAAATGTTGTCTCGTATTCTGGTATTTTTGGGTGTCTATAAGGAGAGGCAGAGAGGCAGAGAGGCAGAGAAACCAATGCGAGAAACGCCACGTATTATGCGGCGAAGATGGGTAGCCAAGCCATTGGGTAGGGTTGGTTTTTGATTGTAAGGCGGGTTATTTTGTCTGCTAGCTTTTTGGATGTGGAATCTAATTCACCCTTCCTTCCTCCCTCATCATCATTCGTTCATCAATGCCAATTTAGCTCATCGATGCATCCATTTCACCCTTTATGCTTTCGTGTTTTGTTTTTCTTGGGCCCAAAATCAAATACCAACCCAAGTCAAAATGAGTCTTTAATAAAACCTTCCATTATCATGGATTGTTGCTGTTGCATACCTGAGTTAGATTAGTTAATTAAAATTGTGGGTTTAAGTTAGAATTCTTTTTTTCTCTTCGGTAGGTATTCTCAAGGAAAATACTAAGAAGATTATCTTTAGATACCAACTTGTGTACTATTTTTTTTAATAGAGGGTGAGACCCATTTTATTAGTGGGCTCTATCTCTATTAAAAATATGATACACAAGTTGATGTTTAAAGATGATCTCCTTATCATACGGTGATAACTTAAAGTTTGAATGGTTGAGCTAAACAAAGCTAAGATTTAAACAGGCACTTTCATTTCCTAGACTAGGTGAGCGCCACTAGCAATAACAATAGCAATAAGAGCGATAGGATTTGGTGATCCATGTATGTCCTAATTGGTATGTACGAAAAATGCACATGGGCGGGGGTGGTAAGCTGGGCCAGCCAGCCAGCCAGCCAGCCTAAGGGGGGGATTGGCTTAACCACGTTGCCGTCCAACAATAATTCACCAATTTGGTTTCTACTTAAATATCTTGTCAGGAAACTCAGCATTATATATACAAAACAAGTAAGATTCGAATGACTGGTTGGATGTTTGAATAGCTAAATCTATCTAACCTTCCAAAACAGATTTACACCTCATATATTTTGCTAGTATTCTGCTGTTGGGCTGGGTCTGAACTGATGTTGGGCTAAAGTTAAAGCGTCGCCAGGCTAGGAGGAGAGCGTCCTATAAATGAAATGAAAAGAGCCCAATCTCGTAAACAGCTCATAAACTGTACGGGCTTAAATGCTGGATTCGCATAGGACTTATGAACTCAGCCCATATTTATATTTTGTCGCGTGCTTAGATTTACCAAAAAAACTGCACCCACGTCATCAATGTAAAATTAGGACATTAATTATGTACACTTGTAGTAAAACAAGAAATTTTTACGTAACTTTGAAGAGGACATAAATTGATTCATTTGAATAATTTAGGTAGATAAGGATTATGCTTCCTTCTTTGCCCATAAGGAGGAATTAATCCTTACCTACTCATGTGGTTTAATCACGAAATAACTTTTTTTTTTTCTTAAAATTCTCAAAGGTGCATTTATTTTCATTTTAATTATTCTTAACAAGAGAGACACATGTTAAATTGTGACTCTGCCACATCAATAGGTGAGAAGGAATTCATTCTTATTGGTAAGGAGAGAAGCATTATTCGGTAGGTAATCAGTAAAATGATGGAAGCAATAATGGTGGTGACAGAGAAATAAGTCCAAGATAGTACAAGATATGCATGAATGCTCAAAATGAAATCATAGGCCTCGCTTGATTTATATTAGTTAGTTGTTTTTCTTTTTAGGGTCTTGTTCCCTCCTATCTCATAAAAAAAATTATAAAAAAAAAAACCATTGGCCCAAACATTGGGCCGCCCACAGTAACCAGCCCGGGAAACAAAACTGGGCATCCGTACGCCAAACTTGTTTGCTTTGGTTACGGACTCCTGACAACCAGGAGAGTATCTGAGCTTCTTTACTTCTACGTAGCCCAATTCCCGATTACCAATTACCAATCATGCCGTATGCGCCAGTAAGCTCGCACGCTGTAACTTTCAGATTCGGAGCTCGTGCGTGTCACGTGCCATTTTTAATGCACGTGTCACTTACCTCTTGTTCCTTCTTTTTCTCCCCCAAAACATTTACAATAACTTGCATGCCTTCCACTTTTCCTCTGTACTCTTGTCTTGTTCTTTGACTGCAAACATTTTAACCTTCTGTTACCACCAAAATTACACTGGTGCGTATTCAATGGGATAATAAAATAATGCTGGGATGCGATGATACCAACTTACATGCACTGGATTCTATTCGAACTTTAAAATTAAGCGAGTTCGGGCGAGAGTAGTATCAGGATGAGTGACCTCCTAGAAAGTTCTTGTGTTGTATTCCTTCTTTTTATCGTTTCATTTCAAAAAAAAAAAAAAAAACCCAATAATGAAGGAAAAATATTGTACCAAAAAAATATAAATAAAGAAAAAGAATGTTCGCTCTACCATACCACAATAAAATTAGGTGGTTAAAAGGAATGTTTATCGTGCTTGATTAAGAGCACCCACTATGAACTACTTAAACTAATTCTTTAAACAAATTTTAGGGAGGAATTATAAAAATACAACTTCAATCATGTTCTCTATCCACCTCCTAAAATAGGGAGACTTTTAGGAGCTACTAAATTTGATGAGAGAGAAAGAACTCATAGTGTCTCCTTATAATTTAATGCTGCTTTATTTTATAAGTATTTTAAACTTTTAACTAATGTTAACTTTTTATTTATTTATTATTTATAATAGAAATGGACCAATCAAAAAAGAGTTGTAGCATTTACGAAATTAGAAAGTATTATTGGAGTTTAAATTTTATAAAGAGCTCCTAAAATAACTTTTATATATTTTTAACTAAATTTTAATTAATAAATAAATAACATTATTGTAAGTGCTATATTTCATAAATTTAGTCTTAAAAGTCTAATTATTTTCACTTATATTGCTAATCATGTATATCCTGGAATCCAATCCCTATTTCTCCTTTACGAGCCAGATAGTATAGCATAAAAAATAATATATTGCATAGAAAAGAAAACATAAAGTAGACTATTATTATTATTATTTTTTGAGGAGAATAAAGCGCACCAGCCAGTTGTTATATATAAATAAATAATAATACTAGGAATATGGCAGGTTCGTAATAAAAGTCTGCATGCAGGGTGATGGTAAAAGAAGAAAGCACAAAACAGTCGGATGATTTTCCACTTTTCCCTGAACTCTTTTTCACCTAAACTGGAATAAAAGCAGTAGGAAAGGAAACCACTGGTTTTCCATCCCACACTCAAAAGAAACCACTGCGCATAACCCATAATTCCCACAATGCCCTCACCAACTCTGCTGTTAAATACACACCCTTCTGTATTTTCCGTACACCTACCTCGGTTTAAAGCTGCAGTTACCTTTCTACAGAGATAGATAGAGAGTCTACTGTAGGGTTAATTAAGGAAGAAAGAATGAGGATGAGCTGCAATGGGTGCAGGGTGCTTCGCAAAGGGTGCAGTGAGAAATGCTCAATCAGGCCCAGCATTGAGTGGATCAAATCCCCTGATTCTCAAGCCAACGCCACTCTTTTTCTTGCCAAATTCTATGGCCGCGCTGGCCTTCTCAACCTCATCAATGCCGGCTCCCAACACCTCCGCCCTGGTAACCTTATTTTTTTAATTAATAACCTTAATTTGTTTATTTTCTAGAAGTGAAGTATTCTATTCTGCAGCATATGTGGGTTAGGCCGGTTTGTTAGGGCAGTAACGCCGCCGCTTGCACCCAAGTTCGATTTCCCTTTCTATTAAAGTAATTTAGACTATCCTTGTGTCAAAAAGTATCATTTCCACCACTGAAGTTATGTGTGTTTTTTGATCAGCTATTTTCAAGTCACTTTTGTACGAGGCTTGTGGACGGATTGTGAATCCGACATTTGGGTCGGTTGGTTTGATGTCGTCCGGGAGCTGGGCCCAATGCCAAGCAGCCGTTGATGCAGTGCTTGCAGGGTCGCCCATCGCCGGACTTGATGCGGATGCGCTAAACCTTATCCCCAGCCCTCCTAACAAATCCGGCGACATACGCCACGTGTTCAGGGACTCGAACTCGGGGGCTTCTCGTAACAAAGTTACAACCCGGAACAGGTTCAAGAGATCCATGAACAGGACCAAAACCCATCCTGGCTCGCTCACTGAGTTTGCAACCGGGTCACATATGGCTCAATTTTGTAACTTTCCTGACCCGGAAGACTTGTGCCCGAGTCCGGAAGGAAATGGGGCTGGCGGAGATTATGATGGAGAGGTTGGGTTGGAACTGACTCTTGGATTAGTTCCAATGCGTCTTAATTAGCTATTAATAAATTATGGTTAATCTTTGTGTATGTTGGTTTTGTGGGAGTGACAAGTGGAGGGTAGGGTTGGAGAAGGACATACAAGTGTGCTTCATGCAATGCGAGAAGCAAATGTTTTGGCGGCTCCGAATTGGTTTCTTGCTTCTTCTTTTTTCGTTGGTTATTTGGGCTTTGCTTTTTTGCTTAGAAAAATCACTGTCGTGTAAAATATGGGTGGAGTTTTCGGTGTAAAATATTATGCATATATGCGCAAGCACAACATAATACTTACATTTCGCCTTTGGCGATCCATATATGTAAATTCTAGTACTCAACAGTCATGATTGAAGTATCAGATTTTCACTCAAACATCACTAGCTCTCTGATTAATTTCTGTCTTAATTATTTGGTTTCTGAGATTCTTTGTTAAATCTAATTTTTATGGTCTTTATTACAATTTCCTGAATTGGAAAATCTCAACAAATGCAGCATCTGTCCATAGGATAAAGATAAACATCCTTTCTTTGTTGGGTAAATGACAATATCATTATTGGGCATAGCACTCTACTTGTCCAATTTTATTTGTTTAAAAAGAAAAGGAAAAAATAACTCGAAATAACAAAATTCGACCACTGTTGTCTTTGTTGTCTTGGTGGGTTTCTGACTCGTAAACCCACCAAACCAAGAAAAGTACACTTTTCATGAAAAGCCCTGAAAACAATTCTATGAGAGATTTCAACACGAGATACTTGTATCATTCCAAGTTACTTTGGCTTGTGACTTTTCTATTAGGAAGATATATAAAAGATATCAAATATTCTTTGTAGTACTTTGCCTGCTACATAGAATTAGATTAATTTGACGATCAATATGACTAATATAAAGAAGCTAAAAGCATGAAAAAAAGGTATCTCTTCGAAACTCCTTTTCTCTCTCAACTCATGGAACCTCAACTGACTGAACTGTTCATCGGTTCTAGAGGATTTCCTAAGTTGGTCAGGGCCTTTCAACCGGCCCTTGGGTCGGATTTATTTCCCTTTCCTCGTCTAATTGTAGAGATCTCGCTTGCCTCGCCAGGGGATCTAAATCTATTAGAGGTTATGGGTTGATTTATGGAGAGAGGCTAGGTATCTTGTGGAATTTTTTAGAGTTTGGGTGTTGTGGATCTAGTGGAGAAGATGCTTGCTTGAGTGTCAAGAGGAAACTAGGGTGCTTCTGTCCTTTGTCTTAGGAATGCCAAGTATCTCCAAGGAGATGAATGCAAAATATTAAATTTGAATTTGATTGTTTATATAGTAATTTGACATTTTAGAAAAAAAATCAATTCCATCTGAAATGCCAAATATCAAATTATTTTATTATATTTTTAAAGAGTAATGCTATTTATACACACAACATTGACCACCTTAACTGACCACCTTATGTGGCAACTGATGTGTCATGCCATGTCAATTAATGAATGTCGTCATGTCAATTAAAAAACAAATTAAAAAACCCTAGCATTCCTAATGAGTGGCCTCATGGCAACATTCATTAATTGACATGACATGACAATCAGTTGCCACATAAGGTGGTCAGTTAAAGTGGTCAATGTTGTGTGTCTAAATAGCATTACTCATTTTTAAAAGTAGATGGGCCTCATATGATGCATAAAATTTTAAAAAAGAGTAAATGATAATGGGGTTCATGACTAAAAAATCTTAAAATAATATTTGACATTAAACTTTTGTATATGTTATTTTTGACATATCTTTTCTAGTCTTTAAATTCATGTAGGATTTGACTAATTTATTGAAGCAATTTAACATTTAATTTTTGTCGTTTCATGTCCATGTGATAATTTGATATAGCTTTTTAAAATGTTTTAAAAAAAACTTTTTACAATAAATTCAAAACAAAATTGTACCGCAATGAGAAGAGTTAATTGTACATATCAGCCTGACTTAACTCAACCCTAGTTTCTGAGTTGAACAAAAAAAGGAGGTACAAAATTTGATAATTACAACGAAACAAGCGGAGGCTACATTTAAAATATGTAGACCACGAGCTAGCCTTTAAGCTTTGGATGAGTATGTTTATTAATAGATGTGCATATATACAATTATACACACAAACTCAATTACTTCACTTACTGCGTGTAAGTAAACCTCCCTTTCATTCTTGCTACTCATAACTTAAGGATATCATTTGGTAAGCACAGGAAAAGCAGATCCTGCAAAGGATGCTCTCTTCACAAACCTCCCTTTCATTCTTGGCCTCTTCTCAGCATTCAGCTTCCGCACTTCGTACCTTATTTTCTTGGAGAACAGCCTCGTCCTCCTCTTTTCTCTGTACCTTGACACCCTCGCCTCTCTCCCTCCGTCCGCCATTGCCGGGTGCACCCCTAGCCCGTTCAGATCTCCGTACGGGTAATGAAGTTCAGTTCCACATACACCCTGCACATAATTAATTCTATGTTGAACTGCTATAAACGAGAATGAATTGGGCCTAATTAACTAGCTAAGATTACCCTCACATGGTTAATTATATCAACATGATTGGCATTTCCATAATTTTTATTTAAAGATTAGGGCAGGAAGTAGATACCATGCAGTCAGGCAAGCATTCGGAGCTGAAATCCGGGCGACCACCGGAGGTCCAAGGAGAGCCATCCCAGGCTGTAATCACTGCCTCGTAGTCCAGCCTCAAAAATATCTCCTTCTTCTTGCCGCTTTTACTTGCACCCGTATGCACCTCCTCATGTTGTTGATGATCTCCACTGTAAGTAGTATCCATCATTCCCACTCCCAGTTTGTCATCCTGTTCGCCGCACGACTGCGGCGAGTCATCATAGTCTTCAAAGTTCAACACAAACGGCTCTCTCATCATATCAATCTCCGGCGTCTCACCTAATTCACACCCCATAAAATTGACACCTCCCGTGCCCCCCTCCTCCTCTTCCTCCTCCTCCTCGTCTTCAAGCTTTACTCTACAATTCGATTCATTTTCTTTAGAATCCATTAACCCCAATCCTTCCATCCCAAAACACTCGTCATCTTCGAGCCCCCTGCCCAACATACTATCCACGTCTGCCGCGAACTCAGCAAGATCCATGTCACTGGGAAGCAGGAACCCATCACGACCGTTATGATTATAATTAGGTGATGATGAGCTCACTTTAGAAACATCACAAGTATTAGCAACTGCTTCTTCATTGGAATTAGCAGAAGTGGTAGCAGTACACATCTCCGCAACAAAGGGATCGAATACGGGAACCCTATAAAGAAGCTGCTGCTGATCTTCTTCGTTTTCCTCGTCATATGAGTTGCTATCGTCTGCCCCAACTTCCGGCACCTGAGGAAACCGGTTTCGGGCACCTTCTTGGGATTTGTGCTTCCCCTGCCTCGGAGTCCGGGCCTTCCTCGTGAAGCCACCGTGCCACGACGGTGCTGCTGGGTTGTCCGAAACAGAAACTTGATCATCCTTATCGGTGGGTTTGACCGACGACGCCGTTTTCAAGAGAACCCTTTCGTGTCTGCGAGCTAACTGGTTGGCGGAGTGTACGGAGGAGTCACAGGCTTGGCAGAGAAAAGCATCGTCGGCAGCACAGTACCAGCGAGCTCTCTTTCTTATGCAGCTGTCGCACGCTCTTGCCGTTTTGGCACCGACAGCGTTTGCCACTTTCTTGTTGGAGCTCATCGAGGAAAATCAAATCACAACAAAGTTTTGAAAAGTTGAAAGAGTGAAGTAAAATCAAAGAAGAGAAAGATAGATCAAATCCAAAGAGCGCACAGCAACTGTTTGTTGAATTGTGCTCTTTATTTAGGTAAAGCGCTAGAGGAAGTGGTGAGTGTCCCACATCCTGCGCTTTTACAGGCCATATAACAGCGAAGACAGCTCTTGGATTTGCACTTTTGGGAGAGAGAGAGAGAGAGAGAGAGAGAGAGAGAGGATTGTACTTTTGGGCCCACACCAATGCCTTATCTATTTTCTAATTGGGCGAGCTTAAAAAGTTGATCCAAATCCTTGGCTTCTGATTGGCTACTTTTCCCCATCGATGGATTTCTCGTTTCTTAGTGCACATGGGGCCCAGCCAAGGGGGGTAATGGATGAGAAGTCCTGTTGATTCCATCTCTCACTTTCTAATATGAAAGATATGCTTTTGTTGGATTGCCTCCGTCCCCTGCCCCATTTTCTCCATCACTAATATTTACTTGTTTAAACTTCCGGACTCTTACCTTGACTCCATGCACTGCGGTCCCCACAGGATCACGTGCCCCCAATCATATCTTTCCACATAACGTAAAGATCATCTTCTATCGTATACATATGATATATATAACTTGACATTCTGTGCCATTTCTCTCATTTGTCTTGCTGTATCTAATTTTCTCTCTCTTGTTCCACATCTAAGAAATCAAGATGGATAAATAGTCATGACCCAGAAGTCACTCTTGAATATTATAATAGAAAGAGACCGTTTGAATTAATAAGATGCACTAACAAAATTATATGGAAGAAAATAGAGGTCTTTTTATTATAATTGGTTTAGACTTGAACATCTCGTAGGCTCGTAGCTAGCTAGCTAGAAAGAAAGAAAAACATATATATATATATATGTATGGATAAAGCTGATGTGGAGATCTCATCTCATCTCATCTGTGACAATGAAACCCAAGCACAAGATTACCGCAAAGAGTCATGACAGCGGAATTTTCTTCAAGAAATATCGACATATTATTCCTTGGTTAGGTTGATAAGGATTTTTATTTCTGTAGCTATCTATCTGTAGGGCCTGTAGCCCCATCCCTCTCTCTCCGTCTCTCTCTAAAATAATTTTAGAATCTCACTCACTTATGTATATTTGTCCACTACTACACAACATGTATATATGGGATAAGGTTTGGTAATTATGATAAGTTTTTCAGAATTAACAACTTTACCGACGTTTCTTCTTTCTACTTTTCCCGTATGATATGGGCAGATATTACATAACAATGTTACAAAAAATAAAATATTTGAGAAAAGAGTTGCGTTTTAAAGAATTTTCTGAAAATTGTTGCATTAACTTAAGAAAAACTAATATATGATATGATCGATGCGACAATGCACCAATTGATTGATGAGTTCGTAGTTGATGCTGTAAAAAGAGAAAGAAAAAAAAAAAGCATGTGGTAGCGGAATGTGACAATTATGATTATGTAAGAAATGCAACAATGATAAGTAAGATAATGAAATTAAAGAAGTAAAAACCGAAAGATTAATAAATATACCAGACGAGAAATAAAAAAATAAAAAAAAGAATGGTAATCTCACTCTACGGCCCATAGCGATTATTGGAGCCCGTGAACAAATCATGCACTGGGCCTTGGCCCATTACAATTTTTAGTTTCTTTGGTTGGGCCAGAAGGCCCACAACGAGTGAAACCTGAGAACGTTAGCCTGAAGCGGCAACAAGGGTAATTTCGTCAATAAGAAATCCGATCGGCTGTAGGGTTGGCTATTCTGCTGAGCTGCTGAGGCAAGCACTGTTCCCGTCGAAGATCAGAGACTGGCGCGCAGTCTAAAGGCTCCTTCTTTGGGTAAGTTTTTACTTGCTCCGATTATTTGGTGGAAGCTTACAACTTGCTTCACCTGCATATATATGTTATCGTTGACATTTACTTATTTTTGCTTGAAATTATGAGCAGGGCTGAACGCACTTATTCAAACTTTAACATGAAAATTATATTGTTTTTATTTAATTTTCTGTAATTAATCAATTTGATTATGGAATTGCAAAGTGCAAATAAGCAAAGCATGTTTCCAGCTTGCCAATAATTTATTGTAAGATCAAAGTTTTCTACTTTTAAGAGATTTGAATGCAGCCGTGTAGTTGATGTTAATCCAAAATATCAAACATCGAACCCCATGATGCAATATAAGGCGTAGTGAGTTATTGTGCAGCGTGAATAGGCAAATATAGGATGAAGAAGAACTTCCGTTACAGTTTTTTGGTACCACATCAATTTCGTATTTGTTTGTTTGCCCGGAAGAGGATGGGTTGTTTGAGAACTTGAGAGGGCTTTATGGTTTTCATCTTTAGTCATGAAGGTGGTTCCACAGGTTTCCATAGATTTGACTCAGTTGATTAGTCATAAAACTTTTCAGGTAGCATCCAGCAAAATCGGATGGTTTTCTTTTATCATTTTGCTCTTATTTTCCACCAGGTTATCTAGTTCTTTTTTGTGTTCTAGATTTAACTTCATTAATAGATTTTGTTAGCCTTAGTTGGCTTTGACTATTTCGTCGATGTTGGTTGCAACTTGCAAGATCAATTCGGATGACTATGCTCCTAATATAACAAAGTTAAAGAAACAATAGAGATGATTAAATAATATTCTCTTCCTTTATGTTTAGATTAGTGCTTAGGCTACTTTGAAGATACAAATTGAGATTGGCATCTGTGGTTTGTGTTTCTTTTAGAAAGAAAGAGATGGGGCTTCATAATTTGATTTCGTTTACAGATAGAACAAGATTGGAATTCATAATTTGAGGTCATTTAGTTGAGTACTTTTAATTACAAAATTTTGGGAACACATTTAGTTCACATGTTTGAGAGTTGTTAACTATTAAAGTCTTGATCCCTGATCTGATGAAAAAGGAAGATATTGTAAGATTCCGTGCATCTCAAATGGTCTTCTTGAAGCAATCGAGGAAGCATGGAATCCACAGAGATGCAAGATGTTTCGTATATTTCCCTTCATTGTTTTGTTTGGGCAGCTCTGTTCCTTGAACAGTTTGACGAAGGATGATATTTTTTCTTTCTTAATTTATGTCTCGCTTGGTCGTACCAAAATAGTGTGATGATGGTATCACTACTGCAGGATCTCTGTAATGTCCGGGAGAAATCGTATGTCTCGCCATGCTGATGGTTATCGAGGTTACCATGATGATCCTCGACCTCTCATGAACCGAGGACTGGGACACTTGAGTGTACACCCTGCAGCTTTGGAAGAAGAATTTGCAATGAAACACAGAGAAATGCAGCGAATCGTTGCTGAGAACCGGCTTGTAATTGACGATAATACCCTTCTTCAAAGGGAATTGACAGATGCGAAAGATGAGATTCATAGATTGGGGCAGGTCTTACCTAAACTCCGGGCTGACAAAGAGGCACAGTCTAGGGAGCTAATTGAGAAAGGATTGAAGCTAGAAGCTGATCTCCGTGCTACTGAGCCTATAAAGGCAGAGGTTATGCAGTTAAGAGCTGAAGTGCAGAAATTAAGTGCTTTGCGGCAAGAGTTGTCTTCCCAAGTCCAAGGTCTGACACAGGAGATAACTCGATTGCAAGCTGAGAATCAGCAGCTAATTCCCATGAGGGCTGATATTGATGGGATGCGAAACGAGCTTGTTGAGACCAGGTTTTTTACAGTGAACTTTTAATTAGTTTTCCGGCGTAATAATATCTTGCTCTTCTTTTGCCTTTTAAGGAGATGGATGACACATATTAGGACGATACTTGATGAATTTTCAGATACGTTAGCAACTGCTTTATTTGTATGCATATGTGGATTGACTTTGCAACACTTTTTTTTAGGAGAGCTTATGAATATGAAAGGAAAGCCAGTGAAGAACAAGTGGAACAAAAGCAAGCAATGGAAAATAACCTTGTTTCCATGGCTCGTGAAATAGAGAAGCTAAGAGCAGAGCAGCTAAATGCAGACAGGAGGGCACGAGAACGAGGTGATCCTTCTCTCTCTTTATGTCTCGCGTGCGCGCATACGCACACACACAACTTTAGTGCTCATGGATCTCATACTCTGGGATTTTTAACTTGATCTCTAGAAGGCAAGTTGTTTTGACGCCTTTCTTATCTGTATAGGTGGTGGAGGTTATGGAATGATGAATGGAAGTCCTGGTATGAGATATTCACGTGGTTCATATGGCAATGGCTACAGCAGTGGTTGGGGACCTTATGATAAGCGTGGTTCACGGCGTTAATTATCATCAAATATTGAATGGTCGGGGGACTGGTTTGCATATCTCGGTTCTAGTCCTGCTTATAGAGTAAAAAGAACTCTTAAGGTCACAGAAATGAATCAATGTTAAACCTTGTAAATTTTTTTTAACTTTGATCAATTATATTGTGCCTAAGTGATGAGGCTTTGAGCAACATGTTCCATAATTTATCCGCAAATTGATTTTTTTTCCCCGTCTGATTTTCACTTTGATAATTGTAGTTAACATACAACTCAATATAAAGTGGAACAGAATAACCAAAGTTAGTCATTTTATACCGTTATATCAAAGTGCTAGCAATATTTACTATTCTCAGGTGGATAATATAAAACTCTGAGACACGATCAATAACAAACTCTGCATTTCTTTCAAAAGAAAATTTTCGTGTAACAATTTTCATTTGCCAACAGAAGGCAATTTCTTAAACCAATGGCTTCTAACACCAAACCAAAAGAATTTATGTAACCAAATCAATCTCGGTTAACCTAAAAATTCCTAAATATAGCCGTCACTGTTACTTGATCAGCACGAATTTCCTTTTAAAGCCTTAGAAATGACTTGAACGGTGGAAGGTGTTGTCCGACAACAGCCTCCGATGAGTTTAGCTCCTGCGTCACGCCAGCTTGTTGCAAAGCATTCAAAATTGTTGTCATCAAAACTCTTGGCAGGCTGTTCATTTAACACAATCCAAAATTCATTAGTTGATCATGCATCATATTTTGTGTTTGTGTGGATTCAGTGTATGAGAAAGAGAGAAGACACACAGAGGTTCTAAAACTAGTTGAACTCACCAGCCATCTTTTAGCTTTGCCATCCCATATCTCACCACTATTAGGGTACACAACAATTGCTTTATTGGTTAACTGGAGAAATAGCATATGTGTTAGATCACTTTCACCTTTTCTTTTAATATTTCTTTTGGGGTTGAATAGTTTTCTAGTTTAGAAGTTACCTCTTTAAATTTGCAGATGAGAGACTGAATCAAATGAGGAGGTGCGCAATTTATTCCCACTGCATGTATTTTGTTACTCTTATTTATTATGTCAAGGCATTCCTTGAAGCTCTCTCGGGATGGGGCGTTTTCACCATCTACAGAGGTGAAACATATCCAAGATGGTATTTGAATGTTTTCTTCTTCAAGCAACTCAACGCAGGCCTGCAAATGTTTACAAAAATCAAGTTAGATACCATCAAGTTCTGAAACTCCACGAAACTCTGCAAAGCAAGATTGGTAGAAGCACAAACCTGAGCTTCAAGCTTATTAGGGATGGTCTCAAATGCAAGTAAATCAGGACCTGCTTCCACAAGAACTTGCAATCTGCGTCGGTGGAAATCCTTGAGCTTATCAACATTCACTTGGGGTCCATAGCATCCACTGAAAACATTAACACATCCAAATTATATAATTGAACAAAGTACATAAAATATATTTGTTAGCCATGATTGCAATCTGAAACTTGGGGTACCTATATTCTGAGCCATCAGCAAGATAGGCTCCATAGCTTCCAATAGAGGCAGCAACCAAAGCCCTGTTATACTGATGCTCAGGTGTCACTTTGAGAGCATCCCAGAAACTGTTGCGAGCTTCAACAGCCAATTTCACACTTTTCTTCAGCAACAACTCCCCTTCTTCAATGGACAGTCCTCTGGACAAAAATCCAGGAATTGTGGCCTATCAAAGCAAATGAAAGGCAATGTGGGTTTAATGAATATAAAAATCCTGCAAACACAGGCGCATCTTTGGCCCACCTAATCGATCGTATTTTTTATGTGAAAGCAAGAATCTTTTTGTACATTTGCTGCTGATATTATATGCATTCTTTATCATATGGTAAATGTGCAGAACCAAAAAGAAAGAACAGAGGAAAATAAAGAATTATACCTGGTAAGATGAAGTGACCAGAATATCTGCGCCGGCTTCCAAGTATTCCAAGTGGACCTGATGAAGCAATTGAACCAAAACCCAACATTCATCAGAACGAAGCCAACCAAAGTAAGTATATTTATTGTATAGATACAATAATAACAAATCAGGAAATGGGCAATGAGGGAGGGAGAGAGAGAGAGAGAGAAACAGACCCGCTTGATGAGGTCGGGGTCTTTGATGAGGCAGACGGCGCTCCAGAGAGGGTCGTTGATGGCAGCGCCGTGTCTCTCCAGCTGGGTAGCGAACCCTCCGTCCATCACAGCACAACCTCCTGCTTTCTCTATCACTTCCTCCAACAACGTCGTCGCTTTCTTCAATCCCATCTCTCTCGCTATTACTTTAGGGACTCCAGAGATAGTAGCAACGGAGAAGAAAAAGAGGACAAATATATAAATGCGGTGGGGGGTTGTTGGATTGGATTGTTGGTTGTTGGGAAAGAATAAGGACGAAATTGCAAACCAGGTTCAAATACAATGTCTTGAGCTTGACTGACGCTTTTGCTTCTGTTTTTATTGGGTGTTCTCATTTCCCATTACGTTTTCGGTGTCAAATTTGTCGGGTGGTAGTGAAATGTGATCCGTTTGATGTGTGCCTGCATCAACCCAACAAAATTATTTCGGATCAAATGCCATTTGGACCAGCCCGATCAATTGTGCAGGCCTAGTACCTAAGATTATTTACAATGTTTTAAGCGAAAATTCAATTTCATCACTCAAAAAAAAAATATATAGTTTGGTTACTGAATTTGTCAAATCTTATAATTTATAAATATTCTATTATTTTTTGTTAAGTATAATTTTTATTTTTATTTTTTTAAGAAGCACCTTCAATCTTCTTTCTCTAACTTAACTAAATGGGGTATATTGTGCCGTTAGGATTTAATAAATTGGGGAAAATTTTGGATTGAAATTAAAATTGTGAGGTATAAAAGGAAATATTATCTTCAATGTAGGAGGAAAGAAGTAGGGCGAAAGAAAAGAAACATGTATGAGAGGGAAATAGGTTATTGGTGAAGGTGATGAACTGGCGATGATGTGCTCTACTTCACCAACCTAACCAAGACTAAACAATTTACATTTATAATTATAGTTAGTATGTCTATAAATGCATGGGAGGATGGTTTTTCACAAACACATCACCATGATGTTATGGGATTTCGAATATGAAACTACTAAGATGTAAATCAAATCATTTTGTATTGGGTTAGACCTTATTTGTTGTCTTGAACTATTTCTTAATTTCACTATGATATATATATTTAGAGAGCTCAACACAATTTAATTCGAAGATTGTGATTTGAATATAAC
This sequence comes from Prunus persica, assembly GCF_000346465.2. Classification (NCBI taxonomy): domain Eukaryota; kingdom Viridiplantae; phylum Streptophyta; class Magnoliopsida; order Rosales; family Rosaceae; genus Prunus; species Prunus persica. Next base: position 30,210,857 of record NC_034009.1, on the reverse strand, counting down.
GTAAAAGGAATGCTAGCAGGCATATCTTTCAAAAAAATAAAAAAATAATTACTAACAAAACGTGATATGGATTTGACTTTTGACCGTGGTACATATATATTGGTAGGGGCCAATAGGATAGGCCCAACAACATTGGATTTTGGGTGCCATGTCTGAATATTTAAAGGGCAAGCAAGTACTTGACCTGGGAAAGGAATTATTAATGAATATAGTTATTTAGGCCACCGGCCCAGTAAGGTGGGCAACAGTACAGCTCAGCTGGATCCGGATTCCACATAAATGCCATTGCCATGCCCCCCGTCTTTATATCGTGCTTGCTTTGCAGGGCAGATGCTGATAGCTGCGGCGGGAAGCAACATGCCCTGCCTCTTCTCTTCCCTTGATATTATTTAATTATTTATTTGTTTATGTTCTGACAAAGTTTTCTGAGACTCTTCTCTTCTCGCTTGTATAGTAGACTGTAGTTGTACTTGTACACAATAAGCCTGTCCGTCTGTCAGCGTGAATTCTTCGCTCATTTGATGCTCTGTGTGTGTGGGTGAAACAATAAATGTCCCCTGTAAAAAGTAAACAGTATATAATATCAGATTCATATTTATTTTCTTCATCGCTCGCTCTCTCTCTCTCTCTCTCTCTCTCTCTCTCCACCTGTAATGTAATCATGAATTCGTTCACCAAGTAGTAGGTTTGATGAACTGTTTCAATTGTATAGCTTTAACTCCAGGACCTCCTCTTTATCTGCATTTTGGACACCACTGCAACAAAATTAATTAACGAGAGCTATATCCCTTTTTATTTGGTGGTCCACAAAACCTTGTTACTTTGGCATCTTTGTATACATTGATTGAACAAAATGGTAGGAACAATTGTCTTCAAGGAAGGACAATTTCGTAAGGTCATCTCCAACTCATGAAGCCGAATTCAAAATATCCTAAATTTTAGCCTAATTTATCTCCCAACCCAAGAAAAATAAAGGATTAAAATTTAGGAAAATTCAAACTTGGAGTCAAATACTAATCCAACTATTGTCTAAACTGAAAATTTTTTGGTGAAGCCCACTCAAGACTAACGCAGTCCACGTGTAAGGAGGGGCGACTGGGACCCACACTACTGGTCATGCATATTTTGTCTCTCCACATGGCAAGCGCTAGTTACGTTGCCATTGGAATCCAACGGCAACAGTTCAAACATCTCTTTATTTTATATTCCAATAGTAACCCAAATCAACGATCTAGATTAAATTTATCCATCGGTTGAAATTTAAATCAAACGGTCAAAATAATATTCTAAATTAATCTAAATCATATTCAACCCCAAAACTCCCTCCAAACTCCATAAATACCCACTCATTTCTCAAATAATCTACCAAAAATCATATTTGTGGAGTTTCAAATTTTTTATGTCAAATTGTTCACAAAATTAAATATGAAGTTATTTAAAAAGATTAAATGAAGAAAAGTTATCCATTTAAAAAAATTAGACTTAAATTATTCTTAAACAATTTAATGAAGTTGCGGATTTAAAATTTTAGTCTGAAAGATTAGGTGAAAAAATGATTTGAGTCCGGACAAAACTCAAATAGTTACTTTTTGAATGGGAGAAAATTTGGATTTAGGACTATTGGAGAAGACCTCAATTAAGACTACGTCTTGAACAAAATATTTCTATTGCATCCATCTCTCACATAGATGAACCCCATTCACATATAAGAACATGCATAAGTAGATTAAATATGCTAAATGTAGAACTGGTGAGTTGCATATCACAAACGATAGTATTTTATTAGATCAATTGAAAAAGTACATAGAAAGTCATCTTGATTAGCAATACAATGAACATGGGTAAAACTTTCCTAATGACTAGAGTCAGCTTTAAAGCTAAAATGATATAAAGAGAATAAATCACAAAGAACTTGTCTAAAAACCCCTATATACCGTCTAAACCTTGTCCTAAATCAAGTCAGTTACATCAATGACAAAACCTGGTCGCTAACCGGCATAACTCTCCTAGAGAAACTAGACCACTTAGAAAATTCAACAAAATTTATGGGAATTACAAGAAAAAAACCACACAACTCATAGAGTTTATGGACTTTAATAACAAACTACACCAAATCTAAGAAACAACACTTTGCACTACAAATGATGCACAACCAAAGCCATCTAGAACCATAGCAAAAACAACCAAATCTGCCAAGAGGAGAGAAGAGCGCATCATGATTTGTCGAGGCACGAAAGAATACCGAAAATTCAACAGACAGAGAATAAACCTCTAGATCTGAAGCTTCTCGTTCTAACTCTCCTCCACCCTCTGCCACACACTTTTCTATGAAAAACAACGAGATCATAGCTAGCCAGAACCAAGTCTACAAAAAATAAAAAGCAAAAACAAAAAGAGCAAGAGGAAAGCATGGGCAAGGAGGGAGGGAGGGAGGAGCAGAAGGGTGGGGGGTAGCCGCCACCCCTAGGGTTTCTTCACTTGTTTTCTATCTGAGTTTTTTGTTTTTTCTATTATACTACTACTTATATATATATATATATATGATAATATATTTTGATCTTATTTTGTGTAAGAGCGATCAACATGATGTTAGATGTAATTGGATTGGAACTATATATATGATAAAAATGTACCTACATATGCAAGATTTATAATTTAACACGAAACCTATATATATACGATATTTATTGTAATGAGTTGTGGTACGTAGCTCTTGTAGACGATGACAATATTGATTTTATTCTTTTTTAATTAACGAGGAAAACCTTCAATTCGTAAATTTTTTTCTCTCTTCCATCATCTGCTCAAGGCATTCATTTAGAGAGAGAGAGAGAGAGAGAGAGAGAGAGAGAGAGCTTGCATCAATTATCAACATGAGAGGTGGTTATCGATCGCAATTGATATTGTCATCGGAAGACAAGACAGAGTTTATAATTTGACATCCAACCCTAAATTCGGTTCGCTTTTAAATGACTCATATATATCATGCCACCGATACGATAGGATACCCCTTCATTCAATTAACAAAATACCAAACAAGTAGTAGGCACAACTGGTCAATGCACAAACTCACAAGTCACAACAACTGGAAAAACCAAAATCGAATTTTCAAAGGCCATCAAAAGTTAAAAAGCAAACCATCCTGCTGTTGCTGCACTTACACAACACAAAGACACAAAGCCACAAAGCCACAAAGGACTAATATTTAAAGAAACAAAATATCATATTGGGAGGCGCCTTGCATTGCATATGACCATATGTTCTTCTTCTTCTTTCTTTTTGCGAATAATCAATCAAACACAACAACTATGTTCATTTATTTCAACACCAGTATAATTAAGTTACCTTACCTCCTATATATATATATATATATAAAGACCTAGCTAAGCTACTGATTTTCTTTCTTCTTCTCTTTTCTTATTTTAAGCTCCAACTATAATAAGTTCGATTGTGTTTTCCTTACATATGGAATGCATAATACATCAAAAGCATATTTTAGCTTCTATGCAAATTCATAGGGACAAGAAAGTTGAAAGACAAATAATAATAAAAACGAAACAAAAGTGATGGATATGGATACTGAACTGAATCAAAGAAGAAAACCCACCACCAATCACCAATCACCAATCACCAATCAGGGCATGCCTTAATGCAAGCTTTGTTTGTGGTTTAATTTTGATGTTTGTGGGTTTTGATGATTTTCTTAGAGCTTCACAACTTCAGGAATATGAACCGGATACCTATCGATGCAATCAGCCCAAGGCCCCTCCGATGGCGTTTCGATGTTACGATTACACTTCCAAACCGCACTGTTGCACTTAAACCCACTTCCGAACGCTATCTGCCAAACCCTATCACCTTTCCTCATCCTCCCCTTCGCCTCAATGTACCCCAACTCGTACCACAGTGAAGACGACGACGTATTGCCGAACCTATGCAGCGTCATCCTCGACGCCTCGCAGTGCTCCGCCGACAGCTGCAGGTTCTTCTGCAGCTCGTCGATCACCGCCCTCCCTCCCGCGTGGATGCAGAAGTGCTCGAACGCCTGCTTGAAATCCGGAATGTACGGCTTCCATTTCGGGTTCACGATTTTCCTGCCGATCAGCGTCAGAAGGAAGAGCAACTGCTCCGACGCCGGAAGCACCAGCGGCCCCATCGTCGTGATGTTCGATTTCAACGCCTCTCCTGCGATCGCCATCAGATCCTTCGAGAGCGAAATCCCCACTTTGCCCTCCTTGTCCTCTTCCTCGAACACGCACCGATACGCCTTGTCGTCGGATCCCATGTGGGTCCGGACCACGTGGACCAATCGATATTTGGCACGTCGGCGCTCGGATCTCCGGTTTGATAAAAGCAAGGCGGCCCCACCCATCCGGAAGAGACAGTTGGGCAGAAGCATAGCCCGCTCGTTGCCTTGGTAATAATTAGGTGTTATGATCTCGGTGCTAACCACCACCGCGTTCGAATTGGGATGCACTTGGAGAAGGTCACGCGCCAAATCGATTGAGATAACGCCGGCGCTGCAGCCCATGCCGGAGAGGTTGAAGCTCCTGATGTTGCTCCTGAGCTTGTACTTGTTGATGACCATGGCTGACAGTGAAGGGGTGGGGGAGAAGAGGCTGCAGTTGACGATCAAAATATCGATGTCTGTGGGCTTGAGGCCCGTCTTGGGGAGAGGGGAGCGTCCATGGCCGAAAAGAGGAGGAGCTCGGCCTCGCCCCTGGCTGCCTCCATGGTGGGGTTAGGAGGGATGTAGTGAATGGCGGGAGGGAGGCAAGTCTCCTCGCCGAGGCCGGAGCGCTCGAGAATCCGCATCTGGAACTCGACGGATTTGGGGTTGTTGCTGAGGATGAGGCGGGAGTGCTCCATGAAGGTGGAGAAGGGAACGCGGCAGGTGACGGGGGGCTTGAAGCAGGCGTAGTCGACGAGGAAGACGGTGCGGGGCTTGGACATGAAGTAGACGGTGGCGATGAAGATGATGAGGAAGGAGGAGCAGAGGATTTGGACGAGGTCGAAGTGGAGGGAGGTCCAGAGCTTGAGAATCTCGTCGGGCCGAGATGAAGCACCTCCAAGAAAATACCGGCCATGATGGGGATGAGA